>NC_072379.2:129723666-130029000 GCF_028885625.2 Pongo pygmaeus
TGTCCTATTCAATCAAGGTCAGTGTGATTGGAAAATTATTTTCTAACACATCATTATTTCTTACTGAGCTTTCTACTCACAAGTAGAAATTTCCATTTCTAAATGTCTCAAATACATTAAACATAGATGTGTTATCTCCAATCATAACAGAAATCCTGTAAGGTAGAGATGTAAGGTAGAGATGCATATTATTGGTGAGGAAAATGAGGCTTGGAAAAGTCATGTAATTTCCCTAAGGTTTCCTGGCTAGTAAGTGGCAGAGCAAGGATTCTAAGCCGTATAATAACAACCAACACAATAGTTCACATATACTGAATATTCACTGTGTGACATGTTATTCTACATGATTTCCACATATTATCTCATTTAATAATCACAACAGCCTGATGAAGTAGGTATTATTAATGTTTTACAAATGAGAAACTGAGGCTTAGAAAGGTTAACTAACACACCCAAGGTCACAAAGGTAGTGAGTGGCCGAGCAGAGACCAGAACCCGGGTCTGTTTGAGTCTTGTTTGTGGACTTAGCATTGTATCACACTGCCTCCAGAGTGGAGTAGAGCTGAGTGGAACTGAGGAAGCTTTCAGATTTTTATATATGTATGAATTTATTAATTTATGTACATATCATATACATATATATTTGAGACGGAGTCTTACTGTGTCACCTAGGCTGCAGTGCAGTGGTGTGATCTCGGCTTACTGCAACCTCCACCACCTGGGTTCAAGCAGTTCTCCCATCTCAGCCTCCTGAGTAGCTGGAATTACAGGTGCATGCCAGCACGTCTGGCTTGTTTTTGTATTTTTAGGTAGAGACAGGGTTTTGCCATGTTGACCAGGCTGGTCTCGAACTCCTGGCCTCAAGTGATCTGCCCACGTCGGCCTCCCAGAGGGCTGGGGTTACAGGTATGAGCCACTGCGCCTGGCCATATCCCTTATATCCTGCTCCAGAAAGGATTTGAGGTGGCCAGAGGGTCTAAATTCTCTTTCCACGAGGATATAATCAACTTATTCTCGCAGAAATAACTGACTCCAGTGTTCCATACAGGTATTTCGCAGAAAGACTGAATTTTTCCAAATTCTATCCTTATATCCCTCTCTATATGCCTTTGAAGTTTCCGTTTAGTTGTTTCTCCTTTTTAATTCTCATTGTAATGGGAGATATTGAACAAAATCTTTGAGATCCACCTCCACCAAAATTCTATTTTGGATAAATAAAAACCTATTTTGGATATTGGATAAATGGAAACCTTATATCAAGAAAGGTTTTCATTTCCCAAAGAGGGCGCTGTGGTTCAAGTTGGTGCATTTGCTAGCATTGAGTTCCTATTTGGGCTTTCTTCCTTTTGCATCCTCTGAATGAAGAATTGCAGTATAATTTAGGATTTGGAAAGTGTTTGAAGGCCTGTTCATTAATCTTGTGTAGGAACTGGACAACTCCCTCATCAAACACAAATCAAACACAAAAGCCTGATTTTTTTTGGAAGAAAAGGAAACAGCTGAGGTTTCTGCATAATTAGAACAAGAGTAGCAGGCTCTCAAGAAGTGTCCACACAAAAGAATTAGAGACAGAAACAGATTTAATGAAAACTAATCTTCAGGACCACACACTTGCACAGGCCCTTTCCAAGTTCCCAGGAAGAGTTCCAGCAATGTGTTCAAATGGCCATGTGTTTCTGTAAAATTTGCATCAGTACAATATTTTATTTTATTTTTATTTATTTATTTATTTTTGAGATGGAGTTTCACTCTTGTTGCCCAGGCTGGAGTACAATGGTGCGATCTTGGCTCGCTGCAACCTCTGCCTCCTGGGTTCAAGCAATTCTCCTGCCTCAGCCTCCTGAGTAGTTAGGATTACAGGCATGCACCACCATGCCTGGCTAATTTTGTATTTTTAGTAGAGATGGGGTTTCTCCATGTTGGTCAGGCTGGTCTCGAACCCCCGACCTCAGGTGATCCGGCTGCCTCGGTCTCCCAAAGTGCTGGGATTACAGGTGTGAGCCACGGCGCCCGGCCCAAAAGTACAATGTTTATTTTAACCACAGTCAGTTAGGGTTGCTCTTCCTTCTTCAACTTTTCCTTGGTCACATGCTTCCTCAGGTCGACTGCTACAGGATGGCCTTGGGCATTACTTAGATCTGACTAAGGTGAAATGAGGCTGGGGATGCATTTATTTTAGGGTTTACAGGATATGTTTATGTGATTTGCTGTCATTTCCATAGAGTTATGTTATGCTAGGTGTCCTGGTGCAGAGAGGGCTTCCAAGAGTACTGCTATTACCCAGGGAGCCAATTCATTTAGCATCATGACATAAAAGTGTGGGCTGACGATCTTGTTGCAATAAGGGTGTGTGTCTAGCACCAGAATTATGTGGTGGTGGTAGAAGAACAAGGTTTGGAATATATGGAAATAGATGCTAATCCACAGAGAATTCTTGCAGCTGTTAGACATGTAAAATTACAAGCTCAGGATTTGGTTCTCATATATGCCTAGCCAGAATAAAAGTACTCTTTTGTGAGGAATATGTTCAATGAGGCAGTATATCCAGCTACAAATATACCATACGTTTTTTATGGGAATCACATGAAAGACTATTTCCAGGGCATGAAACTGTAGCACAGCCACAAACAACAGTTTCTGCAGATGAAGTTGCACCTTTTACCATCCCAATAACCAACCAGAAAAAAATTACATCAACCATGCTAGAAGAGTAAGTTATCTTTCGCTTATCTCTATGAAAATGATATTACAAAATCTTTGTCATATAAACAGATGATCAAATCGTATGCAGCCAAAAATATAGGGGAAAATATAGCAGAGGATGGTCAGGCAATAAATGAATAAAAACACTGGATTTGTGATGTTTGTGGTATTGTCAGATTCTAAAAATTTTGTAATTTCCTTTGGTTACGTTATCATTTTAAATAAATATTCTCATTCATGCCTAATTTGTATTTGTAAGTTTGTGTTCTCTTAATCCCAGTGGGCCTTCAAAATTACAGACATTTCAGACCCCACAATCTTTTCGTGAATCTTTTCGTGATTAGAGATACTTTCTCTGATTACTACAGCAGAATGGTAGAAATAAAATATACTTAAAACTTTATTTAATAATTGGAAATTTTATTTCTGAATGTCAAGTTTAGTTCCATGAATTTCCTTTTTAACTCAGTTTTAGTGAGGTATAGTTTACATACGGTAATATGCATGGATTTTAAGTATACATTTCAATGACTTTTGACAAATGTGTAAATGTATGAAACTAACATCCAAATAAAGATACTAAACGTTTTCATCATCCCCCAAATTCCCTTGTACTACTTTCCAGTAACTCCACCCTCAGCTCCCCAGGCAACTGATATTCTGATTTTCTTTTCTTTTTTTTTTTTTTTTGAGACGGAGTCTTGCTCTGTTGCGCAGGCTGGAGGGCAGTGGCATGATCTTGGCTCACTGCAACCTCTGCCTCCCGAGTTCAAGCGATTCTTCTTGGCTCACGGCAACCTCTGCCTCCCGAGTTCAAGCGATTCTTCTGCCTCAGCCTCCCGAGTAGCTAGGACTACAGGCGTGTGCCACCACACCTGGCAAATTTTTGTATTTTTAGTAGAGATGGGGTTTCACTGTGTAGGCCAGTCTGGTCTCGAACGATATTCTGATTTTTATCACTAGAGATTAGTTTGCCTGTTTGTGAAGTTGATAGGAATGGAATCACACAGTGCACTCCTTTGTGTCTGACTTCTTCACTCACCATATGTGCGATGGTTAATTTTATGTCAACCTGACTGGGCTAAGGGATGCCCAGATAGCTGGTAAGACATTATTTCTGGGCGTGTCCATGAGGGTATCTCCAGAAGAGATTATCATTTGAGTTGGTAGACTGAGTAAGGAAGACTGCCCTTATCAATGTGGTTGGGCATCATCCTGTCCTTTGAAAGCCCAGATAGAACAAAACGGCAGAGAAAGGACAGATTCTCTCTTGTCTTGAGCAAGGACATCCATATTCTTCTGCCCTTGGACGTGAAGCTCCTGGTTCTCAGGCCTTCAGACTCATACTGAATTAGACCACTAGCTTTCCTAGGTGTTTGCAGACGGCAGATGGTCGCCAAGAAATCTTTCTTGGGCTCCATAATCATGTGAGATAATTCCGATAATAATAAATCTCTGTCTCTGTCTCTCTGTTGTTTCTCTGGAGAACTCTAATACAATATGTTTTTGTTTTGTTTTTTAATTTTTAAGTTTATGGGTGTATAGTAGGTGTATGTATTTATGGGGTAAATGAGATATTTTTATACAGGCATACAATGCATTATAATCACGTCAGGGTAAATGGAGTATCCATCTCCCCAATATACAACTTTTTTTGAGATTTTTGCCATGCTGTTGTGTAGATCAGTAATCTGTTGCTTTTTGGTGATAAGCACTACATCATGATTTCTCCATTCTCCTGTTAAACATTTGGGTTATTTTCAGGTTTTGCTATTAAGAATAAATCTGCTGTAAATATTTTTGTACAGGTCATTTTGTGAAGATTGATTTTCATTTCTCTTGGAGATATAGAAACGGAATTGCTGGGTCCTATGATAGGTGGGTATTTACCTTTATAAGGAACTGCCAAAACTTTTTCCAGTGAGGTGGTACCATAAATCACTTCCAGCAGTGATTAATGAGAATTCCACTTGTTTCATATGCTCGTCAGTACGCTAAGAGTTGTGAAGTGGTGTCTCATTGTGGCTTTAATTTACATTTCCCTGTTAATAATAATGTTGAGTGCCTTTTCATATGTTTACTGACCATTCCTGTATCTTCTTTTATTAAGTATTCTAAATAATTTACCCATTTTTATTTGGATGGTTTGACTTATTATTGAGTTGTAGTAGTTCTTTATAAACTCTGGATGTAAGTTCTTTATAAAGTTTGGAGAGATCTATTTATCTACACATACATTATCTGTCTGTCTATCTGTCTATCTGTCTATCTATCTATCTATCTATCTTGTCTGTCTACCTATCTATCTATGAATGAATCATCCATCTATCTGAAGAGAATATTTTCTCCCAGTCTGTGGTCTGTCTTCAGTGTCTTTTTTTTTTTTTTTTCCTAAAAAAACCAACCTTTTATTTTGGAATACTTTTGGAGTTACAAAAGAGTTGCAAAAATAACAGAGACAGTTCCTCTAAACCCTCCACCTGGCTTCCTCTAAAATTAATATTTTATTTTTTCCACAGATTTGGTGATTATCTGCTCATCTTATTACTGATTTCTAATTTGATTCTGTTGTGGTCAGAGAACACATTCTGTACAATTTCAATCTTTTGAAATTTATTATGACATGCTTTATAATCCAGCACATAATTTATCTTGTTTTCATGCATACATGAATAGAAATGTATTTTTTTGCAGCTGTTAGATGTAGTATTTAAAAAACATAAATTAGATCAAGTTGGTTAATAGTATTGCTCAAATCTTTTATATCTTAATGGATTTTTGTCTGCTTGTTATATCAAATAGAGTGTTGAAATCACTAACTATAACTGTAGAATTGTCTAATTCTTTTCAATTCTGTTGGTTTTTGCTGCATATTTTTGAAGTTCTGTTTCTAGATGCATACACATTTAGAATTGTTATATCTTCTTGATGAAATGACTATTTTTTCATTATGAAATGTCCATCTTTATCACTAGTAATACTCCTCGTTTTGTTTTGTTTTGTTGGAACAGAGTTTTGCTCTTGTCACCCAGGCTGGAGTGAGGTGGCATGATATCGGCTCACTGCAACCTCCGTCTCCTGGGTTCAAGTGATTCTCCTGCCTCAGCCTCCTGAGTAGCTGGGGTTACAGGTGTGTGCCACCACACCCGGCTAATTTTTGTATTTTTTAGTAGAGACAGGGTTTCACCATGTTGGCCAGGCTGGTCTCAAACTCCTGACATTAGGTGATCTGCCTGCCTCGGCCTCCCAAAGTGCTGGGGTTACAGGTGTGAACCACTGTGCCTGGCCTTACTCCTGGTTTTGAGTCTACTTTGTCTAATATTACTATAATCACTCTAGCTTTTTTTTTTTTTTTTTTGAGACAGAGCCTCGCTCTGTTGCCCAGACTAGAGTGCAGTGGCACGATCTCAGCTCACTGCCAGCTCCGCCTCCCGAGTTCATGCCATTCTCCTGCCTCAGCCTCCCGAGTAGCTGGGGACTACAGGCGCCCACCACCACACCTGGCTAATTTTTTTTGTATTTTTAGTGGAGACGGGGTTTCACCATGTTAGCCAGGATGGTCTCGATCTCCTGACCTCGTGATCTGCCCGGCTCGGCCTCCCAAAGTGCTGGGATTACAGGTGTGAGCTACCATGCCCAGCTCACTCTAGCTTTTTTATGATTAGTATTTATATATTTTTGCACTTCTATACTTTCAGTGTATCTGTGTCTTTATATTCAGAGTTCCTCTTTGTAGGCAGAATATAGTCGAGTCTTATTTTCTATCCAGTCTGACAATCTTCGCTTTTAGTCAGAAAGCTTCTTATTGACATGGTTGAGTTTCAGCCTATCATCTTACTATCTTCTTTTGTCTATCCCAGCTGCTCTTTTTCCCTTTGTTCTTTCTTCCTGCTTTATTTCAGATTAATCAGTTTTTTTTTAGCATTCCACTGTATCTTCCTTTCTCATTTTTAGCTATGCCCCTTTTAAGTGGTTACTCTAGGGTTATGGTACAGATATCCAACTCATCATAGTCTCCTGTGAGTTAATATACTATCTCTTAACCTATAATTCAAGAACATTATAATATTGTATTTCTTTTTTTCTTTCTTTTTTTTTTTTTTTTTTTTTTGGAGATGGAGTCTTGCTGTGTCACCCAGGCTGGAGTGCAGTGGTGTGATCTTGGCGTACTGCAACCTCCACCTCCCGGGTTCAAGCAATTCCCCTGTCTCAGCCTCCTGAGTAGCTGGGACTACAGGTGCGCATGCCACCATGCCTGGCTAATTTTTGTATTTTTAGTAGAGATGGGGTTTCACCATATTGGTCAGGCTGGTCTTGAACTCCTGACCTCAGGTGATCCACCCACCTCGGCCTCCCAAAGTGCTGGGATTACAGGTGTGAGCCACCGCTCCCAGCCATAATGTTATATTTCTTTCTTTCTTTCTTTCTTTTTTTTTTTTTTTTTTTGAGGCAGAGTCTTGCTCTGTCTCCCAGGCTGGAGTGCAGTGGCCCAATCTCGGCTCACTACAACCTCTGCCTCCTGGGTTCAAGTGATTCTCCTGCCTCAGCCTTCTGAGTAGCTGGGACTACTGGTGTCTACCACCATGCCCCGCTAATTTTTGTATTTTTAGTAGAGACAGGGTTTCACCATATTGGCCAGGCTGGTCTGGAACTCCTGACCTTGTGATCCGCCTCGGCCTCCCAAAGTGCCAGGATTACAGGTGTGAGCCACCGTGCCTGGCCCATAATGTTATATTTCTAATAACCTCCATCCTGTTTTTATTTTTTCGCTATTGTTAAGTACAACATATCTATATATAAACTTTCCATATCTTGTAAACCACACAATGTATCCTTATTTTTATTTTAGTCAGTTTTCCTTTAAAGAAGTTAAGAAAACAAGTAAATTTTAAACAATGTATTTACTGTTTTGGTACTCTTAATTTCTTCCCATAGATCTGTTACTAATTGGTATTGCATTTCCTTTATCCTGAAGTACTTCCTTTTACATTTCTTGTAGTGCAGGTCTACTGGCAACAAATTCTATCAGATTTTACTTATTTGTAAATATTTTTATTTTTATTTTCTTCTTGAAGGGATATGTTTTCTAAAATTCTAGTTGACTTTTTTTTCTTCAGCATTTTAAAGATTTCCCATTGCTTTTGGCTTCCATTGTTTCTTTCTTTCTTTCTTTCTTTTTGAGACAGAGTCTCACTCTGTCCCCCAGGCTGGAGTGCAGTGGCACAATCTCGGCTCACTGCAAGCTCTGCCTCCCGGGTTCATGCCATTCTCCTGCCTCAGCCTCTGTAGTAGCTGGGACTACAGGCGCCCGCCACCACGCCTGGCTAATTTTTTGTATTTTGTAGTAGAGACGGGGTTTCACCATGTTAGCCAGGATGGTCTCGATTTCCTGACCTCATGATCTGCCTGCCTCGGCCTCCCAAAGTGCTGGGATTAACAAGCGTGAGCCACCACGCCCATCTTTCTTTTTTTTTTTCCAGCTCTGTCACCCAGGCTGGAGAGCAGAGGCACGATATTGGCTCACTGCAACCTCCACCTCCCAGGTTCAAGCCATTCTCATGCCTCAGCCTCCTGAGTAGCTGGGATTACAGGCACATGCCACCGTGGCCAGCTAATTTTTGTATTTTAGTAGAGACGTTGTTTCACCACATTGGCCAGGCTGGTCTTAAACTCCTGACCTCAAGTGATTCACCCACCTCAGCCTCCCAAAGTGTTGGGATTACAGACATGAGCCGCTGTGCCCAGCCTGCTTCCATTGTTTCTAGTAAGATGTCAGCCATAGTTCTTATTGTTGTATGTATTGTGATATATCCCTCTCTGCCTTCCCCTTCCCCCAGCTGCTTTTGAGATTTTCTCTTTATTTTTGGTTCTCTGCAGTTTGACAATTATGTATGTGCCTCAGCATAGTTTTCTTTTTGTTCATCTTGCTTAGGGTTTCCTTAGCTTAGTGGTGCTTTGGATTTGTTCACCTTCAAATTGGGAAGATGTTGGTCATTATTTTTTAAAGTATTTTTCTTCTCCATTCTCTCTCTCCTGTTCTTCAGGGACTTCAATTATATATATTAGATCACTTTAAATTGTCCCACAGATCAGTGATTCTTTATACATTTTTATTTTAATCTTTCTCTCTTTTTTTTTTTTCAGTTGAAACATACAACTTTTTTGATGATACACCAATGAAGCTTTTGGTGGATAAATTGAAGTCAAAACAAATAACACAAGAGTATGTGTCATTTATAATAGACAGGTTCACTGTCAATTCACAGAGGAACCAGTAAAAAATATTTCAATCCAAGAAGCATGATTAAAATCACAAATGTGTTTTCAGCACAAGAGGACTATTTATTTGATATTCATAAGATGATTCAGCTTGAAGCAGGTGACTGTCACAGATAACATCACCCTGGATGAGACATTATTCAAAACTAGCAGCTGAAAGGATCCCTTTATTATATGACTAAGTGGAACAGCAGTAACTTTCAATTTTCAGTGCCTCCAGCTGCAAAACCAAGAAATTTCTTGAAGTCTTTTGAGAGCACATAACCAGTTAGAATTTGTTCACTAGTTTTATAACTTTCACTTTCACTGAGAGGTCATGGTGATTTGCTAAGGCTCTAATTTTCTTAACACACACTCCAAATGTAATGCATACGTTTAAAAAGGGAACCTTTATTGAATTCTCTATAGTTGAACACTTCTGCTCTGAGATTGTCATAGATGATCTCAGATATAGTAAGGGCATCAATAAAAATTTCTGATTCCACATAAGAATTGTAGAGAGAATAAATATGTGGACACTTGGGTACTGAGAATTTTTTTCTTTTTTTTAGCATATCTGATTTTCAGCAAAATTATTTTCAAAATCTCAACCTTGATTCTTAGCCACCAAAGCCATAAAGGGTGCACCCCTGCCACTTAAGCATATAGACTACTCCCACGGCTGTTACATCTTGCACTTGGCATGCTTGGTGTAACATCATCCTGGATCACATTCTCCAGAAACACCTTCAGAACCCCCTGGATCTCCTCATAGATGAGGCCAGAAATGCTCTTGACACCATCACACCAAGCAAGATGCCAGATAGGAGGCTTGCAGATAGATGCCTTGTAGGCTGTCATATGTAGGACCTTGCAGTGATACTTAGTTCCTTCCTTACCAGTCCTTTTCCACCTTTGCCTCAGCCAGACATGACAAAACAGATGCTTTTTCTTTTTGTGGTTCAGTTTGCAAAAATTTTATGACCTGTGTTCAAATTTCACTGATCTTTTTTTCTGTGGTGCCCAATATGATGTTAAAGGTACACAATGAATTTTTCGTTTCATATATTGTATTTCCCACGTCTTCACCTATTCCTTCTTTCTTTCCTTGTAAATTCCTAACTATATTTATAGTAGTTGTTTTAAAGTCATAAGTCTGCTAATTCCTCTGTCTAGGTCGTCTTGTGGGTCTCCTATTGATGATTTCTTTCTCTTATGTATCAGATTTTTTTTGCATGTTCCCATGTCTCAGTATTTTACTGTAAGGCAAAAATTGTGTATAAATGATAGTGGATACTGCTGTATAATATTTTGTGTTTTGTTTTCACAGAACTTTCAAATCCTTCCTTCCATTCAGGTTTATGGGATAATGGGTTGTTTGTCCAGTGCCAACTAAGATGTGAAGACTGGAATTGGGCTACAGTATTAACCCCAACTTCCTGCATTGTTGCCACTAAGTGGTTCATCCCTTTGATACTGTCAGAATTTAACTGGAAGGAGATTAGTTGCCACATGAGTTGGTTTAGATGACTTTTGGATTCAACTACAATTAGGCTTTAGAATCAGAACACTCAAGACTGCACAAACTTTCTCTAGTTTCTAGCCGTGTGTCCACTGATACGTCAGGATTCCCCTTTATCACTTTTGCAGCAAATTCTTAGAGTAGAGAGGGAATTGTTGTACTAAATAATTTATGTTTGCATTAGAGCTCTTCCAAATTCCAATTCATCTTGCCAGCCCACGCTATTATTAAGTATTCAATGGATTTTTTTTTTATTCTTTGAAAAATTTCTCTATCTGTAGCTAGGCCACTCCTCTACTCACCTATGCCCAGAGTAGACATTGGCCTCTCTATATAAAAATGTCCACAACCCTTTACTCATATGTAAAGTGCTTGCTGTACTCTGCTGTTTAGTTTATTATTGCCTATTTGTGTCTACTTCTCGATGGCTTTGGGGATAAGTGTGAGGGTTTTTTTGTTTTATCTGTTTTTTTTTTCTTGTTACTCTGGAAGCAGTAGTTTCCACATTTTATTATATTTTTATTAGGTTGGATGTTCTATAAATGTCTACTAGGTCTAGATGGTTTGTATTGCTGTTGAAGTCATCTTCTCCTTTTGTAAAAAATTTTCTGCCTAGTTGTCCTATCCATTATTGAAAGTGGGGCACTGAGGTTTCCATACATTATTGTTGAATGATGTGTCTCACCCTTCAATCTGATTTTCTTCTTTTAACTCATGGTATATGCCATCTACTGCCTCCATTGTTTCTGATTAGTCAGGTATTAATCTTATTGAGGTTCTTTGGTAAGTAATTATTTTTCTCTTGTCACTTTCAAATGGTTCTCTTTATCTTCAGATCTCAGTATTTGTGGTTTTTTTCAATAAATACATAAATTAATTATCTTTTATTTTAAATTCTGCTGTGGGGGAAAGTAAAGGATTAATTTACTCTTACCTGTTATTTTCCCCTACAGCATAATTGACAAATAAAAATTATATGTTTTTGTAGTATACAATTTGATGTTTGTACATATAAAAACTTACTGTGAAATGATTACCTCCAGTTTTGGATGGAGGATGGATACCTCCAGTTTTGTCCTTGCTCAAGATTGCTTTGACTGTTCAGGGTGTTTTGTGGTTTCATGCGAATATTAGGATTTTTTTTCTGTTTCTATAAAAAATGCTGTAAAACTTTGAAAGCATTGAATCTGTAGATTATTTTGGATAGTATAGACATTTTAACATTATCATTTCTTCCAATTCATGAATATCTTTTCATTTATTTGTGTCTTCACAAATTTCTTTCATCAATGTTTTACTCAGTGGTTTACATCAGTGTTTATAGTGTTTAATGTACAGATCTTTCACATCCTTGGTTAAATTCATTCCTAAGTATTTTATTTTGATCTATTGTAAATGGGATTGTTTTCTGAATTTCTTTTTTGGATAGTTTGTTTCTCTACAGAAATGATACTTATTTTTATATATTTAATTTGTATTCTACAGCTTTGCTAAATTCATTTATTCTGTTTTTTGGTGAAGTTTTTAGGGTTTTCTACATATAACATCATGTTATCTGCAAAGAGACAATTTTAATTCTTCCTTTTCAATTTGGATGCCTTTTCTTTTTCTTGCCTGATTGATCTGGCTAGGACTTCCAGTACTGTGTTAAATAAAAGTGGCAAGAATGAGCATCCTTGTCTTATTTTTTATTTTAGAGGAGAAGTTTTCACCAGTGAGTATGATATTAGCAATGGACTTGTCTTATGTGGCCTTTATTGTGTTGAGGTATATTCCTTCTATACCTAATTTGTTGAGAATTTTTATTATTAAAGGATATTGAATTTTGTCAATGGCTTTTTTTCTGCAGCTATTGAGATGATCATATGATCTTTGCCTTTCATTCTGTTAATGTGGTGTATCACGTTTATTGATTTGCCTATGTTGAACCATCCTTGCATTCCAGGGATAAAACCCACTTGATCATGGCGTATAATCTTTTCAATGTGCTGTTGGATTCAATTTGCTATTATTTTGTTGAGGAGTTTTGCATTTATGTTCATCAGGGATATTGGCCTGCAGTTTTCTTTTCTGTTAGTGTCCTTGTATGGCTTTGATATCAGGGTAATACTGGCCTTGTTTCCATTTTTAAGAAGAGTTTTAAAAGGACTGGTTAATTTTTCTTTAAATGTTTGGAAGAATTCAGTCATGAAGCCATCAGGTCCTGGACTTTTTTTTTTTTTTTTTTTTTTATATGAGACATTTCATTAGTTATTCAGTATCTTTATTTATTCTTTGTCTTTTCAGATTTTCTCTTCATGATTCATGGTTGATAGGTTGTATATTCATAGTAGTTTATTTTTTTCTAGGTTATCCAATTTGTTGACATTTAATTGTTTATAGTCATCTCTTATGATCCTTTGTTTTTCTGTGGTATCAATTGTAATGTCTTCTCTTTTATTTATAACTTTGAATTTTTCTTTTTTTTGGTTAATTTAGCTAAAGTTTATCAGTTTTTTATATTGTTTTTTAAACTATTTCTTTGATATTTCTTGTCATTTTTCTAGTGTCTATTTCATTTATTTCTCCTTTGATTTTTATTATTTATTTCATTCTGCTAACTGTGGGCTTAGTTTGCTCTTTTTCTAGTTCTTTGCACTGTAAAGTTAGGTTGTTTATTTGACATATTTTTTATTCATGTAGGTGCTATCACTATAAACTCTTTTACTAAAATTGCTTTTGTTACATCCCCTACATTTTAGTATGTTGTATTTTCATTTTAGTTTGTTTCAAGATTTTAAAAATTTCCTTTTTGATTTATTATTTGACCCATTGTTTAGGAGTGTGTTATTTAATTTCCACATATTTGTAGAATTTCGTTTTTCTTGTATTATTGGTTTCTAGCTTCACATCATTGTGATTGGAAAAGATGCTTGATATGATTTCAATCTTCCTGAATTTGTGAAGACTTCTTTTGTGGCCTACAATATGATCTATCCTGGAGTATGTTCCTTGTGAGCTTGAAAAGAATGTGTATTGTGCTGCTGTTGAATAGATATTCTGTATATGTCTATCATGCCCATTTGGTTTATATGTGTTATTCAAGTATACTGTTTCATTATTGGTTTTTTGTCTGGATGATCTATCCATTGTTGAATGTGGGATATTGAAGTACCCTACTATTATTATATTGCTATCTATTTCTCCCTGTAATTCTGTTTATATTTGTTTTATATATTTAGGTGTTCCAATGTTGGGTGTAAATATATTTATAATTATTACATCCTTTTGATGAATGTTTCTGTTTATCATTATGTAGTGACTTTCTTTGTCTCGCGTGACAATTTTTGACTTAAAATCTATCTTGTCTGATATAGGTATAACCACCACTGCTGCTCTTATTTGGTTACCACTTTGCATGGAGTATATTTTTCCATTCCTTTACTTTCAATCTGTATGTGTCCTTAAAGCTAAAGTGAGTCTCTTGTAGGCAGCATATTGTTGGGTCTATTTTGCTTTTGTTTTTAAATCTAGGAAGCCATTATATTTCTGATTGGGGTCCATTTATATTTAAAGTAATCACTGATAGATAAGGACTTACTATTGCTGTTTTATTAATTATTTGCTATTTTGTAGTTCCTTCATTCCTTTCTCTCTTATTATCTTCCTTTATCATTTGATAATTTTTTGTAGTGGCATGAGATATGATTTAATTACTTTGTCTTTGTCTTTTGTGTATCTACTACAGGTATTTTCTCTGTGGTTCCTTTGAGGCTTATATAAGATATTTTATAGTTGTATCAGTGTATTTTAATCTGATAATGACTTAACTTCAACCACATTCAAGAACTCTACACTTTAAAATTTCCTTCCCCCCATTTTATGTTACTGATGTCACAGTTTACATCTTTTATATATTGTGTATTCATTATGTATTCATTAATATAATATTGAAACTACAGTTATTTGTAATACTTTTGTTTCTAAATGTATATACTAGAGTTAAAAGTGACTTACATACCATTACAGTATGAGTATTCTGAATTTGACTATATTCTTACTTTTACAGTGAGTTTTATACTTTCATATGTTCTCACGTTGTTATTTTAGCATCCTTTCATCTCAATTTGAAGAGCTACATTTAGTATTTCTTATACTGCAGGTCTAGGTTGATGAACAACCCCAGCTTTTGTTTGTCTGGCAAAGTCTTAATCTCTCCTTCATTTGTAAAGGACAGCTTTGCTGGGTGTAGTCTTTTTGGTTGAAGGGGCTTTTCCCCCCTTTAGCACTTTGAATATATTATCCCACTCTCTCTTGGCCTGCAAGGCTTCTGTTGAGAAGTCTGCTGTTAATCTTATGATGGCTCCTTTGTATGTGATGAGTTGCTTTTCTGTTGCTTTCCAAGTTTTGTTTTTCACTTGACAATTTGACTATAGTTTGTCTTGGTGAAGATCTCTTTATATTTAATCTATTTGAGGTTCTTTGAGCTTCACGGATCTTGATGTTCATATACCTCTCCAGATTTGGGAGTTTTCTGTCATTATTTATTTAAAGTCTTTTTATCTTAAATTATTATGTATACATACTAGTTGTACATATTTATGGGGTACATGTGATATTTTGATACAAGCATACAATGTAGAATGATTAAGTCAGAATAATTGGGGTATCCATCACCTCAAGCATTTATAATTTCTTTGTTTAAGGAACATTCCAATTCTACTCTTTTAGTTATTTTGAAACATACAATAAATTATTGTTAACTATTGTCACTCTACTGTGCTACCAAACACTAGATCTTATTCCTTCTATTTAACTGTATTTTTATACCCATAAGATGATTTATAAATCATTCCCTGCTTATCCCCCTCTTTCCCACTACCCTTCCCAGCCTCCATTGGATACCCCAATTATTCTGATTGTAGAGCTCCATTTCTTTAGGGTCATTACTGGTGCTTAATTTTGTCCCTTTGGTGGTGTCATGTTTCCCTGATTATTTGTGATTCTTGTGGCCTGAGTTAGTGTTTGCACATTTGAAGAAGTAGGCATCTCTTTGAGTCTTTACAGACTGGCTTCAGCAGGTAAAGCACTTAAACATTCAGCCCACCGAGAGATTCTGGGCAGGTCTTATAGTGGGGTCTGTGGGTGGGCTTGCTCCTGGAGCCCTTAGTAGAGCTTTCATGATGCCTGGGCCAGTGGGTGGGTGAGCCTGGTACCTCAGTCCACTGAGGCACACCTAAGTATTATATCTGCATGGGCAGGCCTGGTGCCTGAGTTTGCAGGAGGAGGTCTGGAACCAGGGTCTATGTGTACAGGCCTGGATCCTGGGTCTGCAAGGGCAGGCCTGTTGCCTGTGTGGAGGCTGGCTTGAGACCTGGTTCCACTGGGGCCCGGCCTGGCATTGAGGTAGGCCTTGAGCCTGAGACTGTGGGTGTCAGCAGGTAGAGAGTGGGTCTGAAGCCTGGGTCCAGTGAGTCTGATCTGGAGTGTGGGGTCATGGGGGTTGGTCTGGCACTAGGGAAAGTGCGGGTCATGGGCTCCCGCCTATCATCAGGGTAGGCCTGGAGCTGGGGCCATAGGGACTGGTCTGCCACTAGCGCTCACTGGGATGGTCCTGGTGCTAGGGTCTGCAGCAAATATGGGTGCTCATTTCCCTGTTTTTCCTCCACATCAAGAGTATCTCTTTCTAGACTGCACTGCCTGTGCTTGGGGAAGGGTGTCATGGGTAATGTAAAACTGTCCTGCCCTGTTCAGTGTCTTTTCTTAGATCTGTGCTCCACCCAGGTACTCTAATCCCTCATCTGAATTCCTAGCTGTTGTGAAGTTATTTTTATGCATGGATAGTTATTACAAATTGATGTTTCTGTGAGGGAACAAGTACTGGAAACCCCTATCCCTCCATCTTGTTGCTGTCAATCTAGGTCTCCAACATTTGTGTTTATTTTACTTAAAGTTTACTGAGCTTCTTGGATGTATTGATTAATGTTTTTTACCAAACTTGGGAAGTTTTCAGCCATTATTTCTCCTTTCTCTCTCTCCTCTCCTTCTCATGCATATGTTGATGTGATTAATGATGTCTCACATTTCTGCGAGGCTCTGTTTATTTTTCTTCATTCTTTTTTCTCTCTGTTCTTCAGTCTACATAATCTCTATAAATATAACTACAAAATTGTTGACTTTCTTTTGCCTGCTGAGAGCTAATGTGTCCTCACACTCCAAAGAGAGAGCAAGCAAGCTCTTTAGTGTCTCTTCTTATAAGAGCGCGAATTCTACCATGAAAGTTCCACCGTCGTGACCTCATCTAAACCTAACTACTTCTGAAAGGTTCCGTCTGTAAATACCATCGCACTGGGGGTTAGGGCTTCAACATATAAATATTGCAGGGACACAGACATTCAATCCATAATAGCGAGTTTCAGTGAATTTCAGAAGCCCCTAAGGCAGAAAAGCAAAAGCACCTTATTTTTTGTCCACTTGACATGTGTCTTATGTTGGACTGAAATGTAGGTCTCCTAATTTTAGTGTAGTTTTGTATATTTCTCCCTGTATATCCTTAACTTTCTGATTTATAAAGGTAGGTGCTGTGTTATTTGTGTCATATATATTCATAACTGATATGTGATTTTTGTGAATTGTGGCTCTTGGCATTATCAAATATTTTGTTGTCTCACTTTTTGTCCAAATTCAACATTTTCTGATATCATTAGCACATTCTCTGTTTTCTTACTATTTTGTTTGTCTGCCCTATACTTTTACATCTCTTGACTTTTACCAGCCATTCTGAATCACTTTGATTTAGATATATCTCCTAAACGCAGCATAGGGTTGGGTTTTGCTTTGTGGGTCAACCTGCAGGTCTTTTCCTTGTAATACATGGATTTCTATTTACATGTATTGAAATGAGTGACATGTTTGGTTCAATAGCTATTTTAATGTTATATTTACTGTGTTTTATTTTACTTAATATGTCTCTTTATGTAGTCTGTTTTTGTTGCTCTTTAAACATTTTGTTTTGATGTTTAGAAACATTTGAACATGTGTTCTTGCAGTTACCTTCCAGTCTTCACATGCCATTCTCCCTGTGTGCACGTCTGTGTCCAAGTTTCCCCAAAGGACATTAGTCATATTGGATTAGGGACCACTCTAGCCCAGCATGGTCTCATCTTACCTAAGTATATCTGCATGACCTTATTTCCAAGTAAGGTCACATCCTGAGGTGCTGCAGGTTGGGACTTCAGCATATGAATGTTGGGGGGACACCATTCAACACGTAACTACCTCCATCTTTATATCCATCGTGGTTGCCTCAACCCCTGTCTTTTGATTCTTTAAGCTTCTAAGGCTGTGGGTCTCTACCCAAGATTTAGTAAACTCTCTGAGGAGAACTGTGGGCTGCCTGCCCTCAGGCTGAAAGCCATTAACATGGAAAGTTTACACAGTGCTATTCTTATCTTCTGCCAAGTGCCAATCCTCTCTCCCTTTCTGCTTCCTTTTGGTTGTTCTCCAGGGCCATCAAGTAGTTTGTTTTTATATTTGGAATGGAATTATGGTCATTATTTGCAAGAGAATTGGCCCAAAGCAGCTCTTCTACTATTACTGCAAGACTCTTATTTTATTTCTTCCTGGGGTTTTGTTAGCTGTTTTTTTTTTCTTTTGTCTGTTCCTGTTCTGGGTTTTTTAATGTATGATTCTAGGTGTTTCTTTCAGATCTGCAAATGGTAAGAAATGTTACATTCAGGTTGGTAGCGTGCATCAGTTTCTTTCTGCTTCATTTTGTGAAAGGGAATTTTTATCAGTTGAGGTGTTTTATTTTTATTTTACATTCCCTTTATACAGAGATTTCATTTGGATGTTATCTGCCCTTTCCCATTCATCTGGAAATGTCCCATCTTTTTCCTGGGCCAGCAATATCAGGCAAGGGTAAAGATTTTAGTTGGCTGACTATATTTCACAGTTCAAGGGCACCCTCTGCTGTTGACTGAAGAGAATTGCAGTTTCATTAATGTTACAGTTTTGGTGGGGTATTTTTTTTTTTAATTTTGTTCTAGTGGCACTTTTAATTTTCAAAAATATATTTATCTTCCTCAGATGTGAATCATATTTTTTGTTTCTTGATCTTTGTGGTTTTTTCAAGTACGTGTATTCATTTTGTGAAAATTCAATGAGCTCTACACTTTGTATGTGCATATTATATTTCAATAAAAAGCTAAAAATAAACTTAAGTCAATAATTAACACCTGATGAATGAAACACAGAATTATATTTGATAAAATTATCTTCTACCCTCTAACTTTGTTATGCCCTACCTGCTATTTTTGTCGATTTGTTACTCTAAAAATTATATTTTGTACACATGCCCAAAAGGTATGTTTTGTAAGTACACTTAAAGGTGTCTTAAAATTACTTGTTTTTGAATCATTTGATACTTACCACCGGTCTTTTCAAAGTGTTTTTATCATTCATGAATTGTTTATCTTGAGTCTTCTTACAGGTAGATGAAATATCATAATTTTTACTAGAAAATAGCCACAATGAAGGAACACCATAATTTCACCATGCAAACCAGCACAACCTTACACAGATGACAAACATTTCCCCTCAAAAGTTGTTAAACTGTATTTGGGCTGACCAAATTAACCAGAGTTAATTCTGTTCATGGGGGAGCAGGAAGTAACTTGATAAAATGCTCTGAGTTTATACATCATTGTCAAATAAATAGTATAATTTTAAAGGAAAAAAACTTGTTAGGCAATGTTCTCTTGTTTTCTGACATCTCATATTGTGACAGAATGTAAGGCCAACCTGGTTTTTACAAATTCCGTGGTCTAATTTTTTTGTTGTTGTTAGTGTATAAAAATAGCATTGACTTAAAATTTTTTTATTTCTTTTATTTAATTAATTAATTTATTTATTTTGAGACAGAGTCTTGCTCTGTCACCCGGGCTGGAGTACAGTGGCACAATCTCGGCTGACTGCAATCTCCACTTCCTGGATTCAAGCGATTCTCCTTCCTCAGCCTCCCGAGTAGCTGGGACTATAGGCGTGCGCCACCACGCCTGGCTAATTTTTGTATTTTTAGTAGAGAGAGGATTTCACCATTTTGGTCAGACTGGTCTCAAACTCCTGACCACAGTTGATCTGCCTGCCTCAGCCTCCCAAAGTGCTGGGATTACAGGCGCGAGCCACCGCACTGAGCTTTTTTTTTTTTTTTAATGAATGTACTCCTGGTTGTTTTTTGTTGTTGTCGTTGTTATTGTTGAGACAGAGTCTTGCTTTGTCGCCCAGGCTGGAGTGCAGTGGCGCGATGTCGGCTCACTGCAAGCTCCGCCTCCCGGGTTCACGCCATTCTCCTGCTTCAGCCTCCTGAGTAGCTGGGACTACAGGTACCTGCCACCACGCCCAGCTCATTTTTTGTATTTTTAGTAGAGACGGGGTCTCTTTAGTAGAGACGGTGAGCCACCGCGCCCGGCTTCTGGTTGTTTTTTTACTCTTCTCTTGACATAGTTCTCACACACTGCATTCTGTTGCATAAAAGGAATTACATAGTTTTGAATTACAGATAAAGATGGACATTGTCTATGTGGTAAATACGTGGTAGTTTCTGGGTGACTTTTTATATGCTTCATATGAAAAATGATCGTACGTAGTTTTGAAAGGAACATAATCTGGACCATTCAGATACACTGAAATTCAGCTGTTCTCTACGTCATCTGTGTGGGTGTAGCTAAAATATGAGATTTTAAGCTTAAAAACAACTTCTGTGTGTTATTTGGAAATATTTTTTACTTAATTTCTCAACCACCCCAAAACTTAATGGGCAAATTTAAAATATGCATTTAATGCCTTAGTATTTTAGAGTGTAGCCTTCAACAAAGTCCTTTGAGCCTCACTGTAGAAAATATTATTGACTTTTTAATATAAATCTTGTGTCCCATGTCCTTGCTAATTCATTATTTCTAATAGTCCATCTGTTGATTCTTTTTAATTTTCTGCTTATACAATTGTATCATTTTTGAATTATGAACAGATATTTCCTAAATTCCATCTGCTGTTTCTGTTGGGCCCCTGTTCCCTTGCTTTCCTGTGAAATAGCAAGTCCCTTCAAGGAAAAAGGCAGTAAACATGAGGTTGGCCTCGTTGGTCTCAGGTATCACAGTTCCTCAAATCCTGTCCTAGTTACATGCTCTCCAAATATTTGAAACAGTTTTTTAATGTATATGGTATATCTTTTACAGTTGTTTTCTGTAGGAGATTTATAATCTTGATATAAACTATTCCATCATGGCTGGACCAAAATGCAGCCTGACTTTTTCCTTTGTTTGTAAACTTTATTTTCTATTTACATGCTGATAGAATTTATTCTTTGCTCTTAAAATTTAATATTGACCAAGAAATACATAGGGCCTTGCATTATTTGCTTCATGGGAATCCTTTCCATATGCAGTTTCAGGTCTTTATTCAGTTTTTATTTAATATTCATCAAATATTATTCCATTTATTTTGTTCATAACTCAGTAAAAATAGCCACAATTAAAGAGCAATCCTTTGTAGTTTCTTCAGCAGGACCAACATCTGCCTGCATTTGTCATCCTTTGTTGAAGGATCTCTCCTCTGGATGAGACCCATTTCTTCCCTCGTGAATTAACATATTAATCTCCTTTGTCTTCAGTTCACTCCTGCCTGCTCAACAGCATCAGCAAATAAAGACACCCTAGTATCTCCCATCTTAAGAGAAGAAAAATCTGCCCTTCCCACAGGACTCCGCCCAGGCTCCATCTCACTTTTTGTTCCCTTTCAGAGTGAAACTTATGGAAATTCTTTCTTTTTTCATTCTCTTCTATTCTCTCTTCAACTTCAATCTGGCTTTTCCCTCCCTAACTCCATTAAAGCTTTTCTTGTCAAAGCTACCGATAGCCTCCATGTTAAAATACTGTCAATACTCAAGTCTCACTCGACCTCTCAGAAGCACTCAAAATATGTTTTTCCTTTGGCTCTAGTGACCACACGTTTGTCTGTCTTTTCACCTATTTCCACATCTTTTTTTCTATTTAAATTCCCTGTCTAGACCGGGTGTGGTGGCTCATGCCTGTAATCCTAGCACTTTGGGAGGCCGAGGTGGGTGGATCACCTGAGGTCAGGAGTTCGAGACCAGCCTGGCCAACATGGCAAAACCTCGTCTCTACTAAAAATACAAAAATTATCTGGGCATGGTGGCGCATGCCTGTAGTCCCAGCCACTTGGGAGGCTGAGGCAGGAGAATCGTTTGAACCTGGGAGGCAGCGGTTGCAGTGAGCCAAGATTGTGCCATTGTACTCCAGCCTGGGTGACAGAGCGAAACTCCATCTCAAGAAAAATAAATAAATAAATAAATAAATAAATTCCCTCTCTAGATTATCTAATCTAGTCCCTCGACTTAAATATCACTTATATGCTAGTGACTCCCAAATGTAGACATTTCTAGCTCTGGGCATTCCCTTGAGAAGTGGGGTTGTCTCTCTAGTAGTTCATCTAACATATGCACGTGGATGTCAAATGGATATGAAAGCTAAGACAGCAAAAATTAATTTCATTCCCTCTCTGCAAGCCTGTTCTCATTTGCTCCCATTTCAGTAAACAGCCTCATCAAATAGTCGCTCAACTGAAAGACATAAGGGTCACCTGTGATCCCTCGATTGCCTTCTGCCAGGTGCACCTGCAAAACACATTCCCCAAATTTTACTTATTTTTTGCCGGCTACCACTGAAGTTCAAGGCACCATCATCTCTCACCAGTACCTGCTTTCTAAGTGGGCTCCATGGTTCCATGCTTGGCCTCCCCAACACATCCTCCACATGGCAGCAAGAATTACCCCCCTTTAAAATGTGATCTGTATCACATCATCCTCCGAACTGAACCCACCAGTGGCTGCCTAGGAGTAAACTCCAGATTCTTCACCACAGTCTACAGTATGTACTTGCTGTGGTCCCTGCCAACCTCTCTGATCGCATTTTTTATTGTTCTCTTCTTTTCTTACTACTCTCTTCACTGGCATTCTTTTTGTCCCTCAAAATTCATTCCCACTGCAGGGTCTTAGTATTCAGCAGTTTCTTCTGTCGGAAATACTCTTTCTTCAACTCTTTCCGTGATTAACTCCTTTTTTCATTAACCAGGTCTCATCTTAAATGTTGCCTGCCTTCCCTGAACCCACCTCTTCCTGACATTCTCCTTATCATCAGGAAAGGCAGGGTAATGCTGTGGTAACAGATTGCAGTGGCTTAAAACAACAAAGGTTTACTTCTTGCTCACTGTACATTGCAGGTTGCAGGTTGGCTGAGGACCCCAATCCATGCTGTCCTCACTATGGGCTGAGGGAGCAGCTGCTATCTGGAACAATGCCAGTCACCACGTCAGGGGAAAAGAACGCTCTGGAGGGCGCTGCAAAGGCAACCGAACGCTTGGCCTGGAAATGACATGCATCAGTTCTTTCTTTTTTTTCTTTGTTTCTTTTTTTTTTTTTCTCTCTGTCACCCAGGCTGGAGTGCAGTGGTGCAATCTCGGCTCACTGCAATGTCCTCCTGGGCTCAAGCGATTCTCCTGCCTCAGCCTCCTGTGTAACTGGGATTATTGGCGCCCGCCACCACACCTAGCTAATTTTTGTATTTTTAGTAGAGAGGGGGTTTCGCCTTGTTGGCCAGACTGGTCTCCAACTCTTAGCCTCAAATGATCCACCTGCCTCGACTTCCCAAAGTGCTGGGATTATAGGCATGAACCACTGTGCCCAGCTAACACACATCACCTCTAATCACAAGTTATTGGCCAGACTAGTTACATGGCCCTACCCAGCCACAGAGAGCCACAAGAAATAATCATATAGATGCCCAGAAGATAACTCTAATGGCTATCACACATTTTACACTTACAAAAAAAAATTTTTTTGAGAAAGGGTCTCGCTCTGTTGCCCAGACTGGAGTGCAGTGGCGTGATCTTGGCTCACTGCAGCTTGGACCTCCTGGGTTCAAGCAATTCTCATGTCTCAGCCTCCCAAGAAGCTGGGACTACAGGCGCATGCCACCACACCCAGCTAATTTTTGTATTTTCTGTAGAGACAGGGTTTTGCCATGGTGGCCAGGCTGGTCTTGAACTCCTGGGCTCAAGTGATCCACCCACCTTGGCTTCCCAAAGTGTTGGGATTACAGGCGTGAACCACTGCTCCGGGCCCTCCATCACACTTCTTATATCATTCTGTTTATACAATGTTTTTATACATTGAGAGATAATAAATTCTATGTAACCATCATCCAGGTTAATAAATAAAATAATTCCAAGGTCTTAGAAGCCTCTCCTTAATGTATCCTTCCCTCTGTCAAGGAGCTCACCACCATCCTAACTTTGGGGTTAATAAGAGCAATGCTTTTAGTTACAGTTTTACCACCAAAGCATGTATTTTTGTTTAGTTTGAGCAGTTTTGGACTTAGATAAGAAGCAGTATTTTAATTTGTTTCTTTCAATGAATGCAGTGCTTATAAGTTTATGTATATTGATGAATGTAGCTATTTTTTAATGTATCTATTTTGCCTGGCATGCACCTGTAATCCCAGCTACTCAGGAGGCTGAGGCGGGAGGATTGCTTGAGCCCAGAAATTGAAGACCAGCCTAGGCAGTATAGTGAGACCCACTCAATCAAGTAATCAGTCAATTATTTTTGATAAATAATACATGTATCAATTTTAATGTTAAGGTATATTTGTGTTGTTTTCAGTTTCAGGCTTTTTGGAAACAATGCTTCTGTAAATATCCTAGTACCTGTCTCATGGGAGTGAAGTTGCTGAATCGTAGGATGCATGCATGTTCGTCTCTGCTAGATCATGTGAAATTGTTTTCAAAAGTGATTTAAAATGCGCTCCCAACACTATGATTTCCAGCTGCTCCATATCTTTACCAATGCTTGGTATTGTTGTACTTTTTTTTTTTTTTTTTTTTTTGAGACAGAGTCTCGCTCTGTCGCCCAGGCTGGAGTGCAGTGGCGTGATCTCGGCTCACTGCAAGCTCCACCTCCCGGGTTCACGCCATTCTCCTGCCTCAGCCTCCCGAGTAGCTGGGACTACCGGCACCTGCCAACTCGCCCAGCTAATTTTTTTTTTTTTTTTTTTTTGTATTTTTAGTAGAGACAGGGTTTCACCGTGTTAGCCAGGGTGGTCTCGATCTCCTGACCTCGTGATCTGCCCACCTCGGCCTCCCAAAATGCTGGGATTACAGGCGTGAGCCACCGCGCCTGGCCTGTTGTACTTTTTAATTTTTGCCAATCTGGTGGGTGTATGATGGTCTCATTTTGTTTTTGCTTTGATAACTGATGAAGTTGACCACCTTTACATATGTTTTTTGTTTATTCCTTTAGTTAGGGTATTCAGTTTATACTTACTGCCCCAGCATAATTATTAAAATGGTCCCCCTTTCATTCTCTAACATTTCTCGGTTTGGACAATACGTTGTACGGCACCCTAACCTTAGTGGGGTCCCTCCGGTAACATGGAAATTTCCTTCTTGCTCGTTAGTGTTTAGGATGATGTGGTCTGGCATCTCTGAGGAAAGAAAAAAAAAATGGGATAAATACAGAAGATTGAGTAAAAAGCAGATGAGAGGGAAACCAAACTCATTAACTGGGATTACTCAGTCTGACTCAAGCTGACCATTTCCAAAATAATGTGTGATGGAGCCTTCAAATGGGTACAAAGCAGATGAGTTTGAGCAACGTAATCCAGCAGTAAAAGTGAAAGAATTTGTTTACCGATTTCTCAGAAATGACTCAAGGCACGATCATTATTTGAAAGCTGGTCACAGTGTCTACTGCAACCACTGACTCCCCTTTCAGTCTGTAACAAATCTCTTAAAAGCTGACATGTGAAACCAATAGTATGTTTCTTACCTTGAGATCATCTTGTGAAGTTTCTTACTCTATTTTTTAAAATGTGTTTGTTAGATTTTATTTTCTAAGTAATATTGATTAAAAATATTTATACACCTACTTCTAAGTCCACAGTTTAGCACTCTTATTTGTATGGCTTTAAAAGTTAGAGCACAGGGTCTTTACATTAAGGATTGGGGGAAAAGATTCCATTCAAAACAAAGCCTGTAATTATAGACATGTTTTTCTCTGTACTTTATTTTAAATACATTCATTTTTAAACGATGCTCATCTTTTTTTTCACCTGGTGGTAAAATACTAGTGCAACTTTTCATCAAAATAAAGTTGACCACAGATGTAAATGAATTTTCCCAATTGAAAATTGCCCTTCAGCTGCCCCTAAATAAAATTTCTCTACCTAACTTAAGTGAAAAGAACTGGTGGTTGTCATTGTAAGTAAAAATATAAAGTATCATAGCATTGTCTACATTGCTCCTTACAATACAAACTTTGAAAGAACCAGAGATGCTTCATAGGAGTTTAGTCGGTTTTGAAAAGGCACATGGGGGTGTGTGTGTGTGTGTGTGCGCGCGTGTGTGTGTGTGTATGTGTGTGTGCATGTTTTAATATTCTAAAAATTAAACACCACCACTCTTTCTGTTGCAGAGATGGCATCGGTGATTACCAGGCTAGACAAGAACGTTTGTTCAGACTAAAAGCCAGAAGCCAAAATTCAGCTGCACAGTAACAATGTACTTTTCATCATACAGCCTTGTGTTTCCTATATATTTGATTTTCTACCATGCATTAGAATACATAAACTTGTATTCTAATGATTTAAGTTTGATTTCACAATATGGAAAAAATATGAGGAAGAACATGACCTGGGAAAGAGAAAAGGGAGAACTTTTACCACAATGAACAAAGATACATTCGTACCCCTCTATATGATAAGAATATAATCCACTTAAGTTACGGAAAAGATCCCTTCAGTTATGGGAAAGATCCCTCTGCTGTGGCATTAAGTTGGGGGAGGGGAATCGACTTGTTCCAACAGAAACAGAAACAACAGGAAATAGCTTAACTTTGGTCCACTTGTCTGTTAGCTTAACGACAGTCATACTGCCTCTAATCAGTTCAGAAACCCAACAAGTCTATTTAAAAATATATTCATGTGTAATTTCATTCTAAAACTGGCATAGCTGTTCTGTCCTCATTCTCTGCCTTTTCAGCTTCAGAATGTGCTGTCGGCATGGTCTCTAATTCTCAGCATCTTCATGATCTTCCCTGGCAGCCTCAGCATCTGCTTGGCTAGGCTCTCTCTCCTCTTGGGTCATGATTTCCGGGGTCATGTAGATGAAGCCTGCTTCTGGAAGTTCACTTTGTACTTCCACTGGCATCTGATTTACCCATTCCACATGCAGCTCCTCTCCATGTACTTCAGTACCTTCTTCAGGCTGAATTCAACCCACTGCTAGATAACTCACTTGGACCTGCTCTGGAAGCTCACTCCTGTGTGTCGGGCACCTGGCTATCCTGGCGTGGTTCTGGGTGGACATGTTCCACGATCACTTGTGCTGAATCCACCCGGACCTGAAACAGTGGGAGCACGTGCACCTTCTCAGCTTATTCTATAATATCATTGATGTCACAGGTTCAGCTTATACACGTGTTTCTACTGAAAGAACTTCTTCCATTACTAGACGCTTTGATACATTGTATCACTGAGATGCCTCCTTAATTCATTTCCTTGCATAAACCACAAGTCATATAAAGTACAATGGTTGGATTTATCTCTAGTATGCATTACCGAGTGATATTTGAACTGGTTCCAGCTGTTAAACACACTGTTGCAGACCTGGCACTCATGAGCTTCTTTCTTCCTTTTTTTGCCCCTACTCATTTGGCATGCAGTGAGGTGACATTTGAGGGGGCTATTTCTAGCAAATTGTCCATGACAATTTGGATATTCAAAAGGTTTTTCACCTGTATGTTTTCGAAGATGTTCTTTAAAATGTCCAAAATGGTCACACGGTTTCTCACAGTACTGACATACATGAATTTTTCCCCAGTTCTTTGCTTCTTACTGCCTCCACGTTCTTCAAGGTGGTAACAATTCAGGTGCTGTTTCCATGCGCTCTCCTGAAGATACCTTTTGTTGCATATTTCACAGTTGAAACTCAGTGAAGTGTGATTTCATGTGTTCCTGTTTGCTTGTGGGGTCAGATGCACAGCTGTCGTCTTCTTTAATCTGCCCTTTTCTGTCACCTTGGTGGTACTGAAACAGGAAAAGCTCCCTTATCCCCCTCACAGGGTGTGTGATGGGGGCGTGGCTAGCTTCTTCGGTGCTGCTGCTCAAACATCTAGGGGGGCAGGTTGTGGTCGTGGGCTCCAACCCCACGGCAATGTCTTGGGGGAAATGTTTCCAGCTCCTGAAACCCCAGTGGGCGTGTGTTACAGGTGCTCTTTTAATTTTGCTGTCTGTAGGCGGCTTGTGTCAATCAGCTCACTTAGACCCTCTGTCTTATCACAAGGACAGAGGGCTTTCTGTATCCCAGGGTTCTTGCCCTAGTGTACTGGAAAAATCGGATCACATGTGGGCTTGGGGAATGAGTGCAAGGTTTTACTGAATGGTGGAAGTAGCTCTCAGCAGATGGATGGGGAGCCAAAAGAGGGATAGAGTGGGAAGGGGGTTTTCCCTTGGAGTCAGGCTGTTCAGCGGCCAGACTGTCCTCCTACCGCCCCTGCCAAATTCCCCTGGGCATCCGCATTGTTCTGCTGGTTGATGGCCTGCCGGTGTTTGCAGGTGCCTGTTCCTGTGCTCTTCCACTCCCCTGCTCCTCTTGATGCCTAGCCGCCTGCGTGCCCTTCTGCCGCTGTGTTCCTCTCGACATCCCACTGCTTGTGTCTATGCCTGCTAGGGTCTGGGGGTTTTTATAGGCCCAGGATGGGGGTGTGGCGGGCCAGGGTGGTCTTGGAAAATGCAACATTTGGGCGTGAAAACAGGAGTGCCTGTCCTCACTTAGGCCCGTGAGCACAGGCCCGAGGAGGGGAGCCCTCACCAGGGACCCCGCCTTTCTCTACCCAGCATTTCCCTGCCCCACTCTGGTATCAGTACTTGCTGGTGATATCTGGCAACAGTGCTGGAGCAGAATCATCAGAGGAACCTGTGCTCTGTAGGTACTTTATGGACTGCTGGGCAGAAGCCCTTCCTCGAATGTTTCCATGCCTTCATCTTCTGCTTCGGTTGTGTCTTCGGCAATCTCTACCTCAGTTTCAACAGGTCTGACTCTGCAGATGGCAATGACTCAGTGATAATGTGAAGTTTCTGCAATCTTACCTTTTTGGCCTTTTTCCTGTGGTATTTTCCTTTAATGAAGTTGAGTTTTGTTTTGTTTTGTTTTGAGATGGAGTCTTGCTTTGTTGCCCAGACTGGAGTGCAGTGGTGCAATCTTGGCTCAGTGCAACCTCCGCCTCTTGCATTCAAGCAATTCTCCTTCCTCAGCCTCCTGAGTAGCTGGGACTACAGGTGCCCCACGCCCGGCTAAATTTTGTATTTTTTAGTAGAGACAGGGTTTTGCCATGTTGGCCAGGCCAATCTTGAACACCTGACCTCAGGTGATCCGCCCGCCTCGGCCTCCCAAAGTGCTGGGATTACAGGCGTGAGCCACTGCACCCGGCCTGAAGTTGAGTTTTCTTTGTTCCTAACTTCAAGGGCTTTGATGGCTTCTAGCATTTGTAGACATTCTGCTGCTTTCCATACATCGCTGGCTGCTTCTGCTTGTATCATTAATTTTGCTGTACATGTGAACTCAATTAAATGGCAAAAGGCCATTTTACTAATACCCTCTATCTCCACCAAAGGTTCTTGGGTAAACTCTGGAAAGAATTTGTAGAAGGCGGCCGGGCCCGGTGGCTCACCCCTGTAATCCCTTTGGGAAGGATTACAGTAATCTCTGTAAGCACTTTGGGTGGCCGAGGCGGACGGATCACCTGAGATCAGGAGTTCGGGACCAGCCTCGCCAACTTGGCAAAACCCTGTCTCCACTAAAAATACAAAAATTAGCCGGGTGTGGTGGCGGGTGCCTATAATCCCAGCTACTTGGGAGTCTGAGGCAGGAGAATCGCTTGAACCCGGGAGGTGGAGGTTGCAGTGAGCCAGGATCGGGTCACTGCACTTCAGCCTGGGTGACAAAGTGTGACTCCATCTCAAAAAAAAAAAAAAAAGAATTTGTGGAACTTACTGCAAGCAGCCAAAACAGCCTTGTGAGCCTTCAAATGGTGTCCGTCAACAATCAGGTGATGTCAGTAAAGCAGTCCTGCCCTCACTTTTCATTCAGTTGGTCGAGGATCATGTTACGACATTCACGGAACTCCTGAAGGCATTGCATCGTCTCTTCAGCCTCCATGGCTGTTGGGTTGCTCTGCCTCATGCTCTGCCCTCCTTCCTGTTTGTCCCTCAGAGCCTCTGGTTTTGTGCTTTCTCCTCCCAGGGCATAATGTGCCCCACAGCTTTCCCTATCTCTAACCCGTGGCTCTCCCTTCATTTCCCCCACAAGACCCGGGTGCTCCCTCTGTTCGGGCCCCACTGGTGCACATGCGCTTGGTTGGACACACGGGCGGTCACGGCCTCTTTCTCTGTTTTGAAGACTCGGCTGTAATTGTGCTATTAAACTTCTTCCACATTCTACTCAAAAGCAATGCTTCATTTCCCCCCAAAAGAAGAAATCAAGTAAGTAAAAACATGTTATAATTTATATAGAAGGGTACTTTGCATTTGTTAAAATGCTTTATAATGGTTCTAATCTTTTTCCTTAAACCCTGAGAAAGCCTTTCTTTCTCAGCTGTACAGATGGAACAGGTGAGGGGAGGGGACGCAGAGGTGTTGCCCAGAGCTTCTGAGTCCGTGGCTGAGCCCGTATCTCCCAAGGCAAATATGACAAATGTTATTTTCTCCTATTTATAAAGCTCCCTTACAGCTGGAGGGATTTTCTTCTAAATCTACTAAAAATTGAAGTACCTAAAAACAACAGTCCCACATTTGGAAACAGACCAAAGGTGGGAAGTTTTAGCTCTTGTTTCTAAGGTTATAGCTGACAACCAGACTGGGGTTAATTATGCACCCAAATGATAGTGTTTCCTGCAAAGGACATTCTGATTCACTGCTTACCAGATCAGTTAATGCTGGTGGCTAAGCTCCTCCACCAGGCTTTTAGGGTCTTCTAAAGACTCTAAAAAAAAAGGAGGTGTCTTCATTCTCACTGGCTCCAGCCAACCCTTTAGATTGCTAATAATTCAAATGTGGAGTATTCAGTAGCAAGAGGATTGTGCGCTTATTTATTCGTAGCACTCCTTCCCCAAACTACGTTGGGAGACACATCAATCAGTGTGTTAGGAAGACCTGATGGCTGTGCTGTTCAATATGGCAGCCACCAGCCACATGTGGCCATTTAAATTCTAATTAAAATTAAGTAAAATGTGAAAGCCAGTTGCTCAGTTGCACTAGCAATGTTTTGAGTGCTCAGTAGTGACATATGCCTGGAGGCTACCGTATTGGGTAGTGCAGATATAAAATATTTCCATCACTCCAGAAAGGTCTATCGGACAATACTGCTTCTTGGTGTGTTATGGTGAGTAAGACTTCCCAAATGGTTTTGGTATCTTCTGCCATGCGGGCTGCTGGGCTGCCTCATATCCTTTTTTTTGTTTTTTTTAAGAGACAGGGTCTGGCTCTGTCACCCATGCTGGAGTGCAGTGGTTCAATCATAGCTCACTGCAGTCTGAAGTTCTGGAGCTCAAGTGATCTTCCCACCTCATCCTCCCAAGTAGCTGCGACACAATGCCTAATTTAAAAAAATTTTTTGTAGAGATGGGATTTTATTGCCAAGGCTGGTCTTGAACTCCTGGGCTCAAGTGATTTTCCCGCCTCAGCTTCCGAAAGTGCTGGGATTACAGGCGTGCACCACTGCGCCTGGCCCCGCCTCATATCTCTCACTGTTGCAAAGCCCAGCCACTCGTTGGCGCCATCCCAGGTAATGAGTCTTCCCCAGGGCCACCCTGCCCTTTGTTTTTCTCTAAATCCCCTCACCTTCATGGGAAGCCTCTTCAAAATTAGAAATTCGCAAGTATGTGTAGTTCTGTTAGCTGGGTGAAGCTCTTGATCCCTCGGGTCCCACAGCTGTCTTCTGTCAGCGAGGCTCACACGTCTGTGTCCCTGGTCACAGGTGCGAGTGGGGCACATTCCTCATCCTCCCCGCCCCCGCACACCCTGCCCTCCAGGAGCTCTGTGCCCATGGGCGTTCCCTAGGCGTGCCCGCTGCTCTCCTCTGTTTGTCACATCTCTGTTTCTCCTCCTGGCCAAACCCTCTACATCTACAGCCGATTGTTTGCTGATTAGAAGCTGTTTATGTACTTAGCAGAAAGAAAACTTGCCATTTCTGAAGGAAGAAATGAGGCAGCAAATGTGCAGGGGAGAACAAGATTAGGCAGGATCAAAAGGCAAAGGCAGGATGCTCGCAACAAAGCTGAAAATTATAACCCTGATGGTTCATTCTCGTGGAATTCACTGGCTGCCAGCACACTATGGGTGTAACCGTAAGGCCTGTGGATGATCTGTGTGCCTTCTCCCTGCCTCTCATCTGGTGACATCCTCTCGCAGTGCCCGAGGTCATCGTTAAAGCATGAGAGAGAACAGCACGCCGATGAATTAATTTGCTTGGATGCAAGTGTTTAACCAGTTCTTCCATCCGCAAATCTGGAAATAAGTAAATGTATTTTACATTTGAAAAGTATGAGAAATATGATCTGAAATATTTATTTCTCATGCTTTTAAAATATATTAAAATATTTAAAAATATTTTAAATAAAACAAGCAAGAGCACAGAGTTAGGTATATGAAACATCAGTCCTTAGTCACTGTGTTGGGGTTCTCCGGAGAAACAGAACCAGACATACATAATACATAATTATATGTGTGTGTATATATATATTTATACACACATATATGTGTACATGTGTATATAGATACACCTATATGTATGTATACATGCATGTATGCAGATAGGTATGTGTATAAATATATATATACACATATAGAGAGAGATTTAAGGAACTGGCTCTTGATTGGGTTGGTAGGTTGGGGCTAGCTAGCGGGCTAGAAATTCTGGGAGGAGTTGATATTGTAGTCGAGTCTGAAGGCAGAATTCCTTCTTCTTCGGGGACCTCAGTCATTTTTCTTAAGACCTTCAACCGACTGGATGAGACCCATCCACATTATGAAGGGAAATCTGTTTTACTCAAAGTCTACTGATTTCAATATTTCAATATTAATCACACCTAAAATATATCTTCATAGCAACATCTAGACTGCTGTTTAACCAAACAACTGAGCACCAGAGCCTAGCTAAGTTGACACATCAAATTAACCCTCACTGTCACCAAACATCTAATTAACAGGATAGATGAGTGTACTCGTTTGCTCAGGCTGCCGTAATACAGTACCACAGGCTGGGTGGCTTCAACCACGGAGATTCAGAGATCAAGGTGTGGCCAGGGTTCGTGTCTTCTGAGCCTCTCTCCTTGGCTTGTAGATGGCCATCTTCTCTGTGTGTTTTTAGTTGGTCTTCCCTCTGTGTGTGTCTGTGTCCTAATCTCTTTTTATAAGGACACTGATCATGTTGGATAAGGGCCAACCCTCATGATCTCACTTTAATTTACTTCCTACTTAAAGACTCCATCTCCAAGTACAGTCACATTCTGAGATACTGAGGTTTAAAATGTCAACGTTTGAAGTGGTGGTGGTGGTGAGGACACAGTTTAGCTCGTGACAGTGGGAAAACAGATGATTCCAAGGTGGTAGTGGGTATGCATTGTGCTGAGAAGGGCCGAGTTCAGTGCAGTCACTTGCAAGTTATCTTGATCTGAAAATAGATGATCAGTTTGCGTTGATAAATGGATAACTTCCCCTGTATGCCTTAAAATTGCCTTCACATTTAAAGAATAAGGATGTATGCCCAACTATTAGGCTGAAAAAAAAAGTTGTACTAGTAAGTAGACAAACAATTTGCTGCCTTGAAATGCAGAGATAGGTATGACTCCACATGGTGTCACTGTAGATATTAGCATCCTCCTTCCCCAAAAATAATAAAGCGAAGCTGCTGGATGGGGCTGTTGGCTACTCTCTTTGGTGTAGAGGTTCGTTACCTGTTGTTTTTAAATTTATATTTTATTCTTTTTTTTTTTTGCCACAGGGTTTTGCTTTGTCACCCAGGCTGGAGTGCAGTGGTGCGATCATGGCTTACTGCAGCCTCCAACTCCTGGGCTGAAGGGATCCTCCCACCTCAGCCTCTGAGTAGCTAGGACTACAGGTACATGCCACCGCATCCAGCCATCTTATTTTTCGGGAGTGAGGGGAGCACTTTTTGGAGGTGGGTGGGAACATTCTTTCTGTCTTTTAAAATTTTTTCTTTGTGGAGACAGGTCTCACTACATTGCCTAACCTAGTCTCAAACTCCTGGACTCATGCAGTCCTCTTGCGTCAGCCTCCAAAAGTGCTGGGATTATAGGCATGAGCCACCATGCCAGGCCTTGCTACCTGTTTTTTATTTTTTATTTTAGATTCAGGGGTGCACAGGCAGGTTTGTTACAAGGGTATCTTGTGTGATGCTGAGGTTTTGGCTTCTGTAGATCCTGTCAACCAGACAGTGAACATAGTACCTGACAGGAAGGTTTTTCAGCCCTTGCCCCCTCCCTCCCTCCCTCCTTTTGGAGTCCCCAGTGTCTATCGTTCCCATCTTTATGTCCATGTGTACCCAGGGTTTAGCTCCCACTTATAAGTGAGAACGTGCTATATTGTGTTTTCTGTTTCTGTATTAATTCGCTTAGCTACCTGTTTTTAATACTTAGACTGGGGTAGTCCTTTTCTAGATGAGTTGTAAGATTATTGATTTGTTTTCTAATTAGAAAAAGTAATACTCTGGCTCATTGCAGAAATTTGAAAAATGTGTAAGAGTATGAAGAAAAAATGTCAGAGCAATTTCACTTTATATTTGAAAAATCACTTGATCCATTAGTATCTTTCTTTCTAATCTCTTTTTCTAGGCATACATATACTTTTTCAATAAAATTGGGATTACACAAAATATAGTGTAATATTCTGCTTTCACATATAATAAACATTTCCCTGTTGATTATTTTTGAAAAGATGTAAATGGTTATATGATGCATATCCATGAAGGTATCCATTCATTTCACACATTTTTTTTTAGCACCTTCAATGTACTCTGCCTTGTGCTGAGTCCTGGGAATGCACTAATAAAACAGATGGGGATCCTGCTTTCATGGAGTTTTCCCCACTTTCTGGATGTATGTATTTATTTAACCATGTCATTATTCTGCTCAGAGAGACTGACTTAGCTGAGAGGAAGGCATTTTTGTCCTTTCCCCCTTCCTGCTGCATGCCTGGAATGGGAAATGATGGCTCGCACTTCTGCAGCCATCTTGGAACACAAAGTAACACTGAGGATGGAAGCCAAGTATTGAATATAGGACACATAGGAATCTGGTCCCTGTACAAACCGTGGAGAGAGTTCATGGGCCCCAGATTGTCCACAGCAGGACTTCTTCTGTGAAACAAAAACTTCTAACTTGTTTAAATCACTGTTGATACGGATTTTTCTGTTAAATGCAGCAAACTCATTTCCTAATTGATACAATGCTATTTGTACAAAAGCTTCAAATTTCCTTTTTTTTCTGTTAAATGCAGCAAACTAATTTCCTAATTGATACAATGCTATTTGTACAGAAGCTTCAAATTTCCTTTTTTTTTTTTTTTTGAGACCAGGTGTCTCTCTGTTGCCCAGGTTGGAGTGCAGTGGCACAATCTTGGCTCATTGCAACCTCCACCTCCCGGGTTCAAGCAATTCTCCTGCGTCAGCCTCCCAAGTAGCTGGGATTACAGGCACCCACCACCACACCTTAATTTTTGTTTTGTTTTGTTTTGTTTTTGCTGATTTTTGTATTTTTAGTAGAGACACGGTTTCACCACGTTGGCCAGGCTGGTCTCGAACTCCTGACCTCAAGTGATCCACCCACCTTGGCCTCCCAGAGTGCTGGGATTACAGGCAAGAGCCACTGCGCCTGGCCAGAAGCTCCAGATTTCTGTGTCATCAAATATATAACATTTTATCAACCCTGAGACACATCTTTTCTTACAATGCCGTCTCTCTGGAATCAGTATCATTTAATATGTCATAGTTAAATAACTTTTTTATTGAGGTAAAATTTATATAACATAAAATTCATCATTTTAGCCATTTAAAAGCATACAATTCATGACTTTTGGTACATTCACAATATTGTGTAACCACCATCACTACCTAATTCCAGAACAGGAAATTCTGTACCAGTTAAGTAGTCACTCCCCATCCCCTGTCCTCCCAGCCCCTGACAACCATTAATCTGCTTTTTGGCTGTCTCGATTTGCCTATTCTGGACATTTCATATAAATTAATTAATACAACATGTGATCTTTTGTTACTGGCTTCTTTCACTTAGAATAAGGTTTTCAAAGTCCACCCATGTTGTAGCATGAATCAGTCCTTCATTCCTTTAATGGCTGAATAATATTCTGTTGTACATTATTCAGCCCTAACGATGGTTGTATAATGCATTCGAATGTTACACCACATTTCATTGATTCATTCAATTGATGCACATTCAGATTGCTTCCACATTTTGGCTGTAAAGAATAATGCTGCCATGAATATTCATGTACAGACAATCCCTGACTTATGATGGCTTATCTTAGATTTTTCAACTTTACAGTGGTGCAAAAATGATGTGCATTCAGTAGAAACCATACTTCGAGTACCCATATGACCATTCTGCTTTTCACTTTCAGAACAATAGTCAATAAATTACATGAGCTATTCAATACTTTATTATAAAATAGGCTTTGTCTTAGACCAGGAGTGTCCAATCTTTTGGCTTCCCTGGGCCACATTGGAAGAAGAAGAATTGTTTTGGGCCACATATAAAATACACTAACACTAATGATGGCTGATGAGCTAAAAATAAATCACAAAAAAGTCTCATAATGTTTTAACAAAGTTTACAAGTTTGTGTTGAGCTGCATTCAAAGCTGTTCCTGGGCTGCGTGCAGCCCGCAGGCCATGGGTTGGACAAGCTTGTGTTAGATGATTTTGCCTAACAGTAGGCTAATATAAGTGTTCTGAGCATGTTTAAGTTATGTTAGGTTAAGCTATGATGTTTGGTAGGTTAGGTGTATTAAATGCATTTTCAACTTGTGAGATTTTCAACTTACAATGGGTATATCATCAGGTTGTAACCTCATCATAGGTTGAGGAGCATGTGTACAGAGTTTTTTTGACTATGCATATTTCTCTTAAATTACACTAAGGACTGAAATTTCTGGGTCATATGGTTGCTTTATGTCTAACTTTTTGAGGAACCATCAAAGTATTTTCCACAGTGGCAGTACTATTGTACATTTCCAACAGTAATGTACCAGCGTTCCAATATTTCCACATCCTCAACACTTGTTATATTTTCATTCTTCCCAACCTAGTAGGTGTGAACCACATTTTCTTTATCCATTCCCCAGCAGTTGATGGACATTTGGGTTGTTCCCACCTTTTTACTATTATAAACAACACTATAAATAATACCGTGAACAACTGTGTACAACACAGGTGTGTGTTCAAACAAACACTTTGAACATATGTTCTTCAATCTCTTGGGTATATGACTAAGAATGGAATGGCTGGGTCATATGGTAATTCTATGTTTATTTTTTGAGGAACCACAAAACTAGTTTTTACAGTGGCTGCATCATTTTACGTCTCTACCAGCAGTGGGATTCCTGCAGACTCTGATCAACAGGCAATGAAAAGTGATAAGCAAATTTTCTTTGACTCCCATTTCATTTTGCCTCTTTTATTTTGAAATTTAAATAATAGAAATAGACAAAGAGGAGAGTAAGCATTTTTATATTTACCACCCAGAAATGAACAACATTAATGCTTTGTTTTGGCTTCAGATATTTTTAAGTAAATAGAACATAACAGATTAAAAAACCTAAGCCCCCTTTTCCCCTTTACCACACCTATTACGTGGCCCCCTCTCCAGAGATAATCATTATCACAACTTGGTATCTGTCCTTCTAGACTGTATCTTATTAGTATTACAAATATTACAAATACATTACATGTCTCAACATGTTCTTTAAACTTTAGGTATGTGCTATCATACTGTTTTCATCCTGCAACTTGCCTTTTTTCTAAAAAGAGCTTTATTGAGGTATATAATGGGCACACAATAAACTGCACATATTTAATGCATACAGTTGGATGAGTTTGGACATACGCCTACATCCATGGCGCCATCACCACACTCAAGTTAACAGACATAACTATAAGCTCCAAAAGTTTCCCTGTGTCCCTTTATTTTGGGATATGTGCATGTGTGGTGAAAACATTTAACACAAACTCTGTCATCTTTAATAAATTTTAAAGTGTATAATACAGCACTGTTGACTGTGTATTAATACGATGCTATATAGATCTCTTCAACTAATTCATCTTGCATCACTGAAACTTTCCTCTCCCCTGAAACATGCCTTTAACTGTTTTTTTTGAAGTCTGTCCAGTGATGTGCTAGTAAATGTTTAACAACCAGCTTTTGTGGGGAGGGAATGATATATAGCTTTTGCTAATTTCCATGTTGTAAATACTCCTAACATAGCTTATACCAAGCTATAGAAGTAACATCAGCCAGCTCACAAAACTGAAATGTTAGCATTTAGTTCTCATGAGCTAGCTTCAGCATGCTACTAAATCCTTCCCTATTGATGTGGAGATCTGAGTTTTACTTTTTAGTTTTTATATCTTAAGACTGTATCACAGTGTTTTTATCCATCACCCTATTGATGGACGTCTAGACTATGTCTAGGGCTTCACTGTTACAAAATGGTGCTACAGGAAACATTCTTCTGCATAGCCGTTGTGCACATGTACAAGAATTTCTGGAACAGAAGGTATGTTTACTAGATGTGGAAACACTGTTCTCTGAAGTAGTTGCCCAGTCCACCCACTTCACAAGCAGTATGTGAGAGATCCTATTTCCCCACAACCTTGGCAATACTTGGTCTCATCAGACTTGCTTTTTGCCCATCTAAAGGTTATAATTCCATTGATTTTATACATAGTTGTCCCTCACTGTGAGATCCAGTAACTATTCATAATTACCTATACGTTTATAATTTCTTCCCCCCCACACATTTAACTCCAGTATTTATCTCTCTCTAGTTGATTGTAATGAATACAAGAGGCTGTTGTGGAGTGTCAATGCCAGACCCCAAATAAGGGCAACATGGCTACTTAGCTTCTCTCTGAATTTAAAAGAAATGTATAGCTTTAATTTAGGAATTTAGAAACAGAAGCTAAGGTGTCTGTAAGCCTGTATTGGTTATTGTAGCCTTTACCTGCAAGCATCAAAGAACCACAGCAACAGTGACTTAAACAATTGTGATGGGCGTTTATTTCAAGCAATAAGAAGTCTGAAGCTAGTAAAGGAGGCAGTGTTGCCATCCTGGACCCAGGCTCCTGCCATCCTTCTCTGCCACCCTTAGCTGTAGGCTGTAATTCTCATGCTCCTCATCTCACGATTGCAAGATGGCTACCGCAGCTCTAGGCTTCACATCAGCACTCAAGGCGGGAGCAGTGCTTGAGCAGAAACACAAGAGCTTTCACATAAATATCTAGAAGGCTTTTGTCAGCATCACTAACCAGACCTGTGTCACAGGCCACTCGATGTGTTAGGCAAATATTTAATGGGATATATTTTCTCTCATCCTCTCAACAAAATTGTATTCTGTTAGGATGGGAAAAGGGAAGAAGGGAATTATCTGCAACAAGAGTTACTTGGAATGTGGATTTTATAGACATGATTTTTTCATAGTAGCATCAAATTGAGTGAATACTGGGAAATTATTCAGAGATATATACCATCCAGAACAAGAACCACCACCACAGAACACACAGTCGCCACATTCCATTGCTTTATAGGCTGCTGTTTTGTTATTTTCAGCTATCCATTAGGTATCTAAATTTCACTTCTCTTTGTTCCTTTTTGCCAATTCAAGAAGAATTTAAAATGTTAGAATGGACAAATACTAATGAGGCACATGTTATCTAATGATGAGTTTTCAGGCATTCCTTGTGCCACGAACATGAAGAAAACGGAATCATTATAGGCTCTAGGGTGCGGTAGAGAAGCACATGGAACTAAAACAACTTGCATTTGGCATTTACTGTTTTGTTTGTAGGACAAGTCTCTTTTAATGTCTCATATTACTGACATAACTCATGAATGCTTTTTTCCAGAGTTGATCACACTTAACAATATGTGCAGGCAGGACCGAAAAAAGGTGTGGTGCCTTCCAGCCCATAAATCAAAGGTGAGTCATGAGAATGCTGTCCATTAAACAGGAAGGAGGAGATTTGGATGTGGAAGTAGGACATGCATTAGATTCCACAGCAATTAGGCTTTTCCATAAAAGAAGCATCTGCTTTTGGAACTTGAAAGTAGAATAAAAGAGGAGCATTTAAAGGAGTTCTTGAAGAAGGCACACCAAGGTACTCGACTAATTGTAATTAGCTAATGAATACCTCCTGTAATAAAGCCTGAACTGTGGAAGGGAATCATTGATCGACTTCCCAGGAACACCCTGTCACTGTATTGTACCTGCAGTCTGTCAGCATTCGGACACAGACAGTGGGTGTGGCAGATGTGTGTCTGTGTCATTTGGTTATATTCATTTATTGCAGTTTCCATTTTATACATTATTCTAGTATAGGTCAGAGAAGCAAAGAGTCATCTACTCTCAGGGGCTTGTTTAACATTTTACATACCCAGTGGAAGGATTTCCCCTCTAACTTTGCTAGATTCTAAGCCTGAAATGAGAGGAAAAAAAACTTTAACTATCTATTTAAATCCCATATCCAAGTCTGATCTATTCCATAGGAGTTCTTTTTGAGACGGAGTCTCGCTTTGTTGCCCAGGCTGGAGTGCAGTGGTGCGATCTCGGCTCACTGCAAGCTCCGCCTCCTGGGTTCACACCATTCTCCTGCCTCAGCCTCCCGAGTAGCTGGGACTACAGGCGCCTGCCACCACGCCTGGCTAATTTTTTGTATTTTTAGTAGAGACGGGGTTTCACTGTGTTAGCCAGGATGGTCTCGATCTCCTGACCTCATGATCCACCCGCCTTGGCCTCCCAAAGTGCTGGGATTACAGGCGTGAGCCACCGAGCCCAGCCTCCCATAGGAGTTCTTATCCTGAAGGAGCATGGCAGCAAATCAAGGAACAAAACTTAAAGCTGACTGTCCCTTTTTTTCCCACTGCTCTCTACCTTGTAGGGTGACAGAGAAACTTTGATGGGATGTTCAACTTCAGCAATTTTGACTCCTTTTATTTTTATTAGGAAATAATATTTTCCTTACAATATATAACTGAAGTATTTTCTCCATTGTGATTTTCCTTATGTCTGAGGACACAGAGATCCTTGGAAGTCAGGCAGAGATGAGTTCAAATCCTGACTCTGCCACTTAGTAGTTGTGCAACCCTGACTGCATTACTCAGCCTCGGCAAATCTCCATATCTTAACCTGAAAAATGGGGATAATAATATATGTGTTTTGCAGAGTTTGTTGTGAAAATTGAGTGAGATTAGGTAAAGTGCTTAGCACCATGCCTGGAATTACTGAGTGCTTAAATGCAAACTGCAGATTAGTAGGATTTGATCTGTGACTTAACTTCATGTACTTCTTTAGGAAAGCATGTATTTTGTCACGAGGCAAGTACTGATTATTAACAAGAATGGTCTTCCTCAACGTCGTGGAAGCAGTGCACACCTCAACACTGTGCAATGCCTCCACGTTTGTGTACATGTACTTATAAAAGGGAGCTAGACACTCTCACCTTCATTGAGTTGCTGTGAGGGTGAAATGAGAGTTTGCATTTCATAACTGACACACGGAGGGCTTAGCAGATGTTAGCTCCCTTCCACTGTGTCCCCCACTTTCTGAATCAGTCTGTACTTCCATAAATGTATCTTTTCTCTTAGAAGGGCCATCGAGAGGTGGGGGCAGAGAAATGATTCTGGGGCCAGGGGTCTTCCTCCAGGGCCCTTGTAGTCAGACTCTTACCTTGTCTATATTTGGATTAACACAGCTAAGAGATACAGTGGCTCTCTCCATTTCACAGATTAGCAGAACCAGAAAATCAATATGAAGAAAGCATTTACTGAGTGTCATCACCAAGATGGCAAAATAGAAGGCAACCTGCTCATATCCCCCAACTACAATATGGGTACAAGAATTTTTGTACCCATCTACAGTCAAAAGTCTGTCAGTGGGAGCCTCAGGATTCAGGTAGGAGTTTGTGAAAGCCTGAGAGGGCCCAAGACCTAGGAGGCTTGTTTTGAAAGCACAGACCAACACCCAGGTCAGTTGATCTGGTGAGCTTGCTTCCAGGTTCATGCCTGGAAATGGCCAAGAAAGTTTCTGCATGGATAGGATCATTCCCCAGCTACAGCAGGAGGGGCCAGAGCTGAGACTGGGACCCCTTGGGGTCTGCCATTGGCTACAGCCCTGTTTGGCCTTGAGCTTGCAACCAAAACTATCTGCCAAGGAGTCTAGAAGGAATTGGCGCATACTAGAGCCTTGGCAGAAAGACTCGTCTGTCCACTGACATCAGTCTCAGCAGTGATCCTGGAAGTGGCCCTGTGGCTCTGCTCCAGCCTTTCTCAGCTGATGTCTCAGTTCAGAGGTGCTCATACAAGGACCCAGAAGGAGACTTGCCCATATCCCACAACCCAAAAGTCTGAGTGTCCCCAACACACTTGCCAACCTCTGTCTCATAGCAGATCCCAAGTGGACTCAGTCTCAGCTGCACCCTGCCCTCTGTGGCAACCAGGGAACTATCCTATTTGTGCTGAGACCTGCTGGGAGATGTGTACTTGTCTGGCCCAGCAAGACAGACTCTTTAGCTTCCATCCCACAGCAGATCCCAAGGACACCCAGACTCAGCTCCAGCCCCTCCTGCTGTAGACAAGAAACTATCTTATTTGTGCAGAAACTTGCTGGGTGATATAAACCCCTCTGAGCTGAGACTGGGCTCTCCAGTCTCTCATAGCAGATTCCATGGGGCCCAGTCTCAGCTCTAGCCCCTACTGCTGCAGTCTAGGAACTACCCCACTCATACAGGGACCAGCTGGGTGATGCATGTTCATCTGAGACAATGAGATAGGCCCACCAGCTCCTTCTCACAGCTGATCCTGAAGTGGTCCAGTCTTAACTCCATCTCCTCTTGCTGCAGTTGAGAAACGCAGAGATCTGCTGGGAGACACACTTGTCTGGGCCACAAGGACAGTTTTCTGGACTCAGGTCCCTCAGTCCAGTATCTGCCTGGGGTCTTCTCTAGGTCCATCTGGGCTGGAAAGCCATGTCAATCTCAGAGTCCTCATGAAACTCATGGCAAGCCTGGGCTTGGAGCATCCTCTAGTGCTGAGATATCTGGCTGCAGTGGTCACAGGCTCAGGGAACACAACAGTCAGTCAGTCAGCTTAGAATCCAAAAGGCCCTCTGAAGGACAGGCGCAAACAAAGCCAGAATGCAAAGACTAAAATAAATACCTAATTCCTAAATATGTAGACATTGTTGTACTTCTATAGGCATCAAAAACATTCAGGGAAATATGACCTCACAAATGAGTTAAAACAAGGTGCCAGAGACCAACCCTACAGTGATAGAGATGTGTGAACTCTCAGACGAATAATTCAAAATAGCTGCTTTAAGGAGACTCAATGAAATTCCAGAAAACAGGAAATCAATTCAGAAATGTATCAGAAAAATTTAATAGAGACATTGAAAAAATTTTAAAAATCAAAAAATCCTGGAGCTGAAAAATACAATGAATGAAATGAAAAATGCAATATAGAGCATCAATGGCATAATTAATCAGTGACAGATTATTTGGATATACACAGAGGAAAAAAAAGGAATAAAAAGAATGAACAAAGCTTACAGTATCTATGAGACAACATCAAAAAATAAAATATTCCTTATTGGAGTTAAAGAGGGAACTGAGAAAGACAAAGGGGTAGAAAGTTTCTTCAAAGAAATAATAGAAAGCTTTCCAACCCTGGAGAAAGATACAAATACCCAAGCCCAGAAGATCAAAGATCACCAATCAGATTCAACCCAAATAAAGAATATCCCAAGACATATTACATTGAACTTGCAAAAATGAAAGACAAAGAGAGGATTCTAAAAGCAGCAAGAGAAAAGAGGCAAATAACATATAAGGGAGATCCAATACTCCTGGCATCAGACTTCTCAGCAGAAACTTTTCAGGCCAGGAGGGAGATGATAATATTCAGAGTGTTGTAGGAAAAAAATGGCCAACCAAGAATACTGTATCAAGAAAATTTCTTCAGAAATGGAGAGATAAAGACTGTCCCAGACAGACTTTATATTTATAGCAGCCAGAACTGTCCCACAAAAAATGCTAAAGGAAATTCTTCAAACTGAAAGAAAAGGACTCTAACGCAATTATTATAGTAATATTGTAATTGTGATAAACCACTTATATCTTTGGCCAGAAGACTGAAAGTCAAAACTATTAAAATAATTTTGAAAATAATTTGTTAAGAGACAGGCAATAAAAAAGGGTAATTGGTGACATCAAAAACTGTAAATGTGGAAGAAGAAGGGAGTTAATCTGTTTGGGTTGTTTGTTTCTTTGCTTTTTTATGATCAAAATTAAGTTGGCATCAGTTTTAAATACCTGTTATAACTGTAGGATGTGTTTTGTAAGCTTAATGGTAACTACAAAGCTAAAACCTATAACAGATAGACTAAAAATAAAAAGTAACAAAACATGCTACTAGAGAAAAATGACTTAACCACAAAGAAAGACAAAGAAAGGAAGAGAGGAGTTACCTACAGCTAGTAAACAAGTAACAATATGGCAGTAAGGCCTTATCTATAAATAGTAACATTGAATGTAAATGGACTAAATTCTCCAATTAAAAAAACAAAGAGTAGCTGCATGGATTAAAAAACAAGACCCAACAATATGCTGTCTACAAGAAACTCACTTCACCTGTAAAGATACACATAGACTGAAAGTGAAGGGATAGAAAGATGATATCCCATGCAATGGAAACCAAAAAAGAACAGGAGTAACTATATGAGCTAAAATAGACTTTAAATTAAAAACTGTAAAAAGAGATAAATAGGGTTATTATATAATGATTAAGAGGTCAATTCAGCTAGAGGATATAACAATAGTAAATATATACGCATCCAACACCAGAGTACCCAAATATACAAAGCAAATATTAATAGATCTGAAGGGAGAGACAGACTGCAATGCAGCAGTAAGAGGGGATTTCAGCATCCTGCTTTTAACAATGGAAAGATCATCCAGGCAGAAAATCAACAAAGAAACATCAGAGTGAAACTGTACATCAAATGGACCTAACAGACATTTACAGAATATTTCACCCAACTGCTACAGAATACACATTCTTCATCAGCACATGGAACATTCTCCAGGACAGACTATATGTTGGACCATGAAACAAGTCTCAACAAATACAAAAAAGTGGAAATTATAGCAAGTATCTTTTCTGACCACAATAGAGTAAAACTATAAGTCAATAAAATGAGGAATATTAAAAACTGTACAAATACATGGAAATTAAACAACATGCTTCCAGACAAACGGTTGGTCCGTGAAGAAATTAAGAAGGAAATTTAGAAATTTCTTGAAAAAAATAAAAATGGAAACAAAACATACAAGAATCTATAGGATACAGAAAAAGTAGTACTAACATGGAATTTTATCGCAGTAAACATCCACATTTTTAAAAAATAGAGACTCCAAATAAACAATCTAACTATGCACATCAAGCAACTAGAAAAGAACAAACCAAACTCAAAATTAGTAAAAGGAAATAAATAATAAAGATCAGAGCAGAAATAAATGAAATGAGACTAAAAAAATTAAAAAGATCAACAAAACAAAAAGTTGGTTTCTTGAAAAGATAAACAAAATTGATAAACCTTTAGCTGGACTAAGATAAAAATAAAGAAGACCCAAACAAATAAAATCAGAGACAAAAAAGGAAACATTACAACTAATACCACAGAAATAGAAAGAATCATTAGACTATCATGAACAACTATACACAAACAAACTGAAATATCTAGAAGAAATGGATAAACTCCTGAACACATACTCTACCATGATTGAACCATGAAGAAACAGAAAACCTAAACAAACCAATAACAAGTCATGAGATCAAGCTACAATAAAAAGTCTCCCTTCAAAACTTGGGACCTGCCAGATTCACTTCTGAATTCTAGCAAACACTTAAGGAAGACCTAATACCAATTCTACTCAAATTATTTCAAATAAGTGAAGAGGAGAGAAACTCATTCTACCAGGCCAGCATTATCCTGATACCAAAACCAGACAAACACACTACCAAAAACAAAAAATAAAAGAAAAAATCAACTGTGGGCCAATATCACTGATGAACATAGATGTAAAAATCCTCCACAAAATACTAGCAAACAGAATTCAAAAACATTAAAAAGATCTTTCACCAGGATCAAGTGGATTCATCCCAGGGATGCAAGGATGGTTCAACATATGCAAATCAACAAACATGATACATCACATCAACAGAATGAACTAAACCATGTGATTATTTCAATGGATGTTGAAAAAACATTCAGTTAAATTCAATGTCCCTTCATGAAAAAAATCCTCAACAAACTGGGTATAGAATGAATGAACATACCTCAGGCCAGGCATGGTGGCTCAGGCCTGTAATCCCAGCACATTGGGAGGGTGAGGCAGGTGGATCACTTAAAGTCAGGAGTTCAAGACCACTTTGGCCAGTGTGGTGAAATTGTGATATGGTTTGGCTGTGTAACCCACCTAAATCTCAACTTGAATTGTATCTCCCAGAATTCCCACATGTTGTGAGAGGGACCCAGTGAGAGGTAACTGAGTCATGGGAGTGGCCTTTCTTGTGCTATTCTCATGATAGTAAATAAGTCTCATGAGATCTGATGGGTTTATCAGGGGTTTCCGCTTTTGCTTCTTTTTTTTCTCTTGCCACCATGACGTAAGAAGTGCCTTTCGCCTCCCAACATGATTCTGAGGCCTTCCCAGCCATGTGGAACTGTAAGTCCAATTAAACCTCTGTTTGTTACCAGTTTTGGGTATGTCTTTATCAGCAGCATGAAAATGAACTAATACAGTAAATTGGTACCAGTAGAGTGGGGCGTTGCTGAAAAGATACCTGAAAATGTGGAAGCAACTTTGGAACTGGGTAACAGGCAGAGGTTAGAACAGTTTGGAGAACTCAGAAGACAGGAAAATGTGGAAAAGTTTGGAGCCTCCTAGAAGCTTTGACAAAAATGCTGATAGTGATATGAACAATAAGGTCCAAGCTGAGGTGGTCTCAGATGGAGATGAGGAACTTGTTGGGAACTGGAGCAAAGGTGACTCTTGTTATGTTTTAGCAAAGAGACTGGTGGCATTTTGCCCCTGTCCTAGAGATTTGTGGAAATTTTGAACTTGAGAGAGATGATTTAGGTTATCTGGTGGAAGAAATTTCTAAGCAGCAAAGCATTCAAAAAGTTGACTTGGGTGCTGTTAAAAAGCATTCCATCTTAAAAGGGAAACAGAGCACGAAAGTTCAGAAAATTTGCAGCCTGATGATGCAGTAGAAAAGAAAAAACAATTTTTTTGAGGAGAAATTCAAGCTGGCTGCAGAAATTTGCATAAATAGCAAGGAGCCTAATATTAATCCCCAAGACCATGGGGAAAATGTCTCTCTAGGCCATGTCAGAGACCTTCACAGCAGTCCCTCCCATCACAGGCCTGGAGGCCCAGGAGGAAAAAGTGGTTTTGTGGGCTGGGCCCAGGGGAGTACCCATGCTGGTGCCCTGTGTCCCAGCCACTTCAGCCATGGCTGAAAGGGGCCAACACAGAGCACAGGCTGTGGCTTCAGAGGGTTGAAGCTCCAAGCCTTGGCAGCTTCTACATGGTGTTGAGCCTGTGGGTACACAGAAGAATTGAGGTTTGGGAACTTTGGCCTAGATTTCAGAAGATAAATGGAAATGGCTGGATGCCCAGGCAAAAGTTTGCTGCAGGGGTGGGGTCCTCATGGAGAACCTCTGCTAGGATGTTGTGGAAGGGAAATGTGGGGTCAGAGCCCCCACATAGAATCCCTACGAGGGCACTGCCTAATGGAGCTATGAGAAGAGGGCCACTGTACTCCAGACCTCAGAATGGTAGATCCACCAAGAGCTGGCACCATGCACCTGGAAAAGCTGCAGACACTCAATGTCAGCCCATGAAAGCAGCCAGGAGGGAGGTTGTACCCTGCAAATCCACAGGGGTGGAGCTGCCCAGGACCATGGAAATCCAACTCTCACATCAGCGTGACCTGGATGTGAGACCTGGAGTTAAAGGAGATCATTTTGAAGCTTTAGAATTTGACTGCCCCACTGCATTTTGGACTTGCATGGGCCCTGTAATCCTTTGTTTTGGCCAATTTCTCCCAATTGGAATGGCTGCATTTACCCAATACCTGTACCCACATTGTATCTAGGAAGTAACTAGCTTGTTTTTGATTTTACACGCTTACAGTCAGGAGGGACTAGCCTTGTTTTAGATGAGACTTTGGACTGTGGACTTTTGGGTTAATGCTGAAATGAGTTAAGAATTTGGGGGACTGTTGGGAAGGCATGATTGGTTTTGAAACGTGAGGACATGAGATTTGGAGGAGCCAGAGGCAGAATGATGTTTGGCTGTGTCCCCACCCAAATCCCAACTTGAATTGTATCTCCCAGAATTCTCATATGTTGTGGGAGGGACCCAGTGGGAGGTAACTGAATCATGGGGGCTGGTCTTTCCCATGCTATTCTTGTGATAGTGAATAAGTCTCATGAGATCTGATGGGTTTATCAGGGGTTTCTGTTTTTGCTTCTTCCTCAGTTTTCTCTTGCCGCTGCCATGTAAGAAGTGCCTTTTGCCTCCTGCCATGATTCTGAGGCCTCCCAGCTATGTGGAACTGTAAGTCCAATTAAATCTCTTTCTGTTCCCAGTTTTGGGTATCTTTATCAGCAGCATGAAAATGAACTAATACAGTAAAAGAGAACCCTAATACAACTCGTCTCTGCTAAAACAATACAAAAAAAGAGCAAGGGATGGTGGTGCACATCTGTAGTCCCAGATACTTGGGAGGCTGAGGCAGGCTTGAACCTGGGAGGTGGAGGTTGCAGTGACCTGAGATCACACCACTGCACTTCCAGCCTGAGCAGCAGAGAGACTCCATCTCAAAAAAAAAAAAAAAAAAAAACAGAGAGAGAAAGAAAGAACATACCTCAGTGTGATAAGGGCCACATATGAGAATCCTACAGCTAATATTAAATGGGAAAAAATGGAAAGCCTTTGCACTAAGAACTAGAATAAGACAAGGAAGCCCACTTTCACCACTTTTATTCAACATAGTACTAGCCAAAGCAATTAGTCAAGAGAAAGAAAGGGCATGCAAATTGGAAAGGAAGAAGTTGAATTATCCTTGTTTGCAAACGTGATCTTATATTTAGAAAAACCTAACGAGTCCACCAAAAAAACCTATTAGAAGTGACGAATTCAGCAAAGTTACAGGATATAAAATCAACATACAAAAATCAGTAAAATTTCTTTATGCCAGCAGCCAACAATCTGAAAAAGAAACCAATAAAGCAATCTTACAACATCTACAAATAAAATGCCTAAGAAGAAATTTAGGAGGTGGAAGACTTCTACAAGGAAAAATACAAAACATTGATTAAATAAATTGAAGAGGATAAAAAGGGCAAGACATCCCATGCTCACTTTTTAGAAGAATTAATATTGTTAAAATGACAATACTACCCAAAGCAATCTACAGATTTGATGCAATTCCTATAAAAATACCAATGACAGTTCTTCACAGAAATAGAAAAAAAAATCCTAAAATTTATATGAAAACACGAAAGACCCCAAATAGCCAAAGCAATCCTGAACAAAACGAACAAAGCTGGAAGCATCACATTATCTGACTTCAAATTATACTACAGGCCAGATGCAGTGGCTCATGCTTCTAGTCCCAGCACTTTGGGAGGCTGAGGCGGGTAGATTGTTTGAAGCCAGGAGTTCGAGACCAGTCTGGCCAACATGGCGAAACCTCATCTCTACTAAAAATACAAAAGTTAGCTGGGCATGGTGGCAGGTACCTGTAATCCCAGCTACTTGGGAGGCTGAGACAGGAGAATCACTTGAACCCGGGAGGCGGAGGTTGCAGTCAGTTGAGATTGCATCACTGCACTCCAGCCTGGGCAGCAGAGAGAGACCCTGTCTCAGAAAACAAACAAACAAATTATACTACAGAGCTATAGTAGCCAAAAAAGCATGGTACTGGTATAAAAACAGACACATAGACCAATGGAACAGAATGAAGAACTCAGAAATAAGTCTATGTACTTAGAGCCAACTCATTTTCGACAAAGGCACTAAGAACACATACTAGGGGGGAAAAACAGTCTCCTTAATAAATGGTGCCAGGAAAACTGTGTATCTGTTTGCAGAAAAATAAAACTAGATCCCCATCTTTCATCATATACAAGTATCAACTCACAATGAATTCAAGACTTAAATGTAAGACCTAAAACTATGAATCTGCTAGAATAAAACACTGAAGAAATGCTACAGGACATTGGTTTGGGCAAAGATTTTTTAGGGCAGGACCTCAAAAGAATAGGAAGTCAAAGCAAAAAATAGAAAAATGGGATTACATCAAGCTAAGAAGCTTCTAGACAGCAAAGGAAGGAACAAAGTGTAGAGACAGCCTTCAGAATGGAAGAACATATCTGCAAACTATCCATCTAACAATGAATTAATACATAGAATATGTAAGAAATGTAAACAATTCAATAGCAAAATAACAATCTGATTTTTTTTAATGGGCAAAAGAGCTGGGTAAAAATTTCTCAAAAGAAGACATACAAATGGCCACAGGTAGATTACAAAATGCTCAACATCACTAATCATCAGGGAAATGCAAATCAAAACCACAATGAGATATCAACTCACTTCAGTTAGAATATCTATTATCAAAAAAAGAAAAAAATAACAAATGCTGGCAAGGATGCAGACAAAGAGGAACCCTGTTAGAGTGTTGGTGGGAACGTAAGTACAATAGCCACTATGAAAACAGTATGAGGGCTTCTCAATAAACTAAAAACTACCATATGATCCAGGAATCTCACTGTTGGGTATATATCCAAAAGAAGTCAATATATTGAAGAGGTATCTGCACTCCAATGTTTACTGTAGAACTATTCACAATAGCCAAGATTATGGAATCAACCTGTGTCCATCAATAGATGAATGGATAAAGAAAATGTGGTATGTATTCACAGTGAAATATTTTTTCACCACAAACATAATGAAATCCTGTCATTTGTAGCAACATGGATGGAACTACATGTTATTGGGCACCAATGTCACATATTTTCATTTATGTGTGTGAGTTTAAAAAGTGGATCTCATGGAAGTGGCCAGTAGTGGAGAGTAGAACGGTGTTTATCAGAGGAGAGGCAGGGAGTGGGGGCAGGGGGAATGAAGAGAAGGTGGTTAATGGGTACAAAAATAAAATTAGAAGGAAGAAGTTCTAGTATTCAACAGTACAGTAAGAAAATTATAGTTAACAATAATTTATTGTATGTTTCAAAATAGCTAGAACTGTAATGTTCCCAACACAAAAAGGTAAGTATTTAAGATGACACATATCCCAATTAACCTAATTTGATCATTACACATTGTATACATATATCAAAAATCACACATACCCCAAAAATATGTACAACTATGATACATCAATTAAAAATACAAAAAAAAAAAAGAAGGGGGCAGGCATGGTGGCTTATGCCTGTAATCCCAGCACTTTGGGAGGCCAAGGCAGGAGGATTGCTTGAACCCAGGAGTTGAGACCAGCTTGGGCAACATAGTAAGACTCCATCTCTAAAAAAGTTTTAAAAAATAATTCTCCAGGTGTGGTGGTGCACACCTGTAGTCCTAACTGCTTGGGAGACTGAGGTGGGAGGATCATCTGAGGCTGGGAGGTCAAGGCTGCAGTGAGTCGTGATTGCACCGCTGCACTCCAATCTGAGTGCCAGAGCAAGACTCTGTCTCTAAAAAAAAATCACCAAAAAAAAGAGAAGACGTAACTTACTGCCAAAGTGAGAAAGACAATGGGATAAATTCAGATTGAGACCTATGGTTCCTAGTTCAGGCAACACTTGAAGACAGAAGGGGCCTGTCATAACATGGAGTTGGGAGTTGTTTTTTTCCTCTGGCTAACCTAAGCACTGGCTTAGAGGTTATCAGACTGGGGGAAGATGGAGAATACTTCTCTGAAAGACTCCCCTTATTTTCCTCCTACAGAGAGGGTTTCCTTCAGGTTCACATTTGTTATGTCATTGGCTCTGACCATGGTGCTGAATCCTCTGAACTTGAAAATTGAACTCCTACAAAGGTAGTAGATTCAAACTCTTAGTTGTGAGATGCGCTAGAAGTGATATGGGGAAGTGCAGCACCCCTCCTCTCTTCTGTACTTCTGCCAAACTTATCTGCTCCCTTGAGCTCCTTTTGAGGTATAAAATACAGGGGAAATTTCTGGCTAAAATTTATAGATTCAGATGCTCCCAGTTCCTGAACACCATCTACATATGAGTAGTTCTTTGAATTTTCAGAAAACAACCTGGCCCCAAAGTAAACTCAAGGCAGGCCAAGCACAATATTCTTCCCATTTATGGGGAATGATAAGAGGTATGTCACAGTTCCTAAGACAACCACAAGGACTTCTGCTCAGTGTGGGTGTTGCTGACTTCACTGGAGTCAGCAGCAGTGGGCTGCTTCGTTGCTGACATTCAGCAAATGTGTGTTTATATAAAGCTCTGTCATAGGCTAATCCTCCATAATCCTACAGAATCTGCAGGGAATAGTACTTTCCATGCTAATTTGATTCAACACAGAGAGTACCTATATTATGCTAGGCATATGCTAGGAATATGGACCCTGAATCAAGAAGTTTACAGTCTATTTGCTGAGAAAAACATGCATATGAGTGATGCAAAGCAGAATGTACTATGTGTGTTACCAGAGATCCCATGTGTTAGACCGATAGTGACAGGACAGTGGTCTGTTCTGATCTGGAACCTGACCAGAGGCAGTCCTCAGAGTACTGGGCTCTGAGCTCGACCTTCCCCTCACCTTCCATTTCAAGCTAGGGGCGGACACATCTGAGTTGGTGGAGTCTGGTCAGCTACAAACCTGTTTTTAGAGATGAATTCTGTGCTATGAGACTCTGGTCACGAATCATGGAACTTCTGCTTTCTGAGAGCTTGTGTGGATTGTTTATTCTTCCAAGGACTGCTAACCAGTGAGAAAATAGTTAAGACAGGCTGGGGCAGACAGTGTTTAATCTGCTTCACAGACACAAACTGCAGCTCCATCCCACCAGCATCTGCCAACACAAGGTAGAGAGATTAGTATGTGGACGTGGCACAAACAAAGGGATGCACAGGGATTGGTTTAGGAGGGAGAAGCCACAGGATGAGCCTTTCCTCTAGGGGACCTTGGAGAGGGTTGAGCAACAGGAGCGGAGGGTCTTGCTTCTCATTCAACATCAAGAGTCCTGCATCCCTCCTGGGATCCCTTTCTCAGAACTTGAGGACTTAAGAGAGAAGGTGTGGTATGTTGAGCCAGACATTAACTTTGTGTAGGAGAACAGCATGGGTTTCTAGCAGCATGGAAGGGTGGCACTTGTGATCAGTTTAGCTGCTTAAGCCAGTATCCTGAGCTGAGAAAGGCCTGAGGAGCAGAGTTCTGGGCACAGCACAGGAAAACCCCCTCTCAGTGCCTAGAGAGTACCTGGAGCAGGGTAGGTGCTCAATAAATTTTTACTGAACTGAATTCTTGCTGAGCTACTAAAGGAGAGGCGAACATCTGCTTCTAAGGGCTGATACTATGCTCCAGAAAGCAGAGGAATGTGTCACGTGTCCAGTCTTTGGACTCACAGCAGACTGTAGCACCGAGGGGCTCCTGCTGCTGGGACAGAGACATGAGCTCAGGAGCAGCTCTCCCAGGGACCCAGAACACAGCCCATCTTCACCAGCCATAGCACCTTCAGATAAAAAAGGCCAACGCATATGTCCACAAGTCCTCTTTTTCTCTGTCACTTTCACTTCCTAGACATTTCAACGAGGTACTGCTATTGACCTTCGCTTCTATATAGGGAAAGTGGGGCTAGTGGGTTTTTTTTTTTTCCATGCCCATCAGGACCCTTTCCAAGGCCATTTCAAAGTAATTTGCAGGTAGGGTACCCACAAGAATCTCTTATCTGTTGACTCTTTTCCTTTGGAACTCAGTTCATAATTTACATTTGTGCCAGCCTCTTTCCCATTCAAGTTTCTAATTTTTTGTTTTTTTTTGACATAGAAAGCTGGTAAGTGAGCTGGATTAGAACAGGATTCCATGTACAATCCACACTTTATGACTTTGTCCTTGTTCTCCTGCCTGCCCTTGACCTTCCTCTCTGGCCTGTTCAGTCACAGGAAGGAAGGGAGAGGCAGCTGTCTGCAAGAGTAAAAATGCCTCTTACAAAAGCATACCCGACGGCTGTCCTTTTTTCCAAGACCAGTTCTGACAGCTAAGAAGGCTGACACCCAGCTGGCATCCTCTGGTACCTTTGTCCTGTCACCTCCTGCCACACCAAGCCTCTGGCACAGTATTGGTTACCAACTTCTGTCAGGCCTGCACCATCTTCTGCCCAACCCACAGTGGGTGGCATCCAGCATGTTCAGGGTTGATACAGACTGGTTCAGGGCCATAATTTTGTGGACTTTTTTTTTCATGAATGCAGAATTTATAGGTGATAGAAGCACCACTATCTTTCTATCCTCCTGCTCTTTGACTTCCTCCTGTGACTTTTGGTGAACAAGGTCCTTATCCACCTACAGACCCCTTTCATCTCCAGGAGGAAGGGCTGTGTGCCTACTGCCCTTCGTCTCTGCTCTGGCTGTAGAAAGTGCTAATCCTGAGACAGCAAGTCTGCACAGTTTGGCCCAAAGCTTCCTGGCCGCACCCACATACCAGGGCAGTGCCAGCTTGCTTCCTTCTAAGGCAGCATCTATTGTTTCCGTACAGTGGGCAGGGTTGGCCATTCGGCGCAAGGCCACCTGAGTGGAAAAAGCCTCTTCAAAACAGGGTGGCTTCAAAACAGTTGACTACACTTTGTTCTTTGGCCCCTAAAGAGGAGAGAGAGAGTAAATGAGAGGTGTGGAGCTTCGCTAGAAGCAGACTGTGGGAATTTAAAATCGACGCCAAAAATCCTTCCGTCAGCTTACTAACAAAATACAATTTCTATGGGGTTCCAAGCTCCATTCTTGGAAAAAAATCAAAGCCCACTGCAATGGGTGGCCATTAGGAAGGAATGGAGGAGAGAAAACACTAGAGCTTCTTCCAGTCCTCACCGAGGAAAGCTGTTCTTCCTTCTGATGCCTCTGTTTTAACAGCTGTAGAATGGAGGTAAATACTAAAAATACAAAAAACTAGCTGGGCATGGTGGTGCACACCTGTAGTCCCACCCACTTGGGAGGCTGTGGTGGGAGGATCACCTGAGCCTGGGAAGTCGAGGCTGGAGTGAGCTGTGATCACACCACTGCACTCCAGCCTGGGCGATGGGAGTGAGGTGAGACCTTGTCAAAAAAAAAAAAAAAAGAAAAAAAAGGTATATTAAATGAAAAAGACCTCTATTATGGCACAAACTCAGGAAATTTAAAGGACACAAAGGATAAACAGAATCTCCTCAAAACTTCCAGAGCAAAAGGGCCAGAAATCAGCAATTGTATCAGACCTCTTCACAGCACTGGGGGCTAGAAAACCAAAACCTGAGCCAGTCAGGAATTCCATAACCAGTGAAATGATCAATAAAATATGGGCAAAATGAAAAACCTAAAAAAAAAATGACCTTTGTCAGGGAACTACTGAAGGATGTGTACGCGCATGCGCGCACGCGCGCACACACACACACACACACACACACACACACACACACACACAGTGACTGTGTGTGGGGTCTGAAAATGCTGAGGGGAATGTTACAGTGCTATAAGGTTTAGGAATTAATTGTTAAGTATATCGTGAATTAAATTTAAAATGATGAAATTATTCATTTCAGAGTTTATAAGAAGTTTTAAAAAGAAATCTAAAACTATGTAGTTATGATATCAACAGTATCTATATAATTATCAATACCAATTCTTGAGTTAACCGAAAACTGTGTTCTAACTAAATTGTGAAAGCGAATGGAGTAATATGTGTACAGGTGGCAGTGGAGTTAAAGCTAAATTCTCATTTCCCATAGTAGAAAAATTCAAAAAATAAAGTCAAAATGAAGACATAGAGGTATGAGCATTTTAAAATGAAAGTAACAGTCTATAGGCTCACTTATCAGAAGAAACAGATAAATGATTTGAAAGCAGCTGCCTGCGAGAGAACAGAGTAGGACAGAGAACAGCTGTTTGTTTGCTCTGGGACTCAGTGCTATCTTACTTGTTTATCTATGGATATATATTACACTGACAGAAATAAAAGTTTAAATTTAAAGAACGAGACAACTCAAATGCCAGTACGAACCTGTGAGTGGATAAACAAAATGTTGTCTATCCAAATGATGGAATATTATTCAGTCATAAAAAGGAATGAAGTACTGATACACACTACAACATGGATGAACCTTGAAAACATCATGCTAAGTGAAAGAAGCCAGTCAGAAAAGGCTGCGTACCTACCTTTTATCATGTATCATCCCTATTGTATGTATGTATCATGTATCATACCTATTGTATGATTCCATTTACATGAAATGTCCAGACTATGTAAGTCTATAGAAAGCAGATTTTGCCAGGACCTGGGAGGAGGAATGAATGAGGACTGTCTACTTAATGGGTACAGGTTTCTTCTTGGGGTGATTAAAATGTTGTGGAGTTAGACAGTGGTGATGGTCACACAACACTGAACGTACTAAGGCCACTGAATTATAGGCTTTAAAATGGTTAAAATGATAAAAATGGTAAATTTTATGTTATGTGAATTTTTACCTCAATAATGAAGGAACACTGTATAGTGGATTTTGTATGGCTAGTACACAGATTCTATTGTAGTTTCAGTTAAGTAAGAGTTGTTTACAAAGTCTCTGCGCTATACATTCTGCTTTAGTTAACACGAAAGAGTGAATAAATGTATGCCTTTGATGATTTATTATTTCCATAGTATCTGAGGAGCCGTCATCATTCTTAATAGCCAAGATTTTAGGCACAACAGACAGAAATGAATTATAAACTAACCTCAAAATAGAATATCTTACCATTTATAATACAGAAATTATTCATGCTGCAGTTCTTTAGTAAACAGCTTGCTTTCTTGTCATCTGATACTTTCAAAAATGGAGAAGAAGAGAAAACTTGAATTCAGAGTTCTGGGTAGTAATGTCTTGTGAATGAGCTTACACTATGTTTCACTTCACTTTTTTCCAATTAGATTTCAGTTCTCTCTCCTTTGGCACCCCCTCATTCTGCAACATATTTTATTGCCTATTTTTTATTAGTCAGCTATTGAAACAGGTGAATTGGCTACAAAGAAGAGCTTAGTCACTCAGAATCAACTAAGCAGCAAACACTGGCCACCAAGACTTTGACTCTTGTGAATGAGCTTCAAATTTGTTCTTTTTTTTTTTTTTTAATATTTGTTTGGGTTTTTTTATTAGGTCACCAAGAAGAGTTTTAAAACCCTGTCTCACTAAAGGGCTTTTTAAGATCTATACAAAGCTATTTTTTTCTCATGTGTTATTTTCTCATAATGATTTTTCTCATTTCTACATCATACTAAAAAAATTCAGGCCGGGCACAATGGCTCATGACTGTAATCTCAGCACTTTGGGAGGCTGAGGTGGGCAGATCATGAGGTGAAGAGATTGAGACCATCCTGGCCAACATGGTGAAACCCCATCTCTACTAAAAATACAAAAATTAGCTGGGCGTGGTGGTGTACGTCTGTAGTCCCAGCTACTTGGGAGGCTGAGGCAGGAGAATTGCTTGAACCTGGGAGGCGGAGGTTGCAGTGAGCTGAGATTGTGTCACTGCACTCCAGCCTGGCGACAGAGCAAGACTCCGTCTCAGAAAAAGGAAAAAAAAAAAATTCAACCAGGAGAGTAGATGTAATAAGTAGGAGGGACTTTTTCTCTAGGCAGTACCACTTATTCTTTTCCTGAGGACGTTAGTTTCATATGGATTGTCTTTAAGCATCACTTGGAAACACTACAAATAATGCAGCTAAATGTTTAAGCAATTAGGACATAGGAATTTTTAAATACAGAGTTTTGCACTGCAAAGTGTTTACAAGTATTAAAAGATTGTATTACACAACTTTGTTGTAAAATTCTAGTAATATAAATTGATACTAAAGAAAACAAACCCAGAAAGATCAAGTGACTTGGATCACACAGCACAGGAATTAAGAAGGAAATTAGTATTCTTTGTTGAATATTTTCCATTTGAATAGTTACAGGAAAATTAAGTATTTGCATATTACATACAAATTAATGTGTATTGACATCATAGTGGAAAATAACCATTTGTAAATCTGGAGCAGTATTTGATATACTTACTAATAAGTTAAAATATATATATTATGTAATATATATATGTTTTAATTAGCCATGTGTGGTGGTACATGCTGTGAACCCAGCTACTTGGGAAGCTGAGGTAGTAGGATCCCTTGAGCCAGGAGTTCAAGGCTACAGTGAGCTATGATCACCACTGCACTCTAGCCTGGGTGACAGAGTGAGACGCTGTCTCAAAAAACCCAAAACCATCGTTTTATGAGATATGAACAATAGAGAAACTAGGAGAGAAATATAAAGGAACTCTTTATACTATCTTTGCCTTTTTTCTGTAATCTAAAATTATCCCCCCAAAAAAGTTTATCTAAAAAGTTAGAAAAGTTAGATACTAAAGGCAGAATGTTTGAGGCTAGATAAGGATACTATGAGCTGTATTAGCTATCTATTGCTGCATAAGTAACCCCAAAAGTTAGTGGCATAAAACAATAAATCTATTATGTCATAGTTTCTGCAAGTCAGGATCCTGGGCATGGCTTAACTGGGTCCTCTGGCTCAGGGTCACTCACTCATAGGCTGCCATCAAGGTTTTGGCTGGCGCAGTGGTCACCTGCAAGCTCGTTGAGAGAGGACCCACCAAGGCCACTCATGTGACTCTCAGCAGGCCTCAGGTCCTGGCGAGGTATTGGCTGAAGACATCAGTTCCTTGTGGAATGTGGGCCTCTCCATTGGGCAGTTCCCAACATGGTAGCTGGCTTTCCAGAGTACGTGTACGAGAGAGAGAAGAGAGAGATAAGAGAGAGGAGAGAAGAGAGAGATAAGAGAGAGGAGAGAAGAGAGAGAAGAGAGAAGAGAGAGGAGAGGGAGAGAGAGAGAGAGAGCATGTCGTGAGGGTGCAAGCCTGAGGAAGAAGACAACAGAATCACAGTCTATTTGTAACCTAGTCTCAGAAGTGACATCTATCACTTTTGACATATTCCATCCATTAGAAGCAAATTACTAGGTCCAGTCCACACTCCAGGGGAGGGAATGGAACAGAGCATGAATGCCAGTAGGTGGGGATCAAGGGGACCACAGACGAGGCTACCCAGCAAGTGAACACACCCATTTACGCCATCTCCCACACTGAAATGAGCAGTGCTGATGTAAGAGCACAGGCTCTGGAATCACAGAGATCTGGGTTTGTGCTCCTGCTTGGAAATGTCAGACGATCCTGGATTACTTAATTCTTTTGTTTCTTCGTGGCAAAATGAGAATGATGATAATAACACTGACCTCAAAGGGCTGTTTTGAAAGTCAGACTAAATGAGCTAATTCATGCAAAATACTTACCAAGTATCTAACACAAAATAAGAGCTCAATGATGATGATAAGCTGCTATTATCATCATCCTCACCACTGCCACCGCCACCTGATTTGTAATTCAAACTCTCATGTTGACTAGCCGTGGCATTGCAGGCAAGTTACTTGACTTTTCTGTGCATCTGCTTCCTCATGCATAAGCTGGGGAAATACTACCCACCCTTCAGAGCTATTGGGAGGGGAGGATGGTGATCATGTGCTTGGCCCTTGGTCACTGTAAATGATTACTTTTAATGGGGGTTCAGTCTGCTTAGCATAAATTTACTGCACTTTTTGGTTAAGGCACATCTGTTTTTCTGTCTTTGTTTGCTCTATGAAATGAGGACAACAATTCTTAATTATTGTGCTTTTCGTGGCTCTCTAGCCTATTAAACAGTTCCTATTTATGCATTTAGAAGGAAAAAAAACCACATGGGTAATCCATAATGGAAGATACATCAAAATCATATTTACGGTCTCAGAAATGTTCTTTGAAGCAGGGTTATTTTCTTCCATCTTATTTTGGTCATCATTGAAGTAGTTTTTATTCCTCATGCACATGGCAGATGAAAATGGAGAGAAACTATGAAAAGTGGAGGCTGCAGCCTGGAAGGAAGATTTGCCACAGACACCTACACAAAGGATAGCTCACGTGGAATGTAAGAATGGAGTGTACACAGTATGTCTTGTTCTTGTCTACCGTCCCTCCTAGGAGCAAGGATTTTCCAGCTTTGCAGAGAAGCCTAGTAGGTAGTCAGTCATGAGAATATAACGTGCGAAGTGCCATCAGGCTCTGAAGGGGTGCAGAGAAGAAAGCCTTTGCCAGGGATCTAAGCCTTGATGCAGAAGGCGGAGGAAGGCTTCCTAGACAAGTTTACACCTGAGCCAGGGGCTGAAGTTTGGAGGTCCCTAGCTCACAGTCCCTAGGGGTTGGAGGTCCCTAGCTGACGAGGAGGAGGAGAGGGGAGATGTGGGCAGAGGAAATAGCACAGACACAGGCTGAGAAATGCCAAGATACCTGAGTGTTCTCAGCAGCAAGCAGCTGGGTGAGCACAGAACGCAGGCCCCAGGAAGCACAGCCAGAAGATGGTGACATAGGTAGGTGTGGGGTCACAAAGGGTCTGGTACCTGGTTGACACACTTATAAGAATTCAGCTAAAAGTGAGGGACAAGGAGCAAGGTCATGTGGTTAAACAATTTTTATTTTTATATTTTAAAGAGATGGGATCTTGGTCTGTCGTCCAGGCTAGAGTGCAGTGATGCAATCATGGCTCACTGCAGCCTCAACCTCTTGGGCTCAAGCAACCTCCTGCCCCAGCCTCCTGAGTAGCTGGGATTACAGGCACCAGCCACCGTGCGCAGCTCACGCATGTATTTTACAAAGATTAACTGGTGGCTGTAGCAAAGCTAGACTAATGGCGAGGGGTGGGCCCAGAAAGCTGTCTAGAAGAGCAGAGAAAGGGATGGATTCTAAAGAGAGAATTGAGAGAGAACAGCAACAAGTTGTGCTGAGTATGGATGTGGGTAAGGGAGAAGGAAGAGGTCACAGACCTCAGGTGTTCGCAGCTTTCACCATGGGACAGAGCAGGGAGAGCTGGCTTTGGGGAGAAGGCAATGTGGATGGCGTTGGTATGTGCCTAGTGTTCCATTATTGGAACACTAAACATGTGGGAGTTGTCTCCTACTGCTCAAGGTCATCGCCAAGGTCTGATGGCAAAAATTCAAAAAATTGCAACCTCAAGCATAAATGGATTAAATTGAGACAAGTTTAGAAGAGCAGGCTGAACTATTATACTTAGGAGCTACTAAAAAGCAAGATGTCTCAAAATATGTCCCAGGCTAGAGCTCTGGTTTGAGGGAAAATCAACACATAGGGATGTATTTGGAACCAGGGGAGTAAATAAGATTACTCAGGGAAAACAGAAAATAGGTAAGAAAGCAAAAGACAAGAGTTTTGGGAAAATAATAACCATAGGATAGAAAAAGATGTGGTGGAATGATCCTGATTCTCGTTGGATTTGTGTGGTAGACGGAATGTTTTGGCTACAGATTGCATGTGTTAGCCCCGAGGAGAAAAGGCCTTTTCCAGACAAGTGACAGGCAGGAGGGAAAAGGAGGGAGGCGGTGTGAGAGGGCGGGAAAACTTAAGCAGGGTAGATAGAATATTAACTCTTGATTATGAGGCCAGTGGCTTTTCCAGGCCAGAAAGAAAACAAGGACAAGGCCCGAATTCCACCAGGTGCCCCTGCAGTTCTCCAGGACGCCACATGGGGACAGCAGGTGGCCGGTCTGTGCAGTACCTGTGTTGGGAGCTGCACACAGGGGCCCCTGGAGGAGGAGCGGCTGAGACGGCTCATTCATGAGCCTTTTTATTTTATTTTTTATTTTTATTTTGTATTAATTATTATATTTTAAGTTCTAAGGTACATGTGCTTATACCCAAAGGATTATAAATCATGCTGCTATAAAGAACCTTTTATTTTTGCCTCTTAGTGGACCTAAAAACTCAGTATTGTTTTCGGTCTAATGACTTCACTTCTAGTGAGGTTGTGTTAGTCCGTTTTGCGCTGCTATAAAGACATACCTGAGACTGGGTAATTTATATAGGAAAGAGGTTTATTTGGCTTACAGTTTTGCAGCCGTACAAGCATGGCACTGGTACCTGCTCGGCTCCTGGTGAGGCCTCAGGATGTTTTATACAGGGTGGAAAGCGGAGAGGGAGCAGACGTGTCACGTGGCGAAAGAGGGAGCAAGAAAGAGCAAGAGAGAGGAAGGAGGTGCCAGCTTTTTTAAACAACCGGCTCCCTCTAACTGAGCAGGAACTTGTTAAGTGAGGACAGCACCAAGCCATTCACGAGGGATCCGCCCCATGACTCAACCACCCCCACCAGGCCCCACCCCCAATACTGGGGATCACACTTCAACATGAGATTGGAGGGGACAGACATCCAAACCATATCAAAAGTGTACTGTAGGATCCTAGTTCAGGTAGCACCTGCTTTCATTGCTTTGCCTTCTAAACTGAACTGACACATATTAGCACAGTTCTCTCTCAGCCATAGAAACCCAGTTTCTCTGGACCATTTTTCCTTATGTAAGAAAGAAAATGACTTGTTTAACCACGGAGGGAACTCCTCAGCCAGCTAAGAGAGGAGAGTTCAGAGATAGCTGGTGCAGCTTCTCGTTGACAACAGAATTGACTCTCTCGCTGCTCCTTTCCCATCACCTAAGCCAGTCATCGATTTTCCCCAGGAGTGTTTCTAGGTATCCGTCACCAAAACAAAACCCCCACCAAGTCTGTGGAGTTTCTATAAAGTATAACCATTCACGATATGCTAATAGTGAACCATTTGTTAGTATTATACCACATGCAATTCAGGCCAGTGAAATTCAACTTAGAAACTGGAAGAAGAAAAATCACCTTTGCATTATTGCTTTGTGTTTGTTTTCTTAGTTCTTGTCCATGGCCCCAACGGTCACCAATACATTTCCTCTCAGCAGTCAGCATCATGGTGCTCTTCCCCAATCATTATAACCGATTTCAGATGGTGCTAGAAAATTATATTGACTCTGAACACCAAAAGAAATCAGTCATCCTCTAAGGGGTCACAGGAGGACGTGAGGGTTGGGAGGGCCCAAACCTTACTAAATCTGGCATACATTGGGCCCTTTAACCCAGGCACGATGGAATGAGTCTGTACTATCTATTAAGTGCTATAGGTTTATTCCACAAAGAAGTATAAAATTCCAACAATGTGATATCCTGTACAATTACATTCATCCCTTGGTATCCTTGAGGGATTGGTTCCAGAAAGCCCCTTGGATACCAAAATCCACAGATGCTCAAGTCTCTGATAGAAAATGGTGTAGTATTTGCATACAACCTACACACATCCTCCCGTATACTTTAAATCGTCTCTAGATTACTTAGAATACTTAATGCAATGCAAATGATATGCAAATAATTGTTATGCGGTATTGTTAGAGAATAATGACAAGAAGAAAGTCTGTTCGTGTTCAATACAGACACAACTTATTTTTGGAAAACTTTCGATAACAGTTGGATCCGCCAGTGCAGAGACCTGACTGCCATTCGTGATATATGCCACCACTGTTGGCAGGGGTGAGGAAGGGGTCAGCTACATGTGAGGCAGGTTCTCACAGCCGTCCTGCTGTTGCTTTCAAATACTTCAGAGCTGTCCCATTCATTTCTTTTGCTGTTGGCAGTGCAGCGCAGCTGGTCTCCCCCAAGAACACTGATTTCAAATGGTGCTAGACAATCACTATTTAAATCTAAACCACCATATGAAACCAGCTTCCTGAAGAAGCTTTATGATCTATTTTTTTTCTTCATAATGCTCTCTTACAATAAACCCAAGACAACCTAGAAAGGAAAAGTTGAAACCTAGTTGTGAGTTACTTAGTGGTCTAAACAGAGCTTTGGCAAATTTCATATATTCATAAACTGTTGTCACCGAATTTGTTATTGATGGGGGAGCATGCCTGGGACTCCCTTATTCTTAAGTTGCCCAGACAAAGGTTCAGCTTCATCATTTAGAGGCAAGGGCACATGTCAGCCCCGTCACTCTTGGGTGGGAAGACAAGGAAAATCCTTTGCTTGGGTAAAGGCAGGAGAAGTCAGAGGCATCCTGTGATCAAGTACCCAGGCAGGCGGAGGACGACTAGCAGTGGTGCTGGAGAACCGTCCGTTGGACATGTAAATAGGACAAAGCAAGCAAGTGCTCCATAGAAGTTGAAGAAAAATGCTTTCCTAAACCTATTATTTTCACTTGGAGATAACTTTGTTTGATCCAAAGGATTACTGAGATTTTGGGGTCTAGGGAAGAAAATAGGCTAGCTCAGAGGCCAAGTCACATAATGGCACTAATGAGATGCTAATGTCACTTCCGGAATGAATTCCTTAGACTGCATCTATGAGTTAGTTAGGGGTTTTTGTGAGCTTCACTTAAGACTCTCCTTCCCTCTACTCCAAAGGTAAGACTTTGTACTCTGAGTTCTCCTTGGCAAATTATTTTTTGCAACAGTTCTTTTTCCCCGTCACGGTATAGTTCTTGATATCATCTTATTAGGTGGTCTGTTGTCATCCCTTTTTGTGTTCTAGGCATCCAAAAAGATACTTCATGTACCCAGGCCACCTAATTAAAGGGGTATGCACTGTTTTTATAAACTGTTATAAAAAATTTTATACATTAAATTGGAATGACAATACAATGAATTCCTAAATCCATTACTATCTGAATTCAATAACTATTCCTTTTTGCCATGTTTTGCTTTAATTATGTTATCTATATGTAATATAGATACACATTTTTTGCTGTATTGTTTGAAAGTAAATTGACAACCACCCATACATACACTGCTCCTAACTACTTTTGAGGTCATTCTATAAAATGAAGACACTCTTCTACATAACCACAAAATCTTACCATACCTAAGAAAATAAACAATTCCTTAGTACCCACAAATATCCAGCCTACATCCAACTTCTCCCACTTTCTCCAAACAAAAGGTTTTTTATAGGTTTTTCAAACCCACATCGCATCAAGGTTGATTCACTAAGACTCTTTGGTCTCTTTTAGCCTCAAAACACTACCCAACCTTTTCTTTGGTTTGTTTTATCATGACATACCACCTTGTGAAAACCAGGCTCCAATCCTGGCTGTACCATTCACTTAGTCTGTTCCCTTGGCTTATATTTAAGAACTGAACTTTAGTTTCTCCGTCTGACTTTCCTCATATATCATCCTCATTTTACAATCTCACTATATGTATTAGAAGAACATCCGATTACCACGTGCCTGTCGTTGATGATTCCAAGTGGGTTCAGTGCTAATCAGTCAGGAGGTGCACTGCAGGCTGTTTACCTTGGGTCTGATTAACATAACATTCTGGTTCCTCATGGGCTTGGCCAGTTATCTTTTCATAAGGAGATCCCAGCACAAACTCATCCTTTATCATGGAGAAGCATCCACAGCACATACCTATTGCTACTAGGCTGGTTTTTAAAAAAATCTCTGTGAATAAGGGAATAGAACACCAGGGCTATGGAGATGTGTGGCAGTCATTTCATCAAAGATGTAAACAGCTTGTTGACTGCAATGAAAGGCACATACTTTGTGAAGTGACAGGCAGTGACACATTTCAAGTGGATAGTAAATTTAAGCACCAAAACTGGGAAAAGTGCCAGGACAGAAGAATCACTGCAACTCTCAAATAATGGTTTCACTAATTCTGTGATTCCTTTAGGGACCCCCCTGCATCCTTCTGTATATGCTACTCTAATTCGCAGTTTCAGTGACTGAAGTACAAAAGAAGCAGCCAGATTATTCTCATCAGTTACAAAACTCCAAAGTCTGCTTATTTTTGATAAATAACTAGTCACAGTGTTTGCCTACTGCCTAGAAGTTTTTTCAAATCATTGACACTTCAGTTATGGGGAAAATTTTCCCTGAAGAATGAATTTCTTTCTTTTACTTATGTCTGATAAGGTCATATATATCTCATACACCAAATACGTCACACACACTATATATTCAACCATGCCCTTAGCAGGGCCAAACAAATATGCTAAGTTTTTTACACTGTCTTTATGTATGCTTCTCAAAAATTCAGCAGAAGGCTGAGCGTGGTGGCTAATACCTGTAATCCCAGCATTTTGGGAGGCTGAGGGAGGCAGATCACTTGAGATCAGAAGTTTGAAACCAACCTGGCCAACATGGTGAAACCCCATATCTACTAAAAAAAAAAAAAAAAAAAAAAAAAAAACCAAAAAACTAGCCAGGTGTGGTGGCACATGCTTGTATTGAGGCTGAGGCCGAGGCAGGAGAGTTGCTTGAACCCAGTAGGCGGAGGTTGCACTGAGCTGAGATCATGCCATTGCACTCCAGCCTGGGTGACAGAGCAAGCCTCTGTTTCAAAAAAATTAGCCGGGTATGGTGGCGCATGCCTGCAATCCCAGCTACTCAGGAGGCTGAGGCAGGAGAATCACTCGAACCTGGGAGGCAGAGGTTGCAGTGAGCCAAGATCGTGCCACTGCACTCCAGCCTGGGTGATACAGCCAGACTCCATCTCAAAAAACAAAAAAAAAAAAAAAAAAAAAAAAGGCTGGGCGCAGTGGCTCACTCCTGTAATCCCAGCACTTTGGGAGGCCGAGGCAGGTGGATCACAAGGTCAGGAGTTCAAGACCAGCCTGGCCGAGAAGGTGAAACCCTCTCTCTACTAATAATACAAAAATTAGCTGGGCGTGGTGGCAGGCGCCTGTAATCCCAGCTACTTGGGAGGCTGAGGCAGGAGAATCGCCTGAACCCGGGTGGCAGAGGTTGCAGTGAGCCAAGATCGCACCACTGGATTCCAGCCTGGGCAAAAGAGTGAGACTGTCTCCAAAAAAAAAAAAAAAAAAAAAAAAAAATTCTGAAGAATAAAGGTATGATACATTATTTTGCATCTGTGGGCTCTTCATATTAGCCCATTTTGACAAGGTCATTTCATATATCTTCCCACATTGCTTTTATGTCCTTGGGGAGAAAGTGGGGTACTGAGTTGGTAAGCAGTGACCACACCAGGTACTCCTGTGTGGCAAGAGCTGAGTAGTGGCAGTCGATTGTTTTCTGTGACATGAAAAGCCAGTAAACTGGCTTAAGGTCACTTCCCCTGGGGTTTGAGGATTTCACAAGGAGAGCTCTATCTGAGCAGGACGTTTCTTTAAGAATGTAGCTTTGAAATGTTCGAGACATCAGGACACAACAGTCCCAACCTGAGTATTGAGGCTGGACTACAGATGCAACTGTTACACAACAGAACACACTGTGATAGACATCTTGAGTTGGGTCCCTGTTTTCACATAAAGCAAGAGGCTAGTTTCCTGAAAATAAGTCTCCATGAAGAGACTGGCTACCCAGTTAACAGCAAAAAACCCCCATGGATCACTAGTAAGGAGATGGAAGAAAACCAGTTGATAAATTAAAAAGGGCTCATTCATTCTCTCTCCAGGGCATGCATAGGAGAACAGAGTGAGACAAGTGGGATCCGCTTGTTTTGTTGAGTCTTTCAGTGACTTTCAGCTGCAAGGGCAACTCTACTGAGAAGGAAAGATTTCACTCAGTAAACATTAGCATGTTTCCAACCCTCCCTAGCCTCTCATTTCCAACAATCAACTTGATTGTTCTGTATTTTTAGGCCAGGATACACTAGGGCTGAATTTCTGTAACTCAGGATGTTCTATTTTAATCATCAGCAATTTTAAGGCATGGCAACATCTGAAAGAAAAAAAAAAACGTAATGACTCTTTCTTACACACAGAACATGCACTTAAAATTGTCAAAACTCTCCATCATCTCCAGCATTAAAACAATCATCTTTCAAGAACAAAATCCTTTCTCAGTGTCTCTCAGCCCACAAGCCATAAGAATGTGTCTCCATTTCAAAACCCAGTCTGTACCGTCATGCTTCCACTGTTTCTCAGCAAGCTGCCTTTCTTTGTAACTTTTTTCTTCCAAATCTGATTGATAGTGAAGCTGGAGCCTGAGATGTAAATTAATAAACCACACCAGGAACTCCTTGCATGGCAAAAGCTGAACAGTACAAATCCATTGTTTTCCTGGATGTGAAATGCCAGTCTGTTCTTGCATGAGCAAACTGGATTAAAGTCACTTCCCTTGGGGCCTGTGGATTTCACAAGGAGAACTGCATCTGAGCAGGACACTTTAAGACGTAGCTTCAAAATGTCTGGGACATTGGACACAATAGTCCTAAGCTGAGTATTCAGGCCGGACTATGGGTGCAACTGGTACTGCCCTGACGAGGGGCCACACAGCTCTAAGTCCTTCTTTGTTGCCCCATGTGCCTTGAATGGATGTTTTCTTATAGGAAGCGGATGAACAAGTTAACACAGGATCTGGCTGGGCTGCTTACTAGCTGTGTGATCCTGGGCAAATCATTTAATTTTTCTGAGCTTCAGTATCCTGATCTGGAGAATGGAGATGCGAATTTCTATACTGTGGTGGTTGTTAGGGTCATATGTAATGCAGTCCATAAAAACAGTGGGTCACTTTTAAAGCACTGTGTGAATGTTTGCTGTTTTATCAGCTGGATCAGAACACTGGAGTGCTTTTGAGGGAGAAGGCCAAAATGAACTGAAAAGTGATGGGAAGTGTACTCTGTGAAATAGTCATAGCTTCCATTTTTGGAACACTTAAGTGCATGGCAGACACTACGCTATGTGCTTCACACGGACTTTCTTGGCATTCACAACCACTAACATGGTTGGTGGTGGCATCTTCGTCTTTCCGAAGAGGGGCTAGAGACTTAGAAAGGGCACATGACTTCACTTCCTCTTGGTCACAGAGCTGGAGTGGCAGACCGGGACTCAAACTCCAACATGCCTGATTGCCAGCCCAGGCATTCAGCCAGCACTCTTTACTGCTCTGTCCTTTATACCATTCATCACATCTTCATATGGACCTCTGAACAGTCACTGGCCCCAAGTCTCAGGGTTTCATCAGTAAGTACATGAGTAAACCATGAAAGCCAGCTTTGGTCCTGAGGAGTAGAAGTAGCACCAAATAGCTCACCAAGAGAAAGGGAGAAAAATTGGAAATTAGCACAATTTGGCTTGCACTGAATGGTCAGAAGACCTGGACCCTCCACCACACTTCTGACATGCAGTGTGACCTTAAGCCAGTCCCGTCTTCTCTAAAGCCTCGTTTTCCCACTAACCCTAAAGAAGTTCAAGTCAAAGAGCACAGTGATGAGTCCCACAGTCCATGCCTGAGATTATGACAGTGTTAAAATACTGACTCCAAAATACATCCTGGCAGCTTATCTTCCTGAGTTTCCTGTTTCTATGACACTGTCGGGTGAGATGGCCAAATGCAGACTCCAGAGCCGGAATGCCAAGCTCTACCACCAGCTCCTCACACAACCCTGCACAAATCACTGAAACTCTCTGTGCCTCAATCTCCTCATCTGTAAAGTGAGGGTAATAGGCCGGGCACGGTGGCTCACGCCTGTGATCCCAGCACTTTTGGAGGCTGTGATGGGCGGATCACGAGGCCAAGAGATTGAGACCATCCTGGCCAACATGGTGAAATCCCATCTCTATAAAAATACAAAAATTAGCTGGGTGTGGTGGCATGTGCCTGTAGTCCCAGCTACTTGGGAGGCTGAGGCAGGAGAATCATTTGAACCTGGGAGGCGGAAGTTGCAACAGTGAGACGAAATCGCGCCACTGCACTCCAGCCTGGCGACAGAGTGAGACTCCATCTCAAAAAAAAAAAAAAAAAAAAAAAGATGGTAATAACCGGACCTAGCACATAACGTTGTTGTGAGGATTAAATCAGGTAAATATGATGAAGCCATCTGAACCAGTGTTAGCACAATGTAAATATTCAGTAAATGGTAGCTGTGATAATAAAAGTAATACATTAGTTTTCAATGAGCACATTATAAACAGAGATGTGGCTAAGAGATCCACCACAGCTGCTAAACGGAGAGGGTGCAGAAATCCTGCTGTCACATGCTTTGCCATACTTTGACACATTCTAGAGTAACTGACTGCAAAGCTGAAATGGCATCCCCAACTGAATTTACTGAAATACATATATTTAATATTTTCGACTGCCTTCTCCTCTTCCCATTCTAAGACCTGAAGATGGGATCTGTACCCTTGTTTTTAATCAGGAGTTCATGTTATAGATTCTTCATGACATTAAACTGGGAGTTGGGTGGTTGAGAGAAAAGGAGTAGGGATCAGATACTAATGACCATTTAAAAAAATTTATCAGGCTTGTCAGGCACGGTGGCTCACACCTGTAATCCCAGCACTTTGAGAGGCTGAAGCAGAGAATCACTTGGCCCAAGTGTTTGAAACCAGGGCAACACAGGGAGACTCTGCCTCTACAAAATAAATTTTAAAAAATTAGCCAGGTGTGGGTGGTGCACGCCTGTGGTCCCAGCTACTTGGGAGGCTGAGGTGGGAGGATCGCTTGAGCCTGGGAGGTTGAGGCTGCAGTGAGTTGTGATCACACCACTGTACTCCAGCCTGGGCAACAGAGCAAAACCCTATCTCAAAAAAGAAAAAGAAAAATGTACTGAGGAATCATCCAGGGACAAAATAAAACTCCCTTGAGGTTGACTTACAAGCAGAAGCCTCTACTTACGTAGGTGTAAAAGCAGTCTGTTAACAGATATTTTCCAGGCACAGAAATCCTCAGGAGGCATTTGTTCAGAAGACCTGCACCTGGAATTTAAATGACAGTATGAGCTCCTAGGAAATCTCCTGGAGTAAACAGCAGAAGAAAAAGTCAGTTGTTTTCTCTTAAGCATGTTTCTCCACCAGTGTCACCAACAGATGCATTTTTAAAAACAAGAAATAGAAAGCATCTTCTCTTTCCTGCTTAAGACACACAGGTTGGGAAAGTTCCTGTGCAGTGAGCAACACATGCCCCCTCTTGCTGGTGCTCCGTGCCGGAGAAAACGCGAGGTGTGGCTGTTGCTAAGGAAACCGCTGACAGGCAGAGCAGCAAGGTTTGCTCAGCAAGGTGTCTTAGGAAATAAAACACAGTCTAAGCCTATAGATCCCATCACAGAAGAAAGGCAGGCAAGGATCCCGCACAGGAGACGGTAGAAGGCTTCTATTTTCACAACTGATTCTGCGGCCTCGTGCTGTAGCAGTACAGGCTGCAGAAGGTTTGTGGAGGGGAGCGCCAGTCTGCAAGGACAGTCTGTGACGGCTTCAGAATCAGGTGGAGGGCAACTGAGAAGAATGGAAACCGCCTCACATTCTCTCCTACCTGGTCTAACTTTACAGACGAAATGCATCTTTCGGCTGCATCACAAGAGAGGAAGCCAAGGTCGTAGGGTCTTCATTTCTGAAAACTGATTGTTCAAGTAAATCCTTCAGTCGTCCCCCTGATGCGACCTGCTAGGGAAGCTGGGAGCGCCTTCACAGTGGCTCCAAGGGGGTGTCCTTATAGGGGATTACATCTCTAGACACTCACATTTTACCCAGCAAGAGGCTGCATGACTCAGCAGTCTGATGAAGAAAGCTCTGTCAAGTTACCACCAATTGCAGTTTCTAAGTTAATGATTACAGCTCCACCGAGGAACCTGAACACAGCTGAGGCCACAGAGCATTCCCCGTGCTTACTGGCTAGTGGGGATGATGTGGCCCAGATATGTGGGTCTGAGCTGAATGGTGAAGACAATGATTTGTGATTCGCAGGTGGACTCTAAGCCAGGTGCTACTGAACATGCTCTTCAGTGACTGGGAAGCTCTCAAGATGGTATCAGAACAGGAACAAAGTATGTTGGGAAGATTCTTGAGAGTTGAGATTAAAATCCAAGAGGAGCTTGGCCACTAAAATAAATGGTCAGAAAAAGCCATTCGATACTGTCCTACAACAGAAAAATACATCTAAAAAATCAAGCTGAGAAGTACAGATGGGAAGGAAGAGGCACTGGGGTAAAACAACAATCAAACCAACGTGAAGCTACTGAACACACAGAATTCTGGAATATTTAAACACTATCATAATAGCATGTTTCCAAAATTGTCTGATTATAAAAATGAGGATAGAAACCAACGTCAGACAGGAGCTCTTTTTTTTTTTTGGAGATAGATAGAGTCTCACTCTGTCACCCAGCCTGGAGTGCAGTGGCATGATCTCAGCTCATTGTAACCTCCGCCACCTGGGTTCAAGGGATTCTCGTGCCTCAGCCTCTCAAGTAGCTGGAATTTTAGGCGTGTGCCACTACACCCGGCTAAATTTTGTATTTTTAGTAGAGATGGGGTTTTGCCATGTTGGCCAGGCTGGTCTTGACCTCCTGACCTCAGGTGATCTGCCCACCTCGGCCTCCCAAAGTGTTGGGATTATAGGTGTGAGCCACTACGCCCAGCCCTCTTTCACTTTTCAACAGTAACCGAGGTCTCTGTCAGATTGTGAGGAACACCGGTGTGCTGCTTTCTGGAAGCTTTCAGTATTTGAAAAAGTGGCTAGGGAAGCTGCTGGGAAGTCCTTCAATTAACCTTAAAAAGCATGTAATAAAACCTAATTATAGAGCATGCTTCTTTCATCCTCTCTGTCACTCCTCTAGAGAATGTGGTGATTTTCTAAGCCACTGTCCCTGCAACCTCCTAGGATTTAGATATATGAACATTATTTACAGATGGGAAAAACAGAGCACTGAAAGTTTTGGTCAAGAAAACCGTACGGGTTAGTGATGGGGTTTCTCAGTTGTGAAGACCTGAGCTTGACAAATGCATTTTCAGCTTCCCAGGATACCCCTGGCTCCCCAGTGAGCACTGGCAATCTGTCCCTTCTATAGCAGCCCTTGGCAGTTCCAGTCTAGGGGCAGAAGCCAGCCACTGCAGAGGAGAGCAGCAAGTTCCAGCCCAGCCGGCGAGCACGCTGCACTAATGGGATTCCCGAGGCTCTGGCGGGAAGTCAGGGGTCAAGTGAGGTCTTCTTAGGTGCTCAACAGTCACACTCTGGGTCCTGAAAGGTCTTAGAAGCTTATCTCTGTCAATCTCTGCTTAGAATCAAATCGATCAATCAATACCTTTTCCTTCTCTTTGCTTCTCCTCCTGAGCCCCAGCATATTTGAGTGAAGGTACTTATATGTACGTAGCCTTTTAAAAGCCAAGTACTATCAAGTGAGCTCCCATTTCAAGGCACGTTTGAACTGGGAATAGAAAGACGGGCAGCTTAAGCTTTGGGATCATACAGACCTGGATTCAAATTTCACTTGTTACACAGCCTTGGCAAGCTATTCAATCCTTTTGGGGCTTTAGTTTTTTTTTTTTTTTTAATTTATAAAGTAGAAATGATAATAATAACTCTCAGAGTTGTTGTGAAACACAGCTAACTCAAATAAAACACATGATATATAGATTTTCAACACGTTAACCCCCACCACCCCACCACATTTCCCTGTGAGGGGATGGCACATCTAATATTTTTGGGTAAAATTTCCAGAAGATCTATACAATTGGATTGTTAAAACTGGCGTGAAAGACTAAAACAAGATTAGGCATCAGTAAATCAAGGCTGCGGGTGGGTCTGGGGGCTTCTCTGGAGGGAAAGGCCAGACCAAGGGATGTCCCAACAAGAAGTTAGGAGTCTGGGGAAAGACAGATACGATCTGAAACTGGGACCAGGAAATTCCAACCATTTCTGCCTACTGATTACTCACCATTGATTCACCGTGTTTACAATTTACCAGAAGGATATGGGAGCAAACTGGAGAGGTAAATCCCACTGAAGTTTAAAACATAAAAATAGACAATGACAGAGGGTGTCAAAGGAAACCACAGGGCACGGCGGGGGCAAACACAGGAGGCGCCGGTCCCCGTGAGCCAGACACAGGAGGGACATGTCACTTCTTCCGCGAGGGACTAACCAGCCGCAATGCTGCAGAGACACAGGTCACTTCTCAACATTCCTGGTCAAGACAGACATCTTAAAATCATGGGTAAATATCCACCGACTGCCTCTTAGGAGCCCGCACTGTGCTGCACACTGCTGGGGAATACCGAGGAGGGGATGTGAAATGTCTGTATGTGACCCAGGACCTAACTGTGGAATGGAGTCCAACTCTCAGGGACAGAGAAAGTGCTCTGGTGTGTCCTGCTGGTGGAGAGCACAATCGTCATTGGGGACTGGATGAGCTCAGGGCAGGCTGATGGATTATTCAGGAGAGGCTTCATAGGGGCCAGGGGCCTGAGCTGGGCTCTCCAGGGGGGCAGCCTGGGCAGGGGAGAAAGGGAGAACTCGAGGAAGGGGATGGTAAAATCATGCCAGAGGTGTCGGGGTGAAGACAGTGGGGGATTGGGCAGAGCCATGGTAGACATCCCACTGCCAGGGATCAGAGATGACAGGGCAGCAGGCGTGCGGGGGCGGAGCCCACATGTAGATCCCCCACCCCCGCACACAGGGTCAAAGTTAGCTGGGATCAGGAATGACGGCGTGAGAAGGAGCGTGAATTTTATGAAGAGTAGAAGAAACAGATGTTTGTTAAGACCTAACATGTGGGAGGCACTGCTGTGGACAGGAGTGAGCGAGACGCGGGGCCAGTCTTCACAGTCTTCTTGGAGTTTACAAGCCGGCGGGGGATACAGCCCCGTGGACAGATAACTGTCATTACACGGGCTAAACACTAGCATAGGGGGAATTCTAGGAGATACAGGGACCCACAGACCAGACTATGGGGTCAGAATAAGATTTCCCCACAGAGGTGTGAGCAAAAAGAAACAGGATATGGTCTGTTCTTTCAAGCTTCCCACAGGGGCCAGGAGCCCCTTTTGCAGGTTGTCTTAATAAATGGGACATAAAGGTACCCATTTGTCTAGAGTGCAGTGTTGGCTGCAGACAGTGAACATATGAAATGATACCCTTAAAATGCCCTTTGGCTCAAAACGAGTCCCCTTCCCTGACCCCAGCTTTAGAAGTCAAAAGGAAGATGATCACGTCATGGGACCCCAAATTGCACTCACACTGCAGGTGAAACACTGGGGTGACTTTCACATGCACAGCTAAGAAGGAAGCCAGTTTCCATATGACTGCAAGTGCACAGAAAATCTAGCATGCCGAACAGGAGGAGCAGCGGAGGGGAGTGCTCGCTTAGGAGGGACCCAGGAGTGTGCAAAGCCTCTGTCCTGAATCTGCTCTCTCTATGTAAGGAGGCCATGAATAAGGTACCCATTCCAAGAACAACAGCAAGGGGAGGGTTAGGAGACATTCTCATCCAATGTGAATATAAAAATCTTAAGAATAAAACAATACCCACTGCTTTCTGTTCCATTGTCCCAGCTTACTGTGTGATTTTCTGTTAGGAGAACTGTACCCACAGCTTTAATTTGATGCATTTGCTGGATCATGCTTTTTAAAACAAATATAAAGCAGAGAAGAAAAAAAATCCAAGGTAGATTTCAGTTAAACTATCACCACCATGACTCTCCATTTCACTTCCGTGTAGGAAATGTGCATTTGTTTCTACAGAGCATGCGTAGACAGCCCTAGCTCCCTGGAAGAGAGATCTGAGGGAAGGCCATTTATGGACGCATGGTGGTCTTAACACAGTGAAACTCCTCTCTTCAGTAGCTTTTTTTTTTTTTTTTTTGAGACAGAGTCTCACTCTGTTGCCCAGGCTGGAGGCAGTGGTGCGATCTAGGCTCACTGCAACCTCCGCCTCCCAGGTTCAAGTGATTCTTCTGCCTCAGCCTCCCAAGTAGCTGGACTACGGGTATGCCCCACTACACCCAGCTATTTTTGTATTTTTAGTAGAGATGGGATTTCACTATGTTGGCCAGGCCGGTCTTAAACTCCTGATCTCAGGTGATCCACTTGCCTGGGCCTCCCAGAGTGTTAGGATTACAGGCATGAGCCACCACGCCCAACCAGTGGCTCTTTTTAAAATAAACTGGGCTGGGCATGGTGGCTCACACCTGTAATCCCAGCACTTTGGGAGGCCAAGGCTGGAGGATCGCTTGAGGCCATGAGTTCAAGACCAGCCTGGGCAACACAGCAAGACTGCATGTCTCTACAAAAAATTTTAAAAGTAGCTGGGCGTGGTGGTGAGTGTTTGTAGTCCCAGCTACTTGGGAGGCTGAGGCAAGAGGATCGTTTGAGCCCAGGAGGTTGAGGCTGCAGTGAGCCTTGATGGTGCCACTGCACTCCAGCAACAGAGCAAGACCCTGTCATACACACAAAAAAAATTAAAATAAATTGCCTACTTTAAAAATAAAGACAAGGCGGGGCGCAGTGGCTCATGCCTGTAATCCTAGCACTTTGGGAAGACGAGACAGGTGGATCACTTCAGGTCAGGAGTTTGAGAGCAGCCTGGCCAACATGGCGGAACCCCGTCTCTACTAAAAATACAAAAATTAGCCGAGCTGAGAAATCACAGCACTGCACTCTAGCCTGGGTGACGGAGCGAGACTCTGTCTCAAAAAAATAAAAATAAAAATAAAAATGAGACAATATAGGTGTTTGGGGGTGGGGGTCTGGGAGGTGGCTGTCATTTATCTCCAGAATCATGCTAGAAGCTAAATATATAATCATTTTTCCTCCACATTGTTTCCATGGGCTTGGAAGAGGGGAAAAAAATGGCACTTAGTGTTACTAGGACCAAAAGACAGCTCCTCCTACTAAAAGATCATCCTGGAGTTGCTTAACTGAATATTTATGACATATTAACATTCTTTGGGGGAAAACACGTTTTGAAATAATCAATTAAAAAAAGCAAAGTGATCAATGACAGCTGTTTAAACACCACCTGGAAAAATAGGATTTACTCCACAGCAGGGCTCCCTGGGTGCAGAGATCTCGGTGCAAATCCCATTTCGCTGACTTGCTTTCTCTCCTTAAGACAAATGTGTGTGGCGGGGCTGAGTACCTGCTCATGTCCTTTTCTGGGGGTGCCACACATGGCCGGTTTCTGGCCCTCGGGGACGGTGGCTTAGGTCCAGAGGAGAACCCTTAACTGGCTGTGGTGTGGTGGGCACAGCAGAGGTGGGCCGGTTCACCTCCTGGCTTTGAAGAAACGGGTTCTCTCCTATGGCATCTGTGATCCCCAAAGTCCTCAATCAAGCAGGAAGGGGGTGAGTCGATGGCTCTTCCCAAGGCCTTCTCCTCCCATGGACAGCTTCTCTGTCCGAGTTCTCTCACTGTTTCTCCCCCTTTACTCCATCCCAAGAGGCACTTGTGAGCTTCAAGGGCATCTTCTAAATATTACATTCACTCAGTGCCCCAAAGAGCACAGCATGTTCTTAGAACATTGCTCAATTCTTTCTCCTGCGGTAAGGATTCAGTTTGTTTTATTAAGAACCAGTGTGGCATAAGTTAATTCTCATCCAAAAAAAAAAAAAGAAGTATATCAAGTCTCTTCTTTTGGCATATAGTAGATAGGACTGTTGTTATTCTTGTTTCTGTCCCAGAGCTAATACAGTCACGACATACTGGCAAAGGATATTTTGAAAAAGCTGTCTATGGCAAATAACTGATTTGTTTCATTTTGTAAAAACGAAGTTCTCCTTTCTGACCCAAGTCGTTTTCTAAACGATCTCAAAGGGCAAGCTGCCTCTTCCAGCGGGAGGCTGAGGCCACGCTGGAACCTCCTTCCGAGGTCTGGACAAGAGCTGTGTGGTGCAGAGGAGGGAGGGCTGGGCCCAGAACCCAGAGGTCTGCCTCGGGCTGGCCTCTCTCTCCAGTCCTGTGACCTCTGGCTGACCAAAGCCTCCCTGGTTCCGTCCCTTCATGTCTGAAATAAGCAAGCTATATTTAATAGTTTTCCTTTTGCTCTAAAATAAGATGATTCTGAAATACAACATTAAGTGTGAGGCTGGTTTCTGCTTTGGACCTCACCTAAGGGGTTTTAGTCATAAGCCCATGTGTGGAAACTGGCCCTGCCAAAAAAGAAACATTCTGAATCATTCAAAACCATTAAGAATGTTGGCTCTGACTTCAGAAAGGCAAGATAAACAGACCCGTGCCCAGCGGGAACTCACTTACTGGATGTCTCTGTGTTTTTTAACTCATCAGTGCCTGAGTACTTCCCCAAGTTCCTTCGAATGGCTTCAATGTTTAACGCTGTCACATTTGTACTATTAACTCCACTTCCACAAAGGCGGGGGCAGGGGGGTATTTAATTTGGTGCTAAGTGCTCATTAATCTTTTTAGTGTGGTCACCAGAACTGGCTTTTTTGCAGCCTCTATCCAAAAGCAGGTTAATTCTCCTGCCCCACATAGGTTATAAAGTAAAGAATAAAGCTTCCCCGCCCAGCCTTTAAAGTCCTTTTCCCCTAAACAATACTCCAAAATCAATGAATCTAGAGATTCTTTGGACTGGAGTGGGTTCCATATCAATTGACGTCTAAGCTCCAAATGCATTTTGATTCTGCTTCTATTGATCTGAAATAATAAAGACTATGGAATTGGGATATGGTTCTGGTTTCTAGTAGAGTTTACCTGAAAAACTAGGATACCTTTGACCATCCATATTTCTAGGAAGCCCTCTGACTATCCATATTTCTAGGAAATCCTTTGACCATCCATATAAGGCTACTTTTTTATACATAGAGTATTCATGCAAAATAAACAGAAAAATAAAAGAGTAAATCCCAACTTCCAGGTCACAGTTTACAGCGTATCTGGCAACTACGTGGTAGAGTTTAGTGGACCTGCTGGAATCCTTGTGTATGCCCCAGACGTAGGCATACACACACAGAGCTCAAGAAAAGCTGCCCAAGAAAATGACAGTCTTTTTTTTCTTTTTCTTTTTTTTGGGGGAACTTTCACTGGTATAGAACTAACTGGGCACATAATGGGTAAGGACAAACACTGAAACTTTTTTTTTTAAAGTTAAAAAATTCCAGCTGGGCATGGGGTGGCTCATGCCTGTAATCCCAGCACTTTGGGAGGTTGAGGTGGGTGGATCACCTGAGGCCAGGGGTTCAACACCAGCTTGGCCAACATGGCAAAACCCCATCTCTACTAAAAATACAGAAGTTAGCCAGGTGTGGTGGTGGGCACCTGTAATCCCAGCTACTTGGGAGGCTGAGGCAGGAGAACTGTTTGAACCCGGGAGGTGGAGGTTGCAGTGAGTCGAGATCACGCCACTGCACTCCAGCCTGGGCGACAGAGCAAGACTCTGTCTCCAGAAAAAAAAAAAAAAAAAAATTAAAAATTCCGTGTCCAGAAAGCAAGAGACATGGTGTTATTTTCTCCAATTCTGAAAGCTCCCAGTGGTGACAGCATTGTTAGCCACGTGTAACATGTGCATCCAGGCAACTGACTAACTGTCACCAGACTTCTCCGTGGCCTTACTCGAACTGAGTAAGCTGGTAGTATTTCCTAAGAGTTGTCACTCAGTTGTGAAAACAGAGAGCTTTTTGTTTTTTGGAAAATCCTGATCAGCCGAAATGACCGGGTGGTCAGCCTTGCCCATGTTTTGGCTACTTAGATAAAGGCTTCTTTTCCCAGGCAAGGAGAGAGATGATGGTTAACTTGCTTTTTAGACTGAGGTCATTGCTATTCACTGGTGTAATGAATAAGCTAGACATTTAAAAAAACACAAACAAAAAAAACCTCCTTTCAAAAGCAACCACATTTTTCTCTTCTCTGGAAATGAACAGAATGCGTCATGAACAGAACGCGTCATAATTTTTTAAACATCCATCAGTGCCCATTAAAAAGATTTTTTAAAATAATCTGAACCTCACTTGTTCATTGCCTACAATATCAATCAATGGCTTAGATATCTCTCCGTGTTATATTACTTCTCACCGCTCTTAATTCATAAGGTCAAACAGAATCTTAAAACATCATTAAAAAATTTCCTTCCTTTCCATGTCTCAAGGTATCTATAAATGGCTAATTTTGGTGTGCTGAAATCAAATGACTGACCAAGGCCCATAACTGTGATCACAGGTAAAATGTTTTTCTGCTTTGCCAAAAATCTGAGTTTCCTTTGCTCTCTCTGTCAAACTGAAAGAGCCCTCCCAGAACCAGGGGCCAGGTGGAGAGGCCGCTCACACCCGCCCGGTGCCGGTCTGCCTTGGATGGCCTCACCGGGGCACGGTTCCCGGGGTGGTGACTCAGCTCTGGAGGACCACCTGCTGCGTGGGGGTTGCTGCCTAGCAGGTCACTGCCAGTCACGAGGGCAGAGAGACCCAAAGGATCAGAGAACAGCTCCGAGCAGGTCAAGGGCAGTGCCAGAAGGAAAGCCTTTGTTTACAGAAGGAAAGATCCTGCACCTTGAGGTGAAGCATTAAAGAATAGAGGGGCTTTGCACCTGCATCCTAAGCCTCTTGGTTCACCACTAAGCCACAAAGCCACAGAGAGGAAACCACTGGGAATACCATCACAGAAAATGAAGGTAGGGCCACAGGGCGCCTCCCACTCTCAAAGGGAAAAGATGGCCCTGGATCATCTTTCTAAAACACCACTTTGATGAAGTCGCCATGGTTTTCTAAAGTAATAAATGGCAGCCACTACCTACAAGATAACAGAGTGCATTTGAAACCTTTCCACCACCTAAGTCCAATCCACCTTCAGGGCATTCACTCTACTTCCTTAGATAAAGCCTCTGCTGGGGTTAAGATGTTCTGTCTCCGCTGCCCCTACTCTGCAGGCTTTCTCCTCCTGCTGGCTGGTGCAGAGAATGGGGGAGCTGTTAGGAGCCACAGACACTGAGCTATTCCACATGGAATTCTTTTTATTGTTTGATCTATTTCACATGTACAAAGCTTTGACCTTCCAGTTCTAAGAATTCCTACTTAGAACTGGTAGGTTCTAAGAACCTCCCTGGACCGATTCTGGCACATGTCTCTTCTGAACTCACAGAGCTTGTGCCTTAACAATTTAGAGTCAACTGACTTTGCTGTCCTTTCTAATGTGTTAAGTTTCAGTCAGTGACAAACACTGACAAGACGTGTACCTCATGAGGCACTGTAAAGGGAAAGGACATGACCCCTGTGGCAGAGGTCGACAGTCACACAGACGACAGAAACGTGCCCGATGCCTTCCAGTGTATGTCACAAATGCGTATTTGACAAGGGAGAGCAGAGACTCTGCAGGTGGTGAGTTTTGCCTGCAGCGCCACAGAAGTCTTCACTGGGGAGCTCCAGGCTGGATTTTAAAGGAAAAGCCGAATTTTAAAGGAAGAACAGGTTAAACACCGAAGGAAGACGGGGAGGAGTGAATGTTTCAAGGAACACGTATACCAAACAACAGAGTGCATTCTCTCCAGCTCTGCAGCTTGGGGTTCCAGGGTCGGGGGTCCCACAAGGTGGGGAGGAGAAGCGGGCCTTATCACAACGGGCTTTGCAGGACAGGCCGAGTGTGTAATGAGGTGGAATGACAGGGCTATGCCCTGTGGAAGGGGCCGACTGTAGGACTGCTCGGAATTGGGAGTTTGACAGGAGAGAGGCACTTTCACAGACATTATCTGGTTTCATCACCATTCCTTGAGCCATATATTTGGCGATTAATTGCGTACTTGTGACATGTTCCTTTCTGCTGTCTGTTCTTTAACGACTCCTGCTTTTTTGTCTTGTCCCCAAGCTGGGCTATCCGTTCCTAGTGGCCACAGAACAATACCTTCTTTAATGGCTCCCACAGTGACCAGCACGTGCCTTAAACTCAGAGCAGGTCAATCAAACTCCTTTTAACTGAAAGTTCAGGATGTGCTTTTGCCACACTCTCAAGTAAGTAAGTAAATTCATCAGCAAATACCAAGTCCTAAAATAATGAATGGTACTTAGGAAACACATAAAGAGTGGTAGAAAACTAGGTGGGCTGGGGTCATCCTGTGGAGGCCCTGGACAGCCCGGCCAAAGCATGTGGAACTCTTCTGTAGAAATGTTTTGATAAAGAGATGATGTGATTGAAGCTATGCTTAATAAAAGATGAACTTGGCAGTAGGATGGGCTGGAGGGAGACAGTCACTGTGGTGGTAGAAAGAGGTGAAGAAGTGTTGCCAATCCAGGTGCGAGCGTTTGCTACCAGCATGCAGCGCCGTTCCTCTAGGGCTCCTTGAGCTTAAGGTAGTTCTTTTCTGACATCCGTCACACTTAGGAAGATGACATGGTGATGCTGGCTTTTATTCTCCCTCCCTTTCTTCCTTCTAACAATTAGCAAGCAACAGTTATCTGCCAGACACTGTGCTATTACACAAGGGAGAGAGAGATGAAAGGCAGTCTCTACTCTGCTGCCTTGTGGGAGAGGAAGAAAAGTATCTGGTTAAAACACAGCATGGTGAATTCTCTGATATGCCCTCCCTCCCTCTCTTTCCCACTTCTGGCCAGTCTGTCTTCCATTTCTTTCTTTTTCTTCCAAAAAAAGGATCTGAGGCATAATGAAGGAAGTCAGCTAGGAATGGGGAAGAGGGAAGCTAATCTAATGCGAGGAATCCCTGGAGGAGTTGGCACCTGAGATGACGCTCGGGTGAGCAGGTGTCAGCCAGACAAAACCGGGAGGAAGGGAGAAGAACCGTGCGCAGACACAGGCTGGGGCAGAGGAGTGGGCTCAGCGGCCTCCTGAGACATGAGCTGGAACCCAGAAAATGAGGAGCCATGAAAGAGCTTTAATGAGAGAGAGACAATGACATCTATGCTTCAGAAGGATCGGTCTGGAGACAGCAGAAGGGCTTATCAGAAGGTAGTGACTCTATAGTCAAAGAGATGGCAAAGTACAGATTTGAGAGATGCCACAAAAGATGCATTAAGCCCTGGAGCTGGAATGATCTGCACACTGAGAGAGTGAGGGAGTGAGGTCCTTGCTGAAGACCTTTAAAATGAGTTTATTTCACCCAGAAGCTCCAGCAAGGGATACACACACTGCCTCGTGCTGGCCACGAGGTGGCAGCCTCGCACAGCCATTCTAGCAGAAAATGCGTCCCATCCTCACCGGCGCTCACCACCACGTGGGCAGAGCCACTAAAAAAATTCCACCACGGGGACAGGAGCTCTCTGAGCTTGCCCCATGAACACGCTTTTCTCCCACAGAAAGCCTCCACAGAAGCAATGAAAAAGTCGGTTGATTTGGGGAGAGAAGCATAAAAGCTCGTGCTCTTCAGAGAGATCTGGGCTGTTTCAGGGTGGCAGCTGAGCCCTCTGACAACTGCGAAGAGACTGAGACAGTACAGGCTGGGGATGAAGGGGTTCGATGAAGGGCGTTACCCCCAACGAGAACCAACCGGAGAACCAACTCGTGGAGAGCTTGGGCCCCATGACTCAGTCTGACCCGACGCTGGCGAATGCTGCTGAGGACCCTGAAAACCTGCGGGGACCCTGTCCCCAGGCCAGCGACAGCCACCCCTCAGGGCCCCTGGTCTCTGTCAGGCAATGCGGGTCATCTGAGGGAGGCTGGGCTGCAGATTCCACGTGTAGCTGGGAGGGGATGCTGCGTCTGGCGAGGCAAGGGCTGCTGTCTGAACTTCCAAGGGAATGATGTGGGCACCGCAGGAGGAAGGGATGCTGTGAACCTGCTCCATAGTCGAGGGCATGGAGAACCCATCCGACTGTGGCCTTGTGGCCCATCCCTACTCTCTGACGGGCTCATTGTGATTTTCAGCCCCTTGCTATTTGCCACTCAGAGGCAAAGCGGCTGCAAGAGGTAGGAGAAAGCAAGAGACTCCCTCACCTGGAATAGAGCATCCACCGCGATCCCAGAAAAGACAAATCCCCTTGCAGGCACTTCAATCCACACAGCAGTCCTGGGACGAGGGTCCTGTTACCATCCCCATTTCACAGATGAGGAAACTGAGGCACAAAGCATGAAGTAACTTGAACATGCCCAGAGTCACACTGCTAGCAAGGAGCAGAGCTGGAGTTTAGGCCCAGGCGGCCTGACCTCAGAGCTTGTGCGCTACCTGCTGTCTGGTACAGTCCACAGAGAGGGGGCCAGTGCCCAGCCCAGAACCACATGCCCTGGGGCTGGAGACAGGTCAGGGCAGCCGAAAGGTGGAGCACCCTCTCCAGCACTTCTTCCTCACCCCCTGCGGCTTTCTTCTGTGCTCCGACTGCCACCACTTGCTTGGGCAGCCAAGCATGACAAACTGGCCAGCCACCAAGCAGGACTTCTCAGAGGAGGAGTAAAAACCCTTGTATGAATGTACACTCTTCTTGTCACACACATGCCCTTCCTTCCACCTGCAAAGGTGATTCTGAGACTGCCTGTTTTTATCTTTGCTTCAGTTGTGCTTGATTTACAGCCTCCTGAGGTGTTTTTTTTTTTTTTTTTTTTTGTCTCTGTCACCCAGGCTAGAGTGCAGTGGCGCAATCTCAGCTCACTGCAATCTCTGCCTCCTGGGTTCAAGTGATTCTCCTGCTTCAGCCTCAGCCTCCCAAGTAGCTGGGATTACAGGCACCCGCCACCACACCTGGCTAGCTTTTTTTGTATTGTCAGTAGAGACAGAGTTTCACCATGTTGGCCAGGCTGGTCTCGAACTCTTGACCTCAAGTGATCTGCCCGCCTAGGCCTCCCAAAGTGCTGGGACTACAGGCATGAGCCACGCACCCGGCCTCCCTGATGTTAACTAACATTGCTAGTGGTTTAAGTTGGGCACCGACAAGTATTAGAACGTAATTGCAGAGGTCACGTTGTTTGAACACCAGAACTTCAAGGTGTGCTTGAACCACCTGATCCAAGGAGAAGGGACTGAGGACCAACAGGAGTGGGGCTAAAGGCATCCTTCTGCTCCAGTTTCCTGTGAACCCACTCCGCTGAGGAAAGGAGTAGTCCCCACGGGAAGACACAGGATCCTTCTCGGGGTCCTCCTTGGCCACGTCACACTTCCAGACTGCGTGGCGGGACACTGACCACCAAGCCCACAGACGTAGGTTTGAAAGCTACACCTTCAAATCAGCAACTCTCTTTCCTCATGAATATTTTAGTGTGTAATATAGAAGATGTTTACACACTGAATTAAAGCACCTGCCACTGAATCTTCCTGCTGGAATTATGGGGGGTGGGAGGAGATGGAAAAAAAATCAGTGTTTCAAAGCAGTCCTGATGTGCTAAAAATATCTCTCACTTCTCCTTTCATCTGTCTGGTCATTGTCCCAGACGCAAGCTCAGCACAGCCTCGCCCATACAACATGTCGAATCGCTGTCTACCTCCACTTCTTAATCGGACATAGAGAGAATATTCTTTTTTTTTTTTTTTTTTTCCTTCCTCAGACATTAGTCCAAGATTACAGACTAGGATATAGCAACCTATTATTCAAGAACAGCTTTTAAAGGTAGCTGCTTCAGACTGGCACTTCGGGAAAACTTTGAAAGTAGACTCCTTTTTTTTTTAATGCTTATTTTAACTATAGATTGGTGATAACGATTCAACCCCAGAGATCCAGCTAACTGTTGGCCCAGAAATCCCTAACGCTACTCTCAAGCAAATAAGATCTTGTAAGGGGAAACTCCTGCAAAATATACCTTGTGAACAAGCTGTTCGCACCTCCTCTTGCAGCTGCAAAGATATTCTATTCTATTGCTTAACTCGTGACCTTGAAAAAACTCCACCTTTCCTGCCAGCAGCTCTGCTGCATCCACCTGTCCCTACAGGTAGTAAAAGATTAGATGGAACAGAACCACGTTTACACAACACACTTCCGAACCTCTCTTCCTTCTAGCCCCTGCCCCACCCCCACTCCAAGGTCGAAGTTCATTTCTTCTTGCAGGCTTCACTTTTCAGGATTAACCAACACTGTGCTTTTCATCCTGCTCAACACCAGTCCTTTGGCCTCACAGTGCTTGCCTGTGTGGAACACGCTGCAGCCACCAGGTCATCTGCTTTAGACCCAGCTCCATGTCAAGTCCTGTTATGGTCCCTCGGGCATATTGTCATGCTCCTGGGCACCTGAAAACTGACAACTGGTTTCAGATTTCTTACAATTTGCTTTTCTGGTCTGTCCTTATTTATTCCCCTCACAGTGACATTCACAGGACGAGGAAGCGGCAGGCAGTCTCTTGGGGACAGGTCTCTCCTGAATACCTGGGGGGATGCCCTGGGCTGGGGGACCTCACAGGGACTCATGAAGAGATTCCAGGAGACAGAGTTCGAGACCAGCCTGGCCAACATGGTAAAAACCCGTCTCTACTAAAAATGTAAAAATCAGCCAGGCGTGGTGGCATGCACCTATAATCTCAGCTACTTGGGAAACTGTGGCAGGAGAATTGCTTGAACCTGGGAGGCAGAGGTTGCAGTGAGCCGAGATCGTGCTACTGCACTCCAGCCTGGGCAACAGAGCAAGACTCTGTCTCAAAAAAAAAAAGACATTCCAGAAGACTTCTGAAATGGAAGTGGCCACCACACAGCTGCACCTGCCACCTCCTTACCCACTCCAGGGCCTTTGAAATGTGCTGCTCTCTCTATGCCGAGAGCTCTCACCCCTACCCCCTGCACCCACACATTCCTGCTCATCCCTTAGCTGAGACCTTGGAAATCACCTCATCAGGGAACCACTGGGAAGGAGGTCCTTTTCATCTGAGTGCCTTCCCTTCAGGGCATGATTTTTCTTGGGTCATTTTTTTGGGTATGTGTTTACTTAGGTTCCATGATGACAGAGACCATGCCTGTGTTTTCATCACTATCATCTTCACCTCACTGCCAACCAGTGCCTGGCACACAGCAGGTGTTCAAGAAACGTTTGCTGAATAAATGGATGAACAATGACGTCAGCCTACTTTGACCTCTTGAGTTCCTCTGATCTCTGAATGTTCTGGAGCAAGGACCTTTAACAGCATCTCCATCTCTTCCTGGCCTACGCCGCCCCACCCAGTAAAACCATAATACTTGCTGGTATAGCCTCTTCCTGCAAATAAAAGTATAAAAGGAGTTCAGAATGGACACTCTAAACAAAGGGATTTATGACCTTGGTCTCATGTTCTATTGTGGTGGTAAAATTCACTTTTCTATGAAATTAAAAATTCCTCCCCTCAACAACATTGCCAGAGGTCCCCAGAACAAAGCAAAACTGGGTATTCAAAACTTTTTAAGTTTAGGAAAGGCTGCCTGGAATCTCTGTTTCTCCCTCCTCTGGTTGCATTCTATTCCTCAGGTTATGTGCTTATGAAATTCGTATCTAGCTCTGTGCCCAAAGATGCTTCCAGCTCACTTGCTTCCCCTGCTCCCCGCTCCCCGCAGGCCTGCAGAGAGCACCGCCCCAGTCTGCTATTAAGATCTGCTCAACTGTTTAATTGCACAGCCGTCCCAGCAGCAACCTCTCCACAGCCTCTCACTTGCCAACCAACTGGCCGCCCACTCACATTCTCTTGCTGGCTTGCTCACTGCCCAAACACACACCCCTCCCCCCAGTTCATCTCTTACCCACTAACACAACGAAGATCTGACTTATCCGATTTGCTGACGTACTTTACCTGAAGCCCCATCCACCCCCCTCCGCTTTTCCAGAGTTCTACCCAGAAGAAAAGGAAAGCAGCCGGCCTGGTCTAAATACAAAAGATTTACTGTCAACACCTTGAAACTTGGAAAGGGTCCATTACATGCCAGCATCAGGCTTTTGGTGGAAAAGCGCGGTGGTGGGGAGGGTAGGAAGATGCTAAGAAGAAAAGACGAAGGGGAAGAGGGAGATGAAAATCCATCAATCCTCCCTCTGAGTCTAGTTGACCAGGACAAGGATGACACAGGACTTTTGTGAAAGATTCTGGAAATATTTCAGAGAGTTGCCTTGAGAATATCCACATGGCGGTACATAGGGCATAAGATCTGGGTTCGAAGACCTGAGCCTGAGTCCTGGCTTTCCACCTGCTAACCACATCCCTGCCATCAGGGCAGGCTGATGTTTCCTGGTCAGTACAACAGGGATGCAGAAATCTATTTCCCAGAGTTGCTGGGAGGATTAAATGAGGTCACGTGTGTGAAAGCATCCTGTAAACTGTAAACACTACACATGGTATACATTAGTTTTTGGTGTTACCCAGTAGGTCATTTCTCTCTCTCAAACATTTATTGTCTATCATGTGTCTGGGTGTTTATCCAAAAGTAAACACTATGCAATCATGGCATCATGGTTTTGTTTTGTTTTATTTTGAGACAGAGTCTCGCTCTGTTGCCCAGGTTGGAGTGCAGTGGCGCAATCTCTGCTCACTGCAACCTCTGCCTCCCGGGTTCAAGCAATTCTCCTGCGCCAGCCTCCCGAGTAGCTGGGACTACAGGCGTGTGCCACCACACCCAGCTAATTTTAGTATTTTTAGTAGATGGGGTTTCACATTAGCCAGGATGATCTCAATCTCCTGACCTTGTGATCCGCCTTCCTCAGCCTCCCAAAGTGCTGGGATTACAGGCGTGAGCCACAGCGCCCGGTCCCAATCATGGCTTTTAAGGGGTCAATGCAAGCCAGGGAAGATGGACAAAAAGAGGAATTACAGAACACAGTATGACACATGTACAACTGGGTAAGCAGAAGGGGCTGTGGAAGCACCCAAGGGGCACCTAGCCCAGCCCTTAGGAGTCAGCAGAGGCTGCCTGGAGGAGGTTTCATCTGAACAGTGCTCTGAAGGGACAGTAGCCATTGGCCAGGAAGAGGGAAGGAAGAGCTTCCAGGCAGACGGCAAGCATGACGGGCTTCATTTGGCTGCACCAGAGATCAACGAACAATGGTAAGGATGCGGGGAGTCCTGAGAGGTAAGACCAGATCATGAAGGGTGTCTTGAGCCCTGTCAAGACATTATGAGGTCAACCAAGCAACAATAACATCATGAGACCACAGGTTTCTTTCTGGGTCCTGACAGTGTAAGTTATGGGGCTTGAACTTACTGGACAGCATTAATGAGCTTCTGTTCATGTCTAATAATGAAAAAAGGGGGTTCTATCATGGGTTATGCCACATTTGTTTTTCTTGGTAGTTGGGACAGTTGCTTTGTTAATTGCCTTTTTTGAACATACTCTCCTATACCCACAGCACATTTGCTGGAGTCATGGGGCGGGGTGTAATAATCTGCACTATTCATGAGCTGTAGCCAGGTGATCCAGAACAAAGATGCCCAGCTGTGGGGAATACATTCATTCTTCCCTAACACATTAAAACCACAACCAAGGAAAGCTGGCTGAACAAAACTGAGTGGCCCCAAGGATCAAAACACCTCCAACACGAGTCATTTATTTATGAAAAGTGAATAGAATACAAATTAAAAGCTTGGGCACAGGAGCCAGACTGCTGTAACTTGAATCCTGGCTCCTCCATTTCCAACTTCCCCCAACCTCAGTTGTCTATCTGTAAAATGGGTCTCACAGTAGGATCTGCCACACAGGATTGTGTATTAAAAGAGATAATCAATATCGAGTACTTGGCACAATGCCTGGCACATGGGGCTCCCAACACATGGTGTTGGTGGTGGTCCTATTTGTTGTTTTTCTCTTGTAGCAATGCTGAATCCAGTCTGCTCCCACTTATAGTTTACATGATGGAAGAATTAGAGACTTGAACACAGAAATGAATTCTCCCTGTTAACCCTAACCCCAGAACACTGAGGCTACAGGAAATACAACCGCAGTGACCTGGACTTCTGCGTTAGTCATGATCAGTACATATTAGGTCACAGCTAGTCTACGCTTTATCACATGGTGGTGACATTCCAGTTTCATATGAGAGGGCTCTCAGTTAAGTAAGTGCACTAAAAATGCATACTGGAAAACACCCGTGATCTATCTAAAACATTGTTCCAGTGCCCTCGTTTTTTTGTTTTGCTTTGTTTTTTTAAATCCCAGAGAGCAATACCATAGAATATTTCATTAGACCTTTTTATTCAAGATCCATCTTAAAAAGTTGAGGCTGTACCTCACATATCTTTTATTTTCCTTGCTGACTTGTTACATGACCCCCACTGCCTGTGAATATATCCAAAGATTTTTCTGTGTTTTAATCTGAACTCACTTTGAAGCTATTTGTATGTTTGGCATGGTAACACGATGGAGATAATAAGCGCCATGCAGGTCTGACTCAGCTTTGAAAGCAGCTTTCTGAGTGACACCTTCCTCAGGATTCCTTGAGCTAACTTTATGGGATCTGGTAAGTAACTTCATATTCACTCCATAGCACTTATGATCTCCCAATCATTTCCTGCAGATCTAGCCTGGAAGCTAAATTTTAAAACTAGCTGTGAATTTAGAAGATGATTCATAAGCTCTGTGCATACCATGGTTATGACTGGTGGAAGGCAGAGATTCTTACATCAGTCTTCTTTACATTTTAACAGCAAGGAAAATAACAGGTTAGAGGAGTACTTCGTATCTACCCTCCCTTGCTTCCGGCAAATTAATGAAAGCCAAATAAATTGCAACACTTTGATATCTGTGTCTCTGTAACGTTAAAGACAGCCCTGGGCTGCGAGAGATGAACGTGGTAGGGCACCTCCGGGCCAGCTTCCCAGTGGAGCAATGGTATTGGAGAGGTGGACAACGTGGGGAGGCTGAGGGAGCTAGATCTTCAAAGGCAGAGAACAACACGGTGCATCAGGCAAGCAACAAGCTCTTTTTGCAGCATAAAAGCAAGAGGGGAGAGTGGCAGGGGAAAAACTCAGGTTATTTTATTTTTTTTCTGAAAACCACTTGCTGAAATAGAATGCCTCTTTTGAATACTGATGTCATTAGACTATCAATTTAGGTTATATTAAATTTTTTCAGGATAGCTATCCTTAAATTTCAAAGCATTTATTGGCCAGGCTTCTAAAGTGTGATAGCATCATTCACCGGGAAGCAGGGAATTTAGAATCGAGGTGACACCGGACCACAGAGTGAGTCTCTGGGGTAGAGGTGGGAATATGCTTAGTAAGGCAGCTGGTCAGCCGTAAGGCTGCCCGGGAGTGAGGCTTCCCCTGCAGGGTCTCATGGGTGCCTTCTCATGCCTTTTACTGGAGCCATATCTAATGACTTTAAAAGGTTAACCCTGGATCTGTTCTGGTGAACTTCATCAATGTTTGTAACATCCTGGAAAGTATTTATTCTGAGAAGCTGGAAACAAAAAAAGACCTTCCCAGATTTCTGAAAATGGGGTGGATACTGACCTGCATTCAGTGTTCTAGATTAAAATCACAGATTTTGGATAGAGAAAGTATTCTCTGTAATCTAATAAAACCAACTTTTTTTTTTTTTTTTTTTTTTTGAGACAGAGTCTCGCTCCATGGCCCAGGCTAGAGTGCAGTGGCACGATCTCGGCTCACTGCAACCTCTGCCTGTCGGGTTCAAGCGATTCTCCTGCCTCCTGCCCCAGCCTCCCAAGTAGCAGGGATTACAGGCATGTGCCATGATGCCCAGCTAGTTTTTTGTATTTTTAGTAGAGAGGGGGGTCTTGCCATGTTGCCCAGGCTGGTCTTGAACTTCTGACCTCAGGTGATCAGGCCATCTTGGCCTCCCAAAGTGTTGGGATTACAGGCGTGAGCCACCATGCCTGGCCAAAACCAACATATTTTATGGATAGGAAATTGAGGCTTAGATGGGGGGGAAAAAACATTACACAGATTAAACCACAGCTAATGTCAGGTGGTGACCAAAGCAAGTCTTTTATTGCAGGCTGTGGGTTTTTCCATGTGGCTGGTTGTATGCTGCCCCAAGAGGCAGACACAGTAGGCCAGTTTCCTGTGCAGACCCAGTTGCAATCCCATCTCTAAGCCAGGATGCTATTAGGTCTCAACAACCCATGGGAATTTAGGGTGCTCATGATTTAGGCTGGAAAGAAGTGACTAAGCTCCTTGATCTAAGGTATATGCAACTGACCACTCACTGTGGACCAGGGACATTCAATGCCAGACAGCGGTAGAGCTGGTCTGGGGCGACGAGCCAGATCCTGGGCAAAGCAGCCTTTCTGCTAAGGGTTCCCTGGCAGAGCACGACGATGGCCTCTTGGGAATGTGACCTGACGGTGGCAGAAGTCTTCTTTCAAAGCCCATTCCTAGGGCCTGCCATTTCCCCAGCACTGTGTCCCAGGAAGCCCCCTTGGTAGCCATATTCATAAAGTTAAACGACTAAAACATGTTTTGGAAAGTAGTTTCTCTTGGTATTTTAGTGTGTTATTTACTCTCTTACTGTACTAATAATATAAATTGCTAAAGGCTTCCTGGAAATCAAAACTACAAATTAGAGAAAAATAGGGTTAGAGAAAATGTCTTTGATAGTCCACTTTGAAATTCAAATAATGATTTGAGAAGTTTAAGAATTATTACGTGACTAGATGGTAAAGTGACAGAATATTAATTATAGAATCTAGCCAGTGTATTTTTCATAATAAAATATTGGAAAAAAGTATTATTGCATCTTCTGTGCGTACCAATATCCAGCAAGTTCATGGGCTCCTACCACTGGATGGAACAGCAAAAGTCTTGAAATATAAAATAAAGGAAGCACCACAAATTAAATAGGGAAAGATACACGACTCAAAACATGATGGGGGATTTACTTTGTGAAACAAAGTCCATTTGGATCTTTGTTTCACACTTTTTTTTTTTTTTTTAAGACACAGGGTCTTGCTCTGTTGCCTAGGCTGGAATGCAATAGCATGATCATAGCTAACTACAGCCTCAAACTTCTGGGCTGAAGTGATCCTCCCACCTCAGCCTCCCAAGCAGAGAGGACTACAGACACATGCTACCATGCCTGGCTAATTTTTAAATTTTTTTGATAGAGGTGGGGTCTCACTGTGTTACCCAGGCTTGTCTTGAACTCCTAGCCTCAAGTGATTTTTCCACCTTAGGCCCCCCCAAAGCACTGAGATTACAGGTGTGAGCCACTGTCCCTGGCCACATCTTACTTCTAATTTGGTGAGTTTAATGTTAAAAATGAAACTATTTTAAAAAAAAGATGAATATTTTCTAACTTCTGGGTAGGAAGGAATTCCTAAGCCTGAGGTAACAGAAGTTACACAGGAAAAAAAAAAAGATAAAATAAATTAATCCACTACATAAAATACAAAGGTTCTCATGAGAACACATGGACACAGGGAGCAGAACGTCACACACCAGGGCCTGTTGTGGAGTTGGGGACTATGGGAGGGAGAGCATTAGGAGAAATACCTAATGTAGATGATGGTTTGATGGGTGCAGCTAACCACCATGGCACATGTATACCTGTGTAACAAACCTGCACGTTCTGCCCATGTATCCCAGAACTTAAAGTATAATAATAATAATAATAATAATAATAATAATAAATAAAGGTTCTGTATTTCCAATAAAGTATAAGCAAAATTAAAAGTCAAAGAAGCTGGGAAAAATATTTGCCCCAAATATCGTATACACACACACACACACACATCGTTATAAATATATCATAGAAACAGTCACACCCTAATAGAAAAGTTGATAATGGACATGAACAGAACATTTACAAAAGAAAACAAGGCTGATACACACGAAGAAAGTTCAACATTACTGGTAGAGATGAAAACATGCCACATGCCTGACATGGAGTGAACATTCATTAAATAGCTTCTGAGTAGATGAACCAAAAAGAATGTAACCTTTTTGTCTAAAGATAAAAAAGAGAGAACACTCAATGCTGATGAAGATATGGAGAGAAGGACATTTCATACTTTGCTAAAATGTGCAGAACTTGGTTCAAGCTTTCTAGAAAACAATTTAGCAAGGTATATCAAGAATCTTACAGTTGACCCCCTTTTACTCAAGAAATTCACTTTAAGGAATCTCTCCTAAGGAAATCATTAAAAATATGCCCAAGATTCATGTATTTAAAAGGTTAATTACTGTAATAAAAAAAAGTTTTTAAAAACTGGAAGCAAATTAGACACTCCCAAATTAGAGAATTAGCACCGTTAGAAATATTTTAAAGGCATTTTAAAGCATAGGGAGAACACGCCTGTTTTAAAAGTGGGATAGAAAGTGTCTATACAGGCCGGGCGTGGTGGCTCAAGCCTGTAATCCCAACACTTTGGGAGGCCGAGGCGGGCGGATCACGAGGTCAGGAGATCGAGACCATCCTGGCTAACATGGTAAAACCCCATCTCTACTAAAAATACAAAAAACTAGCCGGGCATGGTGGCGGGCGCCTGTAGTCCCAGCTACTCGGGAGGCTGAGGCAGGAGAATGGCATGAACCCGGGAGGCGGAGCTTGCAGTGAGCCGAGATTGCACCACTGCACTCCAGCCTGGGTGACAGAGCAATCTCCGTCTCAAAAAAAAAAAGAAAGTGTCTATACAGGTTGGGCGTGGTGGCTCACACCTGTAATCCCAGCACCTTGGGAGGCCGAGGTGGGTGGATCACCTGAGGTCAGGAGTTCGAGACCAGCCTGACCAACAGGGTGAAATCCCGTCTATACTAAAAATACAAAATTAACTGGGTGTGGTGACACGTGCCTGTAATCCAAGCTAATTGGGAGGCTGAGGCAGGAGAATTGCTTAACCCAGGAGGTAGAGGTTGCATTGAGCCAAGATTGCGCCACTGCACTCCAGCTTGGGCAACAAGAGTGAAACTCCATCTCTAAATAAATAAATAAATAAATAAATAAATAAATAAATGTACCTATACAGAATTATGCTGATTCTGCAAATTGTGTGTATGTAGGAAAATGCTGGAAGGAAATACACAAAACCCTAATAGAGCTTTGAGGATTAGAGGTAATATGTGGAATCTAAAATAGTCAAATACAGTCCATAGAAACAGAGTGGTGGTTGCGGGGGATGGGGAGATGTGGGTCAAAGGGTGTAAAGCTGGAATGATGAATAAATCTAGAGATCTGCAGTACAGCATGAGGACCACAGTGAAGATACTGAATATTTCTAAGTACATTTTAGGTGGGCTTAGCACACATGCACAAAAAAGTAACTGTGAGATGGTCCACTCATAGCTTGAGTGTAAGTTAGTATTTTGCTATGTACATGTTATATCAAACCAGCATGTTGACACCTTAAGTATATACAATAAAAAATAAAAGAGGTTTTATTACAAATGAGTCAGAATAGAATGAAAAACACCATATAAAAAATTAGAAGAGTGATCGCCTGCTTTGGAGACAGGTCTTCACTCAAGTCCTTATCCACATAGCCCAACTGCCCACTGGCTCTGTCTCTGCCATTGACTCTGTGTACTGACATGTCTGAATGCCACCTATCCCCCCTCACACCTGGGCCCCACCTGTCCCCCCTCACACCTGGGCTTCCTCTTGGACTGCATTTTGTGGTGAATGATGCCACTTGATAACCCTGGCCACTCTGCCTGCGTCACCCTCCCCCATTTCTCCCCCGAATCCATCACCACGTGTGTCCTGACCAAAGCTTTCCATTTGGCCTCCTTGCCTTGATGGCCTGTTCCCCACCCCCACCCCCTCGAGTCACTCTCTTCACCGCAGCCTGCCTGGCCTTTCTGAAGTGCACATCTGACTTTTGTCAGGTTCCTGGATGGAAATCTTCAGGCAAGCAAGGCGTGGCATTCACACCTCTGTCAACAAGCACTGCCGAGTCTGCATCTCCCATCACCCCTTCCCCACACACACAGGTCTGCGCCTCTGGACAGGCTGCCCCACCTGCCTCCCATCCCACTAACTCTGCCAAGCCTGTCCATTGGGGTCAGTTGTGACTTCACCTCCATGCCTGTCCATTGGGGTCAATTGTGACTTCACCTCCAAGCCTGTCCATTGGGGTCAATTGTGACTTCACCTCCAAGCCTGTCCACTGGGGTCAGTTGTGACTTCACCTCCAAGCCTGTCCACTGGGGTCAGTTGTGACTTCACCTCCATGCCTGTCCACTGGGGTCAGTTGTGACTTCACCTCCATGCCTGTCCACTGGGGTCAGTTGTGACTTCACCTCCAAGCCTGTCCACTGGGGTCAGTTGTGACTTCACCTCCATGCCTGTCCACTGGGGTCAGTTGTGACTTCACCTCCAAGCCTGTCCACTGGGGTCAGTTGTGACTTCACCTCCATGCCTGTCCACTGGGGTCAGTTGTGACTTCACCTCCAAGCCTGTCCACTGGGGTCAGTTGTGACTTCACCTCCAAGCCTGTCCACTGGGGTCAGTTGTGACTTCACCTCCAAGCCTGTCCACTGGGGTCAGTTGTGACTTCACCTCCAAGCCTGTCCACTGGGGTCAGTTGTGACTTCACCTCCAAGCCTGTCCACTGGGGTCAGTTGTGACTTCACCTCCATGCCTGTCCATTGGGGTCAGTTGTGACTTCACCTCCATGCCTGTCCATTGGGGTCAGTTGTGACTTCACCTCCATGCCTGTCCATTGGGGTCAGTTGTGACTTCACCTCCATGCCTGTCCATTGGGGTCAGTTGTGACTTCACCTCCAAGCCTGTCCATTGGGGTCAGTTGTGACTTCACCTCCAAGCCTGTCCATTGGGGTCAGTTGTGACTTCACCTCCATGCCTGTCCATTGGGGTCAGTTGTGACTTCACCTCCATGCCTGTCCATTGGGGTCAGTTGTGACTTCACCTCCAAGCCTGTCCATTGGGGTCAGTTGTGACTTCACCTCCATGCCTGTCCATTGGGGTCAGTTGTGACTTCACCTCCATGCCTGTCCATTGGGGTCAGTTGTGACTTCACCTCCATGCCTGTCCATTGGGGTCAGTTGTGACTTCACCTCCATTGGAAGCTGCGCGGGGTGGCGGTTGAGTGTCACAAGCCCTACACATACTGTTTTTCTGCTCCCATGGCACTCATTATACACTGTGACTCTGTTTTTGTATCTTTGTCTCCTCTACCAGACCGTGAGCACCTAGCCAAGTAGGCACTCAGGGTTTGTAGAATGAATGAATGAATGTTTCCACCACCTCAGCAGACTTATCTGCTTTCATCCTGAAAGAGGTATCAAACCAAGATTTTGTAGCTTCCCCCAGTTAGCTGCTGAAGTATTATATCATCCTCACAAGTGAGACAGTCATCCTTATGCATTAATCACCCAGCAAATTCATGTATTATATACTGTCTGTCATGACACTATCGCTGGTTTCATTTGAACCTACTTACTCCTGCTAAGTCTTTCACAGGAACATTACTCATATCACTAAACACAACAATCATCTCAAGTACTGTGCACCAGGCAGTGTGAAAGGCCCTAGGAATATAAGAATAAACCAGACTGTTACTACTTAAAGGCCATTAGCAAGAAATCCTCCAGCCTTGTGTGGAATAAAATCCTCAGTTGCCTTATCTTTTCCTGGAAGGGCGTGTAATTTCTGTGGCTTGTGTATCAGCTTTTCACAATTGTCCAAAATCTTTTTTCAAGTGTGACTCAGGACACAATGATGAGTCTGACAAACACTACGTCTTGTTTTCTTACCCTTCTATGTCATACTCCTTTTAATATACCCAAGAATCATGACTATTTTTTTCCCACAGCAGCCTCACAGCACTGACTTTAAGTTTAGCTGATGAGTGATAAAGGCTACCATTTTTTAAAAAACGATGTTTCTTTTGTACTCAACCATGCTATTTTAAATCTATCTCTACTACATTTCTTCTGCTAACGTAGAATCATTTTTCTGCTTTATTATAATTGTTATGAATTATACTTCTGGAGTTGACATGATTTTGATTCCTACCTAATGTGGTAGCGTGCACAATAGAAAAATGAAAAGAGATTTCATAGTTTTATATTGTGCAAGAGGCATAGACAAATATATGTATGAAAAATCTGCCCAACTGCTTAATGTTGAGTCTTCAGCCCTCTACCTGAATTCACAACATACTTTACAAATACTCGTGGCTACATGTTGAGGGATTCTGGGCTATCAGTTTGGAGACTCTGGTATTAACCATGCTCTTTATTTATTATTAGTCATGTATTTTCCCCACCCTTTGTCTTTGGCTTTGCACCCCCACCTAGCAACCACAATGACTTCTTTTTGACCTGGATGGCTCGTCTTTTTACATAACAGTGTTTCCTGGGAAGCTTAAGAACAGCAGAGTCACAGTGAGGGCTTAGTCCACGGCAGCCCTTCTTAATGTGGGGTACATGGATGGGCTTCTTTGGGTCTGTAAATGGGCAGGCACATGTTTGCATACAGGTGTGGGAAAAGGATTCATGGATTCCATCATAATCTCAAAGGGATCTAGCACCCTGGAAAGGTTAACAACGGTAACTCCCAGGCATCCAGACACAGCACGGCACAGCACAGCACACTGAATAAACAGCCACAGCTTGCCTGACTCAACCTTCTACTAAGCCACCTCCCAAGAGAGCAAGAAATTCTATAGTAATTATACACCAACCGTCTTCTGGAAGGCAACTACGCTCACCACTATACCACCAACCCGCCAAACATCTTTTGAATAATGAAGATCATAATTTGAGGGTGTGATTTTGGGGGGGGGGATCCGGCATATATGACATTATATAGAGGCCATAATCTAACACTTTAAATATCAAAGCTGTCTTTTCTCAGTTTCTGCTTTTATCCATGTTTTACGTACTTTCTTTGTCCTCTTCTGATACTTTCAGCTTATTTGATAACACTGGTTGAAAACCAAAACATCATGAATCACAAGTTTCTCTACATATTAACATTTAGAAGCTCAAAGCACGAGTCTTTCATTAACTGTTGATCATTATATTATTTTTGCCAGAATATACTGGTGCCTTGTATACTTGTGTTTTAATAGCATTACAGATATCATTTTGGTGTACATATGTCAAAACCAAAACTGCCTTTATGTCAATATGCTGCAAAAATCTATCAGAATATATCTTAATTCTTAACTTTCATTGTTGTCTGTGGGTTGTCTTTTATAATTATTATCACATCCACAGTATTTTCTGTAGGTAAATATGAAATGTATTATAAACGTACTGGGGGAAAATGCTCTTTAAAGCCTTTCCCTAGACAAAGCACCATTTACGTGTTAGAAGCAAGAACTAGTGAAATCAGAAATTGCTGTCATACATACTCACCAGTGAACGGGCGTACAGAGGATCCCCAAGCGCAGGACTTGTCCTGGAAGCAGAGGATTGGATTCCATCAGGAAAAGAGGCAAGTAGAAACACCAAATGCCAGTGCTGCCTTTCCCCAGCTCATCTTGTTTGCAGGCACACAGATTTTGGAATCCTCCAGGACTAACAATAAAAACCACACTAGGTTGTTTTCCTAATTCCTATGAAATGAGTCAGTAGGTCAAACAACTTATCCACTCCGGAGAGAGAACAATTCCTCGAGCTACACTCCCTGTTTCCAGTAACCCTATTCCTTCTCTGTGCCCCTGGATAAAAGTGCTGCCAATAATGCATGGAGAGCCCACCGGGTTCTGAATGAGACACATCGCAGAGATTGCCAGAAAGTTAAGTTAGTTGCCTTCATGGGATAGTTTCCCTTATGAATATTTAGGAGGAAAAAAGTCCAGTTAAGAGTAACATGAGGATCAAGTTTCTTCATTTAAAGAGTCAGCATAACTTTTTCTCTATCAAGACCATTTATTTTTTTCATATAGGAGGACTGAATGATGCTGAAAATAATATAGAAAAGCGATAACTGTACCTTTAAAAGCCCCCACAAACCACTTCCTTCTGTAAAACACCCTTTCCTCCTCCAAAGGTCTAGTATATTCACAAGATTCACTGATTATTCAATGAATCCATATTCTTAAAAACCCTTCACAGTTGTCTGTGCGTCCTGCAGTTCCATACTCTGTGTCATATAAAGCAGAAGGTGTTTAAGAGCTTGCTAGCCGTCATTTAAATCCATGACTCAAGACGACCAACACTGGGTTACCAATAATCTTCAGAAACTACCACCTACTCACCGAGTGTAACATTTCTTGGTAGTTAGCGACCTCTGCATAGGAAATCACCAGCTCCTGGCAATGAATCCATACTTCCAAGAACTCACACATTCAGGCAGATATATGGACATACAGCTCTAAATATAGATACAGAGAGGTCTGCCGTGACAGTTCAGTAGGAGACTGGAAATACTTTTGCTTTCTGTATCGATAGTACTTTCTTTCCTTTTTAAAGAGAAGGTTTCGTTTTGATCTTGAGAAATTCTGATAAAACCACCAACTGAAAACCTGCCATTATAAAGGAGGGATTTCACAACGTTCATTCCAAAAAACTGTGGCTATTCATTTCTGGAAGTGATTCACTGCAGAAGAATCGCTGTTTGGGGGTGGAGGGAGCGTTGATTTTTAGAAGCCAGCCTGCCCTCTGAGAAGTGAGCAGAAACCTCCGAGATGGCAGCCACGTGCCTTCTGACCCCCAGCCCTGCTCCCTGAATCACCACCCCTCGAGATGACACGCAGTGACCAATTTCCTCTTAAAACTCCCTTCTGTTCAAAAACCCTATGATCCATGCACCCTGTGTCTAATCCTCTGCGATGGGGCCAGTCTGCAGATCCGTCTGGGCGGGCTGCGGTAGCATTCTCCACCTGCCAACACTCAGTTGCTGGTGAGTAACCAGCATACGGACTCTCACTTCCTGTGAGTATTTCTGAAAGAGCTTATGATATTTCCTTTAAAAAAAAAAATTGTGGGGAGGAAAGCCACTCGGAGGAGAAGCAACTTCAACAAGCAAAGCTAAAAGCATGTAACGTGATCACTGTTGACCAGACACGCCTAATTTTAATTTGGTTTCTCAACCCCTGTGTAATTAAGACAGCCCAAAGAGAACAGCATCAAGAGGGGAAAAAAAAAAAAAAAAAAAAAAGACATTTCACAAATGCTTAGACCTTCGGTGCGCGTGACCAGAAAAGTAATTTTAAGATTCAAGCGAACCAATCTGAGGCTGGTTGGAGCATTAACCCTTCAAGGAAACAGAAAGAATTATTTTTGTTTGTCCCTAAATTTCAAATACGGAATTCATCTTCCCTACCAGGAACTGAGATACCAAAAATCAGCCTCTAAATACCATCCTCTGGGCTTGTAAGATGAAAAAACTTTTTCAGATTTGTCCATCACAGGGGTGGAAAAATACCTATTTATGAGACCCAGCCACATGAACAGAGCAGCCGACAGGGTGTTCACACTCAGGCACCCTTTGACAACCGGCCACTAAGGCTAAAATGTGACACTTTGTATTTCTGTAGGCTGTAGCCAAACCTGTTAATTTATGTCAGAGAGAAGAGCAGCATTTCTTGACAACTGGGCAAAATGAGTAAGAAAACTTGCTTTCATCCCACCTTACAGAGTATCAATGGTGACAAAGCTCACTTTCTGAGATTAGTAGACGTTTTGCTGAAAGAAAGATTTTTCAGAGCCTGTCCTTCAGCTTCAGGCTGTGAATGTGCTTCCAACTTGGGGCCTCCATGTGCCTGCATGGTGGGGAGGGGGGCTCTTGAACGGGGAAGGAGGAAAATACAAGCTTCTACTTAATGGGCACTGAAGAATAAAACAGATCACCCAAATTCACACCTGTATGTATCACACAATCCATGGAAGCCCTTAACTTGAAACACGGCAGCACTTTGCCACTTAGACCCCAACTCTTTTATTTCACATTTTTGGATGTGAAATTCTGGAAGGGAATTTTCACTTTTTTTTTTTTTTTTTGAGACGGGGTCTCGCTCTTGTTGCCCAGGCTGGAATGCAGTGGTGCGATCCTGGCTCACGGAAGCCTCGACTTCCTGGGATGTGATAAGCTTTTATCATCTTTACCAAACTGATATTTTAACAAGAAGAGTATGGAAATCATTTGCTTGATATACATAATTGATTTATTTATTTATTTTAGAGGCAGGGTCTCACTTCGTCTCAGCCTCCAGAGTAGCTGAAACTACAGGTAAGTACCACCATGCCCAGATAATTTTTTTTTTTTTTTTTGGTAGAGATGACACCTTGCTATGTTGCCCAGGGTGGTCTCTAACTCCTGGCATTTAGCGATTCTCCCGCCTTGGCCTCCTAAAGCACTGGGGTTACAGGCATGAACCACTGTGCCCAGCCTGCATGATGTAATCTCCAAATTGAGGGTGAGTAAAAAGTAGCACCTATAACTAGAGGTAAATTTTTAATTTAAAACAACTACACTACGCAATAGTCATCTCCTCAGCCCTTGCCCACGAGACCTTATGAACCTCCTCAATAGAAAAAAAAGGAATATTCTGTGATCGGATCAAAGGAACAGGAACCCTTTACATGGAGGGTAATTTTAAATAGCTACAATTTTTGAGCTCGTCCATTGATACCGAGCTCAGCAAAAGAAAAAGCAGTGATTACAGGCCTGACCACTACTCAATGATTAGAATATTCACTCTTCTCTATTACTTAGAAGGAAACCCCCCTCTCCCACTATGTCAGGTATACACAAGTTCACAGCTCTCAGTGTTTCTGTGCAATTTGTTCCTGTTTCAGACGGCTTTCCAGAAAAGTTCCTCTTAAGTCCTGGGTGGCCAATGCAGAGGTTTTAAAAAGAGGAAAAGTAGAGCAAAACAACAAAAAGATCATGAAATAGAAGCTTGGGGAGGGGGGAGCAAAGAGAACATGAATCTAACAGATGCAGCAGTTGCAAAAAAGCTGCTATCCTTTAGAAACTCCTATTAATTTGGGGACCTAAAGGGAGCTGTTTCTAAGGCTGGATGTTGAGAATGTGATGAAACCATGGAGGCTGTCCAGGTCCTTGCTATGCTGTGGACACCATTCAGGAGTTATAGAGTCCACCCTCTCCAAACAAAGTAAAACCCCGTGACAAATGTCCTTCATGTTTAACATTTACTCAGTTCTCTTTTAAACAATGAAATGGAGCGCACTCTTTCGTGGCACTTTTATAGGCAGGAGAGAGAGTGGTCTCACAACGGAAAGGCACCAGCCACTGAGAAGTCTTAAGGCTGTGTTTGAGTTCTGGCTCATCTTTTTTGCTAATTTGCCCTTGTGCATATCACCCAACCTCGCTAAGCCAGTTTCATCATCAGCGAGAACAGCACACTGACATGCAGGGCCAGCTCAGGCGCTACCACGAGCTACACATCCGTCCATTCGTTTAATCTTCATAGCAGCCCTGGAGGTAAGTTCTATCTTTAATCCTCATCCTACAGTTAAGGAAACTGAGGCCCAGGGTGCTAAGGACACGCCCAGGGTTACACAATCAGTAGATGGTCGAGCCAGGATTCAGAGCCAGGGAGCCTGACCTTGACTCCACACTCCAGAGCCTGCCCTCAGCATGTCTGCCAGTAACACCCAGGTTGGCTGAACAGCAAGGAAAACAGCATATAAGAAACTACCTTAAAACCTACAAAGACCATAAAAACACAAGGTAGATTTTTAATCATGTCACATGCAAATATATTCTCTGTAAAAATGTAATGAAGATTCAGGACAACTAAGCGTGGTAACTCTGCTGATCCTGTGAAACAGTTTCATATAACTTGCACGTTACTTAGTTGCACAGTGTGTGGTACTGAGTTGTAGAGGTAGAAGGGATTCAGAGATCCTGTTTTCCGTCAGGGTGGTTGGGTAAGGCTCCCAGACACAGGGCTGAAGTCTGAACCTTCATCCTTTCACTCCCAGCCCAATGATGTGCCACTGTGTCATAGCCACATGGTGGTTATGAATGCATCTGGAACTCTACATTTTAATCTGCCAGGCATCCATCCATTCGTTCACATAATTCACGTGTGTGTAATAGTAACCTTCAGAAATGAATGTCACAATATTTTTCTCATTACAACATCTTTAGGCTTTAAGATGAAAAGGGTGAAGAAAGAAATCTTTTCTAAATCTTTTATTCCTGCTATTCATTTTTTTATTCAAGGAAAAACAAAGCCTCTATTAAAGTTCTGCTTACTATGAAATGTAACTGAAGTTCTATCCAATTCTTTCCTCTTCTCTGTAAACTTGTTCACATGCAACAGCCTCTCTGATGTTAACAGGTTGTTCCTCCCAAGTGCCTGCAGATCATGGCCATAGGAGTCACTGGAAGGAACTTGCCTCGGCGGCAGCTTGGAGGCTTCCTGGGCTTTAATGATGAAAAATGATTTGGTCATTTAAGACAGAGCCCCACTCTGTTGCCCAGGCTGGAGTACAGTGGCGCGATCATAGCTCACTGCAGCCTCAAACTCCTGGGCTGAAGTGATCCTCCTGCCCCAGTTTCTTGAGTAGCTGGAACTACAGGCGTGTGCCACATCTGGCTATTTTTTTTTTTTTTAATAGAGAAGGGGTCTTGCTATGTTGCCCAGGCTCATCTTGAACTTCTGGGCTGAAGCATTCCTTTCACCTCAGACCCCCAAAGCAATGGTTCACAGGTTCACAGGTATGAACTACCATGCCTAGCCTAGCTATTTACTCTTGAAGGAAAAAATAATTTTTATTTAGTTTTCAAACCTTTCATGCTATTTACACTAAAGTTTGGCCTTATTATTTTTGCTTAGAATCTTTTAATGGTTTTAGGTCGTGTGGGGTCACATCAAAACACTTGAAAATGCCTCTTTCTAAAACAAAGACAATCGTTGACCAAAAAAAGTTAAAAGAAAAAAGGAGACCAGTCAGGTATTTAGTTCCATTTAAGAGAGCACAGGCGACTGTATGCAAGATTCTGGAAAATTTATGTACGTTAAATTTATAAGCCAGCACTTTTTTCCCAAAGATTTATTTGGTGTGAAAAGTTACTTCCTCTACTGTAATCATAAAATCAAATGTTATTTACTCCTGTCATAACCATTCACATACTTCCTGCCATAAAAACTTAAACCTGGCTAGAATATTAAATAAAACATGCAAAAAACTACAAGTTCAGGAAGTGACTGTATGTATTATATACATTAAGTTCATATTCCAATCTAAGAGAAAGCTGAATCACCCCTACTTAGGAAAACCAGTATTACGTTTTATCATCTGGGGTGACTAATCCCACAATGGCCCATGCTGAACTTTAAGGGTAAAAAGGGCTTTCTCTTTTGCACTAAGCTCAGTCCATAGTTTTGTGGGGGCTGTCAGGACGCCTCGCAGGTCTGTGATGTGTAGTGGGCTGAAATACACTGCACATGGCCCAGAGTTAAAATTGTAAAGATCCAAAGACTTACTTAGGGTAGATGTGCACACTTTAAATGCATGTGCAAGTTTTTCTTTGGTGCCTGCCTACTTCTAAAAGAAAACAAGCTTCTAAATGCTTAGGCTTTGGCGTGTCGGGTGGGAAAATCAGAGCCAGTGTACACATCCAATGATAGAAGAAAGCGTGCGTGAACAGATTTGTTTACAAAACAGGGCCCAGCAAAGTCTGTCTCTCAGTGCCTCAGCAGCATCCATCCAACAAAACAAACACACAAACACATTGATCTAGGGAACTCGCTCTTTCTTCTGATGAAGGTGTAACAGTTTGTGATTATAACTGGGCAGTAAGTTACAACATAATCACCTGACCCAGGTTTGAATTGGAGATATGCCAACAAATCCAGTTTAACACAAGTGCGCATGCACACATGTGCAACACACACACACACACGGTTATATGTAGTACAGTGGTTTCAGCTCTCCTTCTGTGGCATTAATCTCAAATCTGTATCTTTAATGGTAGCTACCTCTCCTACCTATATCTTTAACATATTTCTATCTGGATAAGGCAGTCCCTTTAAATTCATCATGAAGCAAAAAAACCAACACCATTCTACTGATTTTACTTTACTTTATAGCCATCCTACCAGGGTTGAAAGTTTGGCCTCTGGACTCCCTTTCTTCACTGAGCTGAACTCAGCCATTCTGTCACCAAGTCTAGTCAATACTTATTTTCAATGTCTGCTGCCTCCATCCTTTCCCTCCCACTCCCATTTCCAGTCACCCAGGATGCACCTTTCTCTCTGTCCTTGGACAAGTAAGACAGCCTTTGTAATTGGTTCACTTGCCAAGGAGCAACTGGGTGGTGAAGAAACACAGCAGGCATTAGGAAGGTTGGGTTCTAGGCTTGGCTATGCCAGAACCAAACCATGTGATGCCAAGAAAGTACATCATATCCTTGGGCCTTAGTGTTCTCACCTATGCCATGAAAAAACTGGCTATCAAATGTTATTAGCTGATGCAGAGCATACAGAGTCACCAACTGTGGTCTTCTAAAATGTAGTAAAATTCATGTCGCTGCATTCCTCAAAAATTTTCTGTGACTTTGCAACGTCTAGAGGGTAAAACTTAAGCTCTCTAGCTTCTGGGCTTATATAAAGAATTAAAATAAGTGTAAAAGTCTCATATAAAATGTAAGGTAGCACACAAAAGCAATAACAGCCCTAATGAGGACAGGACTATTTCTTAAACTCATGCACAGGGTATTACTCAGGGTTTTATACATATGGGTTCTAATCCTCATGACCATGATGCAAGGTTGGTTTTATTACTCTACATAAAAGATCAAGAATCTTAGGTTCTGTGAATAGCATGCTCAAGGTTATAGAACTCAGTGAAGTGTCAGGGGTGGCTTCCAAATCTACATGTGGTTGATTATAAAGCCCACTAAACCATACTGAGTATTTTAAATACAACATAATATTTGGCAGGGGGTGCGGATTCATTACTCAAGTAATCATCATCTGAATCCCTATAGTTACCAAGTTGCATAAGGAAGCAAAGGTCATCATCATATAAAAATATTGACAAATACAGCGATCACTTATTATTAGTCCTCATTAAACGTCAGCATCTATTCTTGCTCACTTTCTTGGTTGAATAATGTCATAGAATAAAATGAAAATCCAATGTAGCTCACTTGTAAGGTGGAATTGCAGATTTTCACACAGTTGATAAAAATGATACCAGCAAACTGCATGAGTCACATAGGGTCATGACAAGGATGAAAGACAGTTTCAACAGTTAACAACTGAGGAAGAGAAAGTCAACCGAGGTGATTACATGAGAGGTAGACTCTTCAAGAGAATGGTTTGTATATCAAAAGATTAAGAGAGGCCTTCGGGGAAATTTGAATGCTTGTACAAAAATCATCTTCTTTATATGATTCTGCTTTAGAAGTCAACATTCAATCTTTCTTCTAAGAAATAACATGCCATTGCATCATATCCCAAATTTCTATTATATAAAACAAACTAAACTTCAACTTTAGTTTTTTTTTTTTCAGGACTTAGTCCCAATAAGATCTTTAAAAAAAAAAAAAAGTGACTGTTTGTTTTTAAATGTTTGATTCAGTTTTGTCAATTCTCTTAAAATAGCAGTAGTTCCGGTATCAGTTATCTTCAGATAACAAGTACCTCCTGAAATGGTAGTAATAGGAAAAAAAAAGAAGAAGAAGAAAAGAATTAACTGATATGCAAGTAGCCGTCAACAAGAACTAATTCTTCAGCCCGTGATGGAAAGCAATGTCCTAGTTTTTCTCTCAAGATCTCGGGCTCACCCAGACCAGAGCGCTCAGCAAGAAGCTATGCTCATCACCCCCATGCCCCATTCCCACCACTGTATCAATGCCAGTGTGGGTATGCCATTTGTATGGTTATTAGGCCAGACCCTGGGCAAGTCTGACTGTTGAGGCAAAACGAGACTGCAGCCCTGTAAACCCTCAGTCTAAATCCTAACTTTACATAATTCACCCCATCCATTCTGTCTTTATCCAGTCCTCTGAAGATCTCCACTTTTTTTTTCAGAAGACAAGAGTCAGGGACCTGGAAGAATTCTGCTGTATAATAACCCACTTTTAAAAGGCACCCCTGTATCACGATCCTTCCTGACATATACCGGTGTATATATCAAATGGTTTTGGTTCCTGCAAATATTCTTCCATCGAATGTTCAGAGAAGGGCTATTTTGAGAAAGATTTAATGGGATTTGTAACATAAAACCTCAAATGAATACTGAGTTAACTAAGACAACTCTGGAACACAAAGTGTGGTTGTTATAACCTTGCTTTTTCTGGTGACTATAACTGAATCCAAGAATCTAATAAAATAGTCTCTCATGCCAGAAAGAAACCCAAGAAGGTATGTCCTCAGAAAATTTAGTCTGAAGTTGGTCAATTCTAAGGCAGTCACTCTAAGTGATCAGAACTTTATTAGTGAGCTTTTGGCCTTGCAGGATTGATGTTTGCTACAGAGATCTTGGCTTGCTCCTTAAGAGAGTTCTATGACACTGTGAAATAGCTCCTTTTCTCTGACAAGCATAAGGTGTTACTCTTCATTAAGAAAATCCTAGAGTTGTGATCCACGCATTATACTTGTGAGTCTTTCTCATGTGTGTGCAAAACATACACACGTTCAGTAAGGCACAGTGCAAGATTAATATGTTCACATACACAAGAGCCTTTCTGGAATTCAGAAATCTGAAATTGGGGAATGGCATAAGCTGAAGTGAGACAGGAAGGAAAAGGTGGCAGTTCAGCAGTTTTGAACTTCTGACTGTGATTCCGAATCCTTTTTTAAAAAAGGATTTTGTAGCACGACCCCAAAGGCAGCACAAAGACGTTGGTGAGTGTGTATTAATCGAGGCCATTGAGGATGTTATTTTCTCCTTTAAGACCCTGACCAGAAGCAGAATATGCCAGCAGCAAATGCAGGCAGTGCTGCTGTTCCCTTCACAGTCCTCGGAGGCATTGAAGCCTGTGCTTGAGACGCGCAGGGCGGAATGCTTGTTTTGGAGAGCATTCAGCGGATAGCATTTGGTTTCCTCCATTTAACCAGGTCACCCAGGCATGGAATGCACAGCTCTGCCAGACAGAAAGCGCTTTGGATGCCTGAGAAACAACAGCTTGTCCGGGCTACTGATGCGAAGAGAGGCCACGGTTTCCTTTTTCTCTGCTCTGAATGGCAGCCTTGACGTCACAACAGCTAGGAACCACTGGAGGGACAAATAACAAGGCACAAGCCAGAAGCGCCCTGCTCTGTCGCAGGGGCAGGGCCATTTTCATCCAGTTCTGATGTCCTCTGTAGCTGCTGCGAGTCAGCGGGAGCAGAGACAAATGACTGGAGCTTTAGGCGTAAAGGCGGTCTCTCTAGGCTGATCAAACAGCCCTTTGCCCAGTGCTAATTGCCTTCATGGAACCTGGATAAACTGCAGTTCCTGAATTAAACTTGTTTCTGACAAACTAGACTTCCCAGGGGAATGGGTGTAGTGATTTTGCTGATGGTTCAGACATCGGCACTTTCCCTGAAGGGCTCAACTTCCTGTGTTTAAAAGCAGACCTTTTCTAACAGGGGCTGGTGCATAAGCATCCCGGGAAATACAAGAAGCTCATGAAAGCAGGCAGTCTTTGCAAGAGACCTGACTTATTTTCTAGGAGAAAAACATCCTTTTAGGGATTTTATAATTTAAGTTTAAGCAATTAAACATGTGCATCAGTACCCAACTGCAGGTGTTTGAACAAATGAGTGAAAAACGCTCAGAGGCTGCCAGGCTTAACTCACCATTATCTAAAATGAATTGTCTGTGTAAGTCATCACAGCAGTTTGAAAAGCATGATCTTTCATGTTTCAACCTCACATCAAAATTCTAAATTATATTTAGCTATGTGAGTGTCAGATCATTTGTTTCCATTATCAATGTGATGTTGGGCAATTTGCAGACAGGATCTGAAAGCATCATCCATGACTTTCATGGAACAGAAAAGAGCTTTCTGTTGCCACAGATTTGCCCTAAGTTCAGTCCTCTGCCTTTGGAGCACTGACAGCTGTCACCAAACCCAAACCCCAGTCTGAACCCACAGTGGCTCAAGGTACTTTGGGAAAGCTAATTCAGGAAAACCATAGGCTGGAGGGGTTGTCTTTGAGGTGTGTGCGTGTGTGTGTATGCACATTTGTTGGCAGTGTGTGGACCGAGCACAACATATAGAGAGGCAGTGTTCTCAGGACTTCTGTGCTCCTATTTGGAAAAATTCAGCAGAAGAAACAACAGCTCTGAGACACTCAGCCCCTTTCATCAGCTCTTTCTTTGCTTAATTAAATATGCAGTTCCCCCCAAAGCACTCTTTCCCTGAGGTCATAGTGTCAGTCTTGTTTCATGAGAATAATCTGCTATGAATATTTACTCACTTTCGAAAACAAAAGAGGGTTAAAAATCTGATCCAAAATGTCACTTACGACACCTACAACAGAATCTACCCCTCTGCCTCCAGGCTGTCCTGACAACCCATGTCCTCAACAGGAATCTGCGGTCTGTTCTGGAATCTGGTCTTTGGACTCAAATGATCTTACCTGGGTAGCTCACAAAGTCTTGTGTCTTGTTCCTGCTGTTAAAAAATCCAAGTATGTTCAGGCATTAAACAATGGAGAAGATAAAGCAAAAATAATTTTTTAACTACATCCTTCTTTTTCAAGTTGTGGTTATGCTCAAGAGGTGAAATTTATTGTGGCCCTACCCCTGTTTTTATAAGAGCTTTTTGTAGTATAAGAACTATAATTAAGTTTCCTCTGAACTGTTTTATTAAACTTAAGTTTTCAAGAAGAGAATGATAAAATTTCTTAAACTATTATGTTTCCAAGGGGAGGACAATTTATTTTTATTGTTCTAGCATAAGGAAAGAGAGAATGAGAGGGAAAGTGTTTTTTAACCTGTATCCTGATTAGAATTTTTTAATGTTCAAATTCCTGATTATAAACTGCAGTAAACAATCAGTCATTCATTAACAAGCAACTATTGAAAAGGCGATATTTAAAAGAGAAAAAATAAAACATGTGATTAAAACTCTACACACGTCTTCACTTCAAGGCAAACGCAGTGGCCATCTGGGTATTTAGAAGGTGCCAAATATCATTGGGATCGAGATTTAATTCATGTTATAAAGAAAGCACTATATTTAATTTGTTCACGAAAGACCTAGAACCTCGTAGAAATGATGGTGTTGAAGTGAACTTTTAACTTTAAAATAAGGTCTTTATTTTACAATTTTTTAAATATGTGATCAATCACAAACATGAACAAACTTTCAATGCTCCAGTGTTCTACTCTGAATGAGAAAAGTTGGAAAGATCATTTTCAGCTTTCATAAATTTTTGCTTTAATTTTCTCTATTTGGAAATCTTTAAAAATTAGTCAGTTTAAAAGTCCTGGCTGCTTTTAGTCAGAAGGGCCTAAGAAGAGACAAGACTTTTCCCAGGGTATCCAAAGATAGATCGGGAGAATTTAAAGCCTGGACATATTACCTGGACTGAAGGCATTCATTGCATGCTTTACTGGTGAGGACTGGGAAGATCTGACTTCCACAGTCCTCTTTCCAAGTGGCAGGAAACAGGACATGCACTATGTCAAGCAGCTTCCAGCACCCATGCAGCACCCTTCCAGCACCCATGCAGCAGTATCCATGCTCTGAAGTGAAGCCTGAACTCACCACCTTGCCACTGAGGGCTCCCCAGCAGGGCAGGGATAGGACCTTTCCTGGTATCACATGCTCGCTCGCCTCCTGAGTCCTGCACGAACAGCAGACTGCATCCCTGTTTTCAGTCTGAGGACACTCATGAGATTTTTCCAAAAATTTTCTTCAGGAGCAGACGCTATTGTGAATACCACATAAACAAGCTCTCCCTTTTCCAATTCCTCTTTTGAAAATGGTAGAGAATCAGCATATCTGGCTCTAACTTAACTTGTAAAAAATAATAATACATTTTAAAAAAAGTTTCAGTTTATCACACTCAACCACAGTTATCTTCCAATCCTACAATGTACACATGAAAAATTAGTTTTCAAAGACTGCCACTTGTGCTTGTTAGGAAAAACTTCTATCTATCCATCCTTTCTATGAAAAAAACTCTATAATGCTAACCTCCCAGAGTGACTCTGCACTAGATAGCTTCACAAAACTACAATCTTTATGCTTACAAAGCTACTTCTAATGGGTAACAACAGAAGCACGTCATGAACAATACTTTCTGAATAGGTACACAGGATTGACACATGCCAGGCTTTAGTTAGACTCTCACGGTGTTTGTCCCTTTACGTCAGGGCACATCATACCCTGCAGCGGCCTTTGTGTGCTTATTTGCTGCCAGATTCCTCTGCTAGTGTGTAAGTGCCGTGAAGGCAGGATTCATGCCTATGCCCTTCTTGTGTAAAAACTGCTAATGCCGGGGCCGGGCATGGGGGCTCACACCTGTAATCCCAGCACTTTGGGAGGCTGAGGTGGGCAGATCACCTGAGGTCAGGAGTTTGAGACCAGCCTGGCCAACATGGTGAAACCCCATCTCTACTAAAAATACAAAAATTAGCTGGGTGTGGTGGCGGGCGTCTGTAATCCCAGCTACTTGGGAGGCTGAGGCAGGAGAATGGCTTGAACCCGGGAGGTGGAGGTTGCAGTGAGCCGAGATTGGGCTACTGTACTCCAGCCTGGGCAACAGAGCGAGATTCGGTCTCAAAACAAACAAAAACAAACAAACAAACAAACTGCTAATGCCAGAAAGAGGGAGAGGAAGAAGAAGGAAAGGAAGAAAAAAAGGTAGAAGGGAGAGGAAAGTGACAGAAAGAACAGAGAAGAAAAGGGAAGGGAGGAGGGAAAGAAAAGAGGCAGAAACAGCCACTACACTGGTTTTAGTAAATAGGAGTGACTTTGAAGTTTCATAAGATTTTTCATTCATACAGTTAAAAGCTCCTTGTAGCCATGATCTCATCAAATCTCACAATAACCCTGAGTGACCTTTTAACATTAAACTAAAATGTTTACTTACGGCAGAGATTAGGAATGACTAGTTTCTAGATCTTCCACGTTTTATCTGTACATCACTCATGACAGCAGGTAGTTCTGAGACAGACCTCTCAAGTGATCTGTGTATTCATACAGGTCTGTGTTTCTGTAAGTCAACAGTTTAAGAATTGTGAAAGGCCAGGCGCAGCAGCTCATGCCTGTAAGCCTAGCACTTTGGGAGGCCAAGGCGGACAGATCACTTGAGGCCAGGAGTTCGAGACCAGCCTGACCAACATGGCGAAAGCTTGTCTCTACAAAAAATACAAAAATTAGCCGGGTGCGGTGACCCACGCCTGTGATCCTGGCTACTCGGAAGGCTGAGGCACGAGAATCACTTGAACCTGAGAGGTGGAGACTGCAGTGAGCTGAGATCGTGCCACTGCACTCCAGCCTGGGTGACAGAGCAAGACCCTGTCTCAAAAAAAAAAAAAAAAAAATTGTGATAAATGCCCAGCATTTCCTTCATTTTTATTCACTCAACATGTCTTATAACCACAAAGCCCAGATTTGAACCTTGTATATACTCATGGAAAGGAGAACCAGTTCTCAAGCAACTCTTCTCATTTTTACCAGCCACATAAACATGTAGCTTCTGGTAAAACAATACTTCTCATTTTACAAGTTCGTTAATCAATAATGAGCAGGCTCAGTGGGGGCACAGGACAGCCTGAGCCTGACAGCGAGGAAGGCGGATTTTGTCACAGAGGGAGGGTTCTCATGAAACTCTGGATCTCCCAGCTAGTTGGGGGGCACTAACAAGGGCTGCCCAGAGAGCATGCGAGGTCTCTTCAATCATGCCACAAACCCCGCAATGTCAGGACAAGGGCACCAGTGTTGACAGAGACCTTCGAGTTCATCAGAGAGGTGACATCACCTGCCTAGGTCTCCACTTCCCTGCTCTTTTCCCCAGCAAAACCAACTGCACTTTGCATTCCCCGTCATTATTAATCCACCAAACGAGCAACCTGTCCACATAGGAACAAGGAACCTGAGGTGAAGTGAGCCGAACTGGCTTACCCAAGCTCACACAGCGCAGGGCCGTCAGCATTGGGAGGCAGCCCTGGGTCCTATAGGCCTCATGTACGGCCTGCCTTGCTGTCGAGAAAGTCCCAGCCACCGACACAGCCTGCAGGAAACAGCACCAAAGTCACTTGCAGCAGCGCAGAGAAAGCGTGAACAAAGAACCTTTTTTTTTTTTTTTTGGAGACGGAGTCTCACTCTGTTGCCCAGGCTGGAGTACAGTGGCGCACGATCTCAGCTCACTGCAACCTCCATCTCCCAGGTTTAAGTGTTTCTCCTGCCTCAGCCTCCCAAGTAGCTGGGATTACAGGCGTCCACCACCACCATACCTGGCTAATTTTTGTATTTTTAGTAGATGGGGTTTTGCCATGTTGGCCAGGCTGGTCTCGAACTCCTGACCTCAGGTGATCTGCCCGACTTGGCCTCCCAAAGTGCTGGGATTATAGGCATGAGCCACTGCGCCTGGCCTTTTATTTCTAAGAGAAATAAAAGTCCCAGCAGAGCATTCTAGTTTTGAAGCATCTCACCTGGGAACACTAACAGACAGCAAATTTAACCTGCTGAGTGCAGCCCTCATTTGGTCCGTTTTTCTTGCCACAACTGCCTACTGCCCTTCTGTCAAGGCAGAGACAGACATAAACCACTACCATCTGTGGCTGCCCTGGGAACTGTGAGAACTCATGGAAATAATGCGTCCCCTTGTGACTCTTCATATCGTGCACCTCCTGTGACAACCCTCCCCTCTGACAATTACACTCACACCCAGTTCCCACCTGAACACGCTGAGTCCAGCCTTGGAGATGCAGCTTTTGTCTTGCTGAAACCTTCCAGTTACATTTCTCCATCAATTTTTCAAATAGTATTATTAGCTGAGGGACTAAAATCTGCCTGGCATTCTTCTGATGACAAAGGTAACCCATCCCTCCCTGTGCTCTCCATCCTCAAGTTGTTTCTAATTCAGATTTTCTTCTCCCTCCTCTTGAATACCTACATCTTCTTCCTGACTGACATGGCTTTAGGAAACACAGCACATTCACAAACATCTGAAGCCAACTGCAAGGCACCTGTCACTCAGCGAGAAAAGCAGAGAGGTGCCAATTCAGATGGCTGAGCTAATTCGCCTGGGTCCTGACCTGTGTCACCACAGGGTCGCAGAAATGGAACCTTCTCCGTCACACCTCCTGATGGCAGTCAGCTGTGACCCGCTGAATCCAGGACATCATGCATTCCAGTTTCATTTGCGAGAACATTTCCAGGTCCGGCTGAAGCCTAGTGGCGCCAGCAGAGGTCTCAACCCCTTTGGGATGCTCAGTGGGAGACAGAATCAAGGGCCAATGATCCGTGACCTAGTCCTAGTGCCCATGTCAGTTTGTCAAAGGCCCTCAGAGCAGATTGTGTTTTCCCTGGTGGGGGCTTGACTTCTTTGCTTTAAAAAGGATTCTTAAGTATTTATTGCAGTAAAATTAAGCACTTTCAAATTTCTGCCAGATCCCCTGGAGGTATATAGCTTATTAACACAAAACAAATGTGACACTTGAAAGGCAGGAGACTTGGTTTCTATTCTCTGGCCCACTACTGACTTATTGGGTGGCTTCAGGCAAATAACTGAAATCAAGAAGACACCATTTTCAACAAGCACAGAGTGGACACCTGGCAGGTGAGCAGTGCCCTGTGAGGTCTGGGGCTGGGTTCGGTGGTGAAACTAGGTCAGCACACACAGCCCTTTGCTGGGGGCCCACTGCCTGGGGTAGGATTTTTGTAGCTGGGTTCAAGGTGGACATGCTGAAATGTGACCCTAAAATGTTTGTACTCTTGAAGCTGAAGGAGTGGGAAGAAACCTGTCATTTAAAGAAGGACAATATGGCCAGGTGTGGTGGCTTACACCTGTAATCTTAGCACTTTGGGAGGCCGAGGTGGGAAGATCACTTGAGTCCAGGAGTTTGAGACTAGCCTGGGTAACATAGGGAGACCACATCTCTACAAACATTTAAAAATTAGCCAGGCATGGTGGAATGTGCCTGTAGTCCCAGCTACTCAGGAAGTTGAGGCAGGAGGATCACTTGAGCCCAGGAGGTCAAGGCTACAGTGAGCTATTGTCATGCCACTGCACCCTGGCCTGGGTGACAGAGTGAGATCCTGTCTCAAAAAAAAAAAAGGAAGGAAAGGAAGAAAGGGAGGAAGGGAGGGAGGGGAGAAGGAAGGAAGGAGAAGGCAGGCAGGAAATCAGTATGACAGTATAGCATTGGAGCTAAGAACACAGCTTCTAGAAGCAGACTCTGAATTCAAATCCTGGGTCTACCATTTATAAGCTGTACTTTCCTCTGTAAAATATGAATCTATAGTACCTACTTCTCACAGATTGTTATAAAGATGAGATGTGTTAATACAGATAAAGTAAGCACTCACTGAATATGAGGTATTAACCAGAACCCAACAAGGTGCCATCATCAAATATAATAATTAAGTGCATAACTTTTTTCAGTTTACAAAGCAAATTTACATATAGCATTTCATTTGGATCTCACAAAACTCCATGAGAGCTGGCAAAATACTTCCCCCCATTTTCTTTGAAGCTCATACTCTCCTCGTTTACTCCCTTACAAGTCACACTTGAACAAAGTGACCAGGCAGATTTGGGAAAAAGCAAACAAACGAAAAACACCAGATAGACCTTTAAGAAATTAAAAAAAAAAACTGTTAACACAAAAATCTCAGTTGATGGGCTAAATGGCCCATCATTCTGAGAACAGTTGGGAAGACAATGCTTTAGATGCCATCTACACGCTGTTAGTTCCATCTCAGACATCTCTCCTGAGTAACAGCATCCACCTGCCTACTCATCATTTCCAATGGATTTCTAATAGAGATCTCAGACTCAACATGTCTAAAAAAAAGAGCTCCTTGTTTCCCACCCCCCTTCAATAAACAAGATAGTGGATAAATTATGATATATTCACACACTAGAATATTCTGGCAATATGAAGGAACTGTAGCTATACCTGAAAACATGGATGAATTTTGCAAATATAATATGGAGGAAAATCTCAAGTTCCAAAAAGACCATGCATAGTCTGATACCATTTTTATATGTCTCAAAATACCTTTAGCAACACACATTTACTCATTACACCGTGATAAAAATATATGTTTGTTTAAAAATCAGGATAATTATAAATACAAATATCAGAATAGTAGGAAAGCAGGAAAATGCTAGGAATAAGATGCTTAGAGAGATCTCCAAGTATTTGTAATGAGCCAATTCTTAAGTTGGATGGTGGTTCACTGGAGCACCTTTAAAATTGTGCTTTAGAGTTTACTTGTATGTTACATACCATCTTTTGTATATATCAAATAATTACAAATTAAAAAGACAGAAATGCCATCCACAAAAATGAACTGTGCTGAAAGTAATTCATATTTCAAAACAATAAGCTAAGCAATGAAGGAAAGTAACTCTTGCTAAAAATATGAGGAAGTTAACTTATGCTAATAAAGTTGGTTACGGAATATAATTACTTGAGCACGGATGACTAAAATATGCCTATACTATGTGTATCAAATGCCAAGGGGGAAATGACCAGGGTATTTACAGATCAGAACAAATTTATTTATGACGAATCTTTTTTTTTTTTCTATTTTGCAGACTTTCTTTTTTAAAAGCAAAATAAATTGACGTGACTTGTTCAGGGTTAACTGTTTGGCAGGTGGATGATCTGTGGCCATCCACGATGAGATCACCTCCCTGCCCCGCTGGCCCCCAGCCTCTAGAGGTCAGGGCTTCTGAGGCCCAGAAGCTCAGAGCCACACCTGTTATAGGCCAGTGATGTCAGAGTTACTCTTCCTCCAGCAGTATTGACAGCAGTTTATTGTACGCAATTTCTAGAACTCAGATGTTCTAGAAGGAAGCAAACATATTCTGAGACCAAAGACTATGACTATGCTCTCAGAATATGTTCTAGAATATGTTCTCAGAATATGTTCTAGAATACCTAAGCTGCAATTCTTAAAATCAACATAGTATAAGACTGTTTTAGGAGGAAGTGATCGAGCTCAAAGCAACCTAGGCATGATGTGCCTTGTTTATCTGTTTGAACAGGAATAAAACAAAAAGAGGCCTGTGTATTTCTCGTATTTTTATAGAAGAGCTGGAGCTATTTGAATGGCTAAGGAGGAGAAGATAGTTTGATTTAGATTTGGCACGGGTTTAGGGGAAGAAACGTCTTTGTAGCTGGTCCTAAATATTATGGTAACTTGGACTGAGTCAGTCTCCAAGGGAGAAGTTGCCACATGTTGTAACAGAAGCCACTGGGCTTGGCAAGAAAAGAAATGAAAAAAAGTACAATGAAAGCAACCCCGCTTCTCCATCGTGGCGGGGATGAACTAGGCAGGACGACTGCATGTCTTCCTTTCCTATGCCTGACCAAATCCAGCACTGCCCTTTCAAATCAGTCTTCATCACATTCCAAAGAATACAAAATGCGCAAGTTAATTTTAATTTCCAATGAATTCTTCAGGAGAAATTTTTCTTCCTCCTTCCTAAAAAAAGAATAAAAAATGCAGAATAGAGATTCAAAATGAGGGGTGGCAGCAAAAATTCTGACTTTCAGAAGGTTGAGAGGGTACCTTTTTCAAATGTATCTATTTTATAGTTCCAAGAAGGTAAGACTACCTTCTGTTTTGATTCATGCTCCACCATTCCCCACTTAAATTTTTAAAAATTACATCCTTGCCTATGTCTGTCTTGCTATTTGACTGGTCATTCCCAAACATAAACTGCCCTAGTTTGAAGCTTCTCAAAGCCAAGCAAAGGTGACAGACTAGTACAAACAAGGCTGCTAGTGAGTTTTTACTGAGTGAATCTACATTGTTCCATGGCCTTGGTCTGGATGTAGATTCTAAAGCTTCTTACACTGACAAAAATGGAGTTTCTAGCTCTCCAGGTCATTTTCAGTGAAAGAACATTATAAAAGAAGGCATAAACCTTGGCTCACAAAATAAATATGCACTCAGACCCATGTACTTCATGAAACATACAAGCCCAGAGCTAGACCATGCCATCTGTTTTATGAGAAAAAAAAATAAATTCACATGATTTACTTTAGCTCTGCCAGAAATCATCAGCATCTACTTGCACAACTAAAGAAGACAAGGCAGATGGAGGCTAAACACTGAATACTGCCTAATTTTGATGTGTATTTTTTGGTGAAACCTCTTATAATTTACTATTTCCAAGAGGAAAAATAAGCTTATATAATGGCACTGAATCATTGGTTTCCAGCTATGGGAAGCAAAGGAAATTAACCTCAAGGGGAAAAAAATGCTACAAATATAAATAATACAGTTTCCATTTACGAAGCAGTTTTTCATGTACTGCCATTTCTTTATTTTTTTCAAGAAGACATGTTTATGAAATAGGTGACAAACTAAGGTAGGTGTGTGTGAAGAGAGGCAGTGAGAGACAGGGGATCCTGAAATTCTTCTCAGTAGAGGAAAAAGATAATTTTAGGGATGTTTTAAAAAATATATAACTTGAAGAATTTTTTATAGCATGAGTATTATTTGGGTGCTGTCCTAGACCAGTGTGGCTTACAGGCTATAAAAGATTGGTCCTGAATGCTAATGGCAGGGATGAGTGTAAGATTATCAAGACTTCTTTGTGGGAAGGAGAGCTACTGACAGAGCCATGTATTACATGACTCCAGTCTGGGCTGATAGGCCTGTCTTAAAGCATAGCTAGAGGGCAGGCGCAGTGCTTATGTCTGTTAATCTCAGCACTTTGGGAGGCTGAGGCAGGCAGATCACTTGAGGTCAGGAGTTCGAGACCAGCCAACATGGTGAAACCCCATCTCTACTAAAAATACAAAGATTAACCAGGTGTGGTAGCGTGTGCCTGTAGTCCTAGCTACCCAGGAGGCTGAGGCAGGAGAATCTCTTGAACTGGGGAGGCAGAGGCTGCAGTGAGCCAAGATTGTGCCACTTGCACTCCAGCCTGGGTGACAGAGTGAGACTCCATTTCAAAAAAAAAAAAAAAAAAGCATAGATAGATAAAATGTCCTGGAATCACTAAAATGGATAAATTATGATATCCATAAAGTGGATAAGTTATGATATATATTCACACACTAGATATACACATTATGATATATTCATATATATCGTGAAGGCTAAACCCACATGAGTCCATAACGCACTCACAGGTCTGTGCTCTTTGGCCCTGGCCCTCTCGCCATTCGGAAGCGATCACAGAGAACACAATGAGTCTGTTAGTCGCTCAATATACAGTCATGCGCAGCATAACATTTCAGTCAATGGCGTACAGTCCAGAGGCACCCACATGCTGATCCCCGACAAGGCCTCTTCAGGACGGGGACTCTAGCCACTCAAATTCTTCCATTGCTCCCCAGTAACTTAAGTTTAAATCATTTAGTCACATGCCATTCAAGGCCCTCTGGGTTCTGGCCTCCAGGGACCTTAGCTACCTGATCTTCTCCTTAGTTGTTTACACACACCATTGCCTGGCAACTACAAATCGATTCCTGCCCACTCTGCACCCCGGCATTTCCCATCCCTACCTATGCCTTTGCTCACATCCATGATGGTGGGTCCGTAAGATTACGTGGAGCTGAAAATTCCTATTGCCTAGTGACACTGTAGCCACTGTAACACACTGTGGGGCTTTACTTTTTCTATGTTTAGGTATGTTTGGATACATGAGCACTTACCATTGTGTTACAATGTATTCAGTACAGTCGTACTGTACGCTGCACACGTTTGTGGCCTAGGAGCAATAGAGCCATATCATATTGCCTAGGCATGTAGTAGGCTATACCATGTAGGTCTATGTATATACACTCTATGATGTTCACACAATGACAAAACTGCCTATCCCCATTGTTAAATGACGCATGACTCTATATGCATTAAGCACCTACTATGTGTCAGGTAGTGTACTTGGCAGGTGCTGAAGTACGGTGGTGAATCAGTGAAGAACATTCCTCATGGAGTTCATAGTCTACGGGGAAGAATGGTGAGCTCCAGTATAGATACCCAGTATATATAGAGAGAGCTCCAGTATAGACACCCAGTATAGACATAGCCAAGTGACCAAGAGCACTGGCTTGGAGTCATTCAGATGAGGTTTAATCCTTGGTTCTGCTACGTGCTTTGGAAATGTGACTCCCTAATCACTGCTTACTTTATATGTAAAATGGGACGGTAATGCCAGCCTTTCGGGGCTGTTGAGAAGATTCCATGAGACAATGTTTATAAAGCACTTACAACAGCATCTAGCACACAACAGACCTAATAAATGGGAGTTATGATGACTGTTCTCTCAAAGATCCAAAGAACACACACAAAGAGGTTTGCTATTTTCTACCCCAGAACACACCCCAAAATGCTGAACCAGGAGCCAACTCATATCACCACTTTATCACACTCCTGTATGACCCTGGGCAAATCAGATGCCCACCAGTGTCACTAGGCTAGACAGCAAAGTCTAGTTGCTAAAAATATACTCCAGCAGGTGGTCTACAGTGTTGCTGTAATGGGAATGTTTTCTATTTTTCAAGGAGCTAAGAAGCATTATCGGATGGCCTCTTGAAAAATAACTTATAAGCATTTTCTCTTTCAATACAAGCCCTACTAAGAGCACACTACCATAATAAATATTCTGGACAATGGCTCCAAAGGGAGAGATGAAAAGCTGTGCTCAGGGCATTAAGCTGAGAAGCGACGGAGTGGTCAACAGCACCACCTCTGCAGCCAGGCTGCCTGAGTCTTCAGTACAGCTCTGTCACTCACTAGCTGTGCAGCAATGACCACATCACTCACTGGACTCCTTGCTTAAAATCTGTAAAATGGGATAATATTATTCCCTGTCTCATTAGGTAACTACCTAATGAGTTAAGGATTAGTTAAGGACTACCTAATGAGTAAGGATTAAAATCACTAACACCTGTAGGGCAACTAAAACAGCACCTGACATACAGAGAACATTCCATAAACATTACCAATAATTACGCATGGCAAACTCAGTAACTTTATTACCTTGCTAATAAAAACATGAAGGCCAAATAGCAAGAAAGCAACTGAACTACACCAGAGGTTTGAAACTTCAGTTTTCTCCCTGGCTCTCCCATCAACGTTCTGCATGATTGTGGGTACATCACATCCCTTCTGTACTTCACTATTCTCATCTATACAAAAAGCAATATACACATACATCAAGAACACCTAGAGAAGCCTGATGCAGCTTTCTGCTAATATCAACGGGAGCCGAACAATTTAAATTTCTTTATCTTCCTATCTGCATTAGTCAGGGTTCTCCAGAGAAACAGAACCAATAGGGAGAGACGGAGAGGGAGAGGAAGAGAGAGAGGGCCATTGAGAGGGAGATTGAGATTGAGAGAGAGAGAGAGAGATTGAGATTGAGAGAGAGAGTGGTGGGGGTGGGGGTAGATACTGATATTTACCTTAAGGAACTGGCTCATGCAATTACAGGGACTGACAAATCCACAATCTTCAGGGCATGCTGGTGACCAAGGGAAGAGTTGATGTTGCGGTCTTTTTTTTTTTTTTTTTTTTTTTTTTTTTGAGACAGAGTCTCATTCTGTTGCCCAGGCTAGAGTACAGTTGCACGATCTCAGCTCACTGCAACCTCTGCCTCCTGTGTTCAAGTGATTCTCATGCTGCAGCCTCCCAAGTAGCTGGGACTACAGGCGCCTGCCACCATGCCCAGCTAATTTTTGTGTTTTTAATAGAGACGGGTTTTTGTCATGTTGGCCAGGCTGGTCTTGAACTCCTAATCTCAAGTGATCCACCCATCTCAGCCTCCCAAAGTGCTGGGATTACAGGCATGAGCCACCACGCCAGGCCAGTGTTGCAGTCTTGAGTCTGAAGGGAGTCTGGAGACAGAGTTCCTTCTTCTTTAGGGACTTCAATCTTTTTCTCTTAAGGCCTTCAACTGATGATATATGAGGCCTACATACATTACAAAGGATAATCTGCTTCACTCATTCTACTGATATAAATGTTAAACCTCATCTAAAAAAATACCTGCACAGCGACATCTAGACTGGTGCTTGACCAAGTATCTGGGTACTGCGGCCTCGCCAAGCTGATACATACAATTAGCCATTACATCATCCTTTCAGAAGGGGTGATGCCCACGCCAAAGGACAAAACCTCTAGACTCCACAGCCATTTAATCTTCTATTGGAGACCATGATCAAGGCAAGGAATTCAGATGAGGCTACTCTTTTCTTCACAGGTGAATTCCAAGCGTCTCACAGCTTCCAAGGCATTTCTTGTTCTGGTTCCTGCTCACCTGTCTAGCCTAATCTCCTTGCTTTTCCCTCTATTCCAGCCATACGTGGTTTTTGGTTTAAAGACACTGTGTTCCTCTCTTGCTCTGCCTGAGTACGCGCTACTTCCACAGCCTGGGATATGACGTTTTCCCACTTTTTATCTGGGTCCTCATCATTTGAGTCTCATGTTGAGAACCACATCTGCCTCTAGAGAGCTTCCCTGACCTGACAAGGTTAGGCCAGTAAGTTCCTATAGCCAATCTGCACACCTCCTGCCTTACACTCAAGCCACGCCATCAGGGCTCCCTCCTAGCCTGGCAGCTCCGTGAAGGACGCACCTCTCTTGTTGGCGACAGCATTCATGCTGCCAAGCTGGTCCACGAAGACACAACAAATAGCTGCTGAATAAATAAATGAGGATGCAGATGGTTCTTAAGCCTCGACCTTCAGTCCTCCCAATGTCCTTGAGATTCAGCTCCATGTCTCCAACCACTTGATGGACACCTAAAGGTGGGAATCTCACCAGCACCTACACTGAATATGCACGGAGTGGACAGAGCTTGTCTTCGCTCTCATGTACGCTGTCTTCCAAGCCTAGTACAGTAGAAAGAACTCAGGCTTGGGGGTCAGGGAGGCCTGTACTGAAGTCCCTGTTCTAGATCTTGTTATAACTGTACAGTTTTAGACCAATTGCTAACTTTCTCTGAGCCTTAGTTTTCTCGTCTCTGATATAAGGATGAAAATACCAACCCACAAGATTAGGAGGAGATTAAATGAGATAATAGCTATGCAATGCCTGGCAGATAGCATAGAAATAATGAATGACACCTGGGTTTGAAAGCTCTGGGGGCATTTTTGCTTCTCATCAGCCAAACCCTATTGTCTAGGCAGTTCCTAAATCCCATCTCATAAATTCAATTTCTCCATCTAGTGGCCTTCCCCTCACCCAGGCCCTCCCCACCTCCCTCCTGGACCACCACAGCAGCTCTAAAAGGCTTCCTAGCTCTGGCTATTTCACAGTCCAGAGGCACCCACATTCTGATCCCCGACAAGGCCTCTTCAGGACGGGGACTCTAGCCACTCAAATTCTTCCATTGCTCCCCAGTAACTTAAGTTTAAATCATTTAGTCACGTGCCATTCAAGGCCCTCTGGGTTCTGGCCTCCAAGGACCTTTGCTACCTGATCTTCTCCTTAGTTGTTTACACACACCATTGCCTGGCAATTACAAATCGATTCCTGCCCACTCTGCACCCCGGCATTTCCCATCCCTACCTATGCCTTTGCTCATGTTTCCTTCAACGAGGATACTCCACGACCTCAAGTCCAGCATTACCTTTCTTTGAATGTCTGGCTCAAAGGCTTTTTATCCATGAAGCATTTCTTGATCATCCCAGCCAGAGATAAACACACAACCTTTCTTTTCTATGAACTTGTGGTATGTTTATCTCTCTAACTTTTATACATTTCTCTTTCTCTCTGCATTTATTCTTTGTTTTTCTTTTTTCTAAGACATCTTGTTGTAGCATCTCTGCATTTATTCTAATTTTATCTGTGCACAGAACCTTAGCTTCAAGCTCCTTGAAGGGTAGCATCGTGTCCCAGCCTACACTGTCACACTCAGGAGAAGCACCCAGTAGATGGTGGCTCTGTATCTACCTACAGAGTGCCACTGAGGAGCACAGGCCTTCATGTCTGTAGCCCATCAGCTGAGCCTTCACATCAGCTCCTAGAACAGTGCCTGGCATACAGCAACACCCAGAAATCATTGTTAAATGAAATTATCCACAAGGGAGTCATCTAGTGTCTACAGGATAGAAATTCTTTCCCTGTAGAATATAACATGAAAGGGGATGTGAAGAAGCCTTCTCTCTCCCCATACTTCCAGATGCAAGAAAGCTTCATGTTAACTGTCTCCCACAAGCTATATAGCTACTCTCGGCAATAAACATGACATATAAAGCTTTGGTGCATTTGGTGTGTCAAAAATATTCAATTTTAACATGTCAGAAAGAATCATTTTTCAAAAACAGTCTCCTTTGGAGAAGAGAGTTATTCAAACAATATCCAAAACCTTTTTGGATCTCACATTTTGAAGAGGTCCAACTTCCGTTGGTTAAAAAAAAAAAGTCTATTATATAATGAAAGCCTTACAACTGACTGAGAATTATAGAATTTCAGAAATAAATCCCAGTCTGTTCATCCTTAAAATAAGAAGCTATTTTTCAGGGCTTTCATGTCCAAAATTATATTATGTAAGCCGCTTCATAAATCATGTACACAACAATTCTCATTTTTCCATTAAATCTCTATTTTGAAATTTAATTAATTCACTCATCCATTTTTTCAGAGATGGGATCTTGTTCTGTCACTTAGGCTAGAGTGCAGTGGTGTGATCATAGCTCACTGTAGCCTTCAACTCCAGGGCTCAAGGGATCCTCCTGCCTCAGCCTCCCAAGTAGCTGGGACTATAGATCCATGCCACCATGTGTGGATTATTTTTTTATTTTATTTTTTATTTTGTAGAGATGGGGATCTATGTTGCCCAGGCTGGTCTCAAACTCCTGGCCTCAAGTGATCCTCCCACCTCAGCCTCCTAAAGTGCTGGGATCACAGGTATGAGCCACCGTGCCCTGTCTTTTTATTTTGATCCCCTCTGGGCTCTAACAACACACGTGCACCTCTGTTATAGGACATCAGTCTACAGTGCTACCTCTTTTTATAGTCATTTATCTCACTAACCTGTGTCTTTCTGAAATGCCAGACCCATGTTCATTTTTGAATCTACAGTACCTTCTACTGAAATGTAGTAGCTGGCTCCGTCCATGTTTATAACATGAAACAATGACTTGAATCAGTGGTCTGATCACCTACCATATTCATGAGACCTAACTACTGGCTCCCTCCTACCCTCAAAGGACAGAGATTTCCCACCGCTGTGGATAGTCAAAAGAAGATAGAAAGTTCGTAAGTGCTTCATTTAATGTGTTTATTTAGTCCCCTTGAAATAAATACTGATGGGTAAAACCAAATTAATTTAAATCACATGCTAAAAAGGATAGCCAGTCAAGTACCTAGCTGAGTATCTAAAATTAGTACACACACACACACACACACTCCAAAAACAAAAACATGGAAAAAGCCAAAAAGCCCTGCCTGTTCAGCCCTGTATACCCTTCACTGACTAGGAAGTGACCCACTTTTCAGGTATCATCCAATCATACAAACTGGGCATCAGTGTCGTCAGAAGCCCCCACATGTTCATCTCAAGACTCAACAACATAAACACGTCTATGTTTCCAAGAAAGCTCGTTGCAAGTTGGTGACAAATTTGAAAAAAAAAAAAAAAAAAAAAAAACTCTAAATAAAATTACAGACATGACTTTCACATTTGAGCTCTCCAAATATATTGTTATGGGTTTAAGAAATACCACACTTCTGTGTCACAAAGAGAGTTCTAAAAAGCAGTATGTTCTGAGAAGTCCGTACCTGCTACTTGAGAACTAAACAAGGCTTGTAACAACTGAATCTCTTTAGAAGACTGTTAACACCATGCATAAGTATATAAAAATGGAAAATAAACATAACTGAAGATTTGAGAATTTTTCAGTTATACAGTTCTTATGAAAGATGGAAAATATTTCATATTCTCATATATTTATAAAAGCAGCAGATATTTCTATTTACAGAGGTGGAAACTGAGGCAAGAAAATGCAGTCATTTTGTTGGAGGACTATTCTACATTTCCAAAGCAATTAAGACATGACCCCAAACTAACTAAATTCTCCTGCAACGTATTCTTACAAGAAAAAGGCTAAAAGCCTTATTGCTTAACAAAAGCTAAACAATGTGAATTATTTCAATAACTGGTCCAAAAAGCTGCAGCAGGCCACTGAGTAACTTGGACATCTGTTGCCATGCTTGTTCATGCTTTCCCCTGAGATGACATATATGTATCATCATTAATAGATGTCCTTGATTTTGATAAGAATAATATTTATGTACATCCCCACATCTCCTGTACATAGCCATGTGCTGCCATCTTCTGATTATGCCCAGTGGAGTGTAAACATTTTTTCATGAAAAAGCAAAATCAATAAAAGTAAAACTCCCCACTTTTCCTGCCAGTAGTGCCCTTGGTAACAAACAGGGCAGAGACACCAACACAGAGATTACAATACTCTCAGACATAATTCAAGCAGAACTTTAAATGGATCAGTGCATGTTATAAACTTTCTTTTTTTTGCAAGTGCCAAGCGTGCTTATGCTACTATTCATTCTGAGATAGACAGATCATCAATGACCTTCTGGGTCACTGACTAGGGAGAAAGCTGACTATAAAAAAGAGTGGGAGAAAAATAAAGGGGGGGTTGCTTCCTTCCACCCTAGACCCCCTACTGCCTTGAATGAAAGAAGACAGATGGCAGCCACCTTTCCTTTTAATTAGGAGGGGCGGCTTAGAAGGGACAGTCCTGCTCACTTGGCACTATCTTTAACAAGACTGTTTTGATGGCAATACTCTGCTCATTCGCCCTTCTTTCAAACTGTTCTTAATTTTTCATTTACAAACTGAATTTCCGTAAATTTAATGGTGAAACAATTACAGCTCTGACCACAACGCTATACATAAAGGACACACTTAAAGATGTTTGCTGAATTAAAAATTCACAGATATTCCTATAAAGAGGCTGGAATGTTTCAAATGAAATACAGCTACCTCCAGTCCTATCAGCACCACTTTGAGATAAAATATGAATTCCCAGGACACAGAAGCTCTAACTTAAATTCACAACATTCCATACTAGACATAGAAGTAACACCCCTGGTTTCTGCTTTCCGGTTCCACACTCCAGTCGTGCTCCCACCTTTCACCTTCAAGGTATTGCTGTTCAAGTTGACCAAAAAAAAAAAAAAAAAAAAAATCAAAAAAAATTCTGCAGTAAAAATCAGTCCTAAATGTAGAAGGGAAGATCATTTAATAACAAATCACAAACCACTCTTCATCTCTATTTGCTCTGCATTTGCAGAAACCATAGAACTTTGTATTACAAGTTAATCAATCCACATCACATCTCTGGAGAGAGGATCAGCATAAAAAAACAAACAAAATGGAAAACAGGAGCCACGTGTCAGAATTAGGCTAGTGTCACAGGATCTTCTATGGAGGTGACGAAGCCTCTTCATTATTTTCTAGAGGCAATTAAGCACATTTTCCATAAATCTACATGGCACAAAACTTTCTAACATGAAAGTAAAGTTTAGTTGCTGTTGATGGGGTTAGGTCTCTATACACTGTATCTCATTTTTATATTAAATTTGTTTTATCAACATCATTAAATAATTGATATTCTCGCAGCTCTTTTCCATTTCCTGATGCATTTTTAAATTGCAGCCTCTTGTCTGTGACACCTTCCCACCTAGTTTCTGCACAATTCCTGCACAAGGACCCTCTGCCTTAACATCGGTCCTGGGGAAACCCACTGTGCCTGCTTCCAAATGGAAATCAGGGCGGCGAACTGGGGCTGTTTTGCTAGAGGTGCTCCTGGTCATACCATGCAAAACGCCTTGTCTGTGTCATAGTCATTTACCTAATGGCAAAGTTCTTGGACCATTCAGAAACAAAACAAAACACTTTTTGTTTTCTCCTTGATAATAAATTTCAATCTCTTCCTATCTCTAAACAGCAAGCCGGCACACTAGATATGGGAAGAGGGAAAAGATAAAAGAAGCAGTCAGCTATTGAATAAACTATATCCTACTTCCCAATGAAGGGGAAAAAACTTGGCATTTGCCGGATATTGAGTGTCTAATAACATTAGCAAGAAAAAACACGCAGGAGAGACTGACTAACAAAGAAACAAACAGAACTTACTTTGTTTCCCAGCACAGTAAGCGGGTCGGCAATGAGATGACGGCAATTCCTTCCTCAAGGTCCCTGCTTTCACTTTAAAAGCTGTGTGAGTGCTTACATCCAGGTTTGCCGTGGAACTCCAAATGTCTGTGCTTCTAAAGATGCCCCAACTTCCCAGTTCATGTCAGACACTGAAGACACACTTGTGAGGATCGGGAGGCCCCGCGGTAGCCCCAGTCGACCTCTGGGTGCCACGTGGCACCTCCACTGTTGTGACTACACACACAAGCCCGGGACACCCACTTGTTAGCTCAGGAACCAGGCGGCCAGCAGATATCTGCTCAGATGAACATCCAGAGACTCAATCCCCTGGCATTCTCAGGTTCAAGGTTGGAAAACGCATTAAGACGAGAGCCACACAGTCAGCAGAATCTGCGCCATTAGCTTTCCCGTACTTAAATGTCTGTCTAAATAAGAGTCAAAGGCACAAAATGAGAAGGAATATCTTACTAGGGATTGTGACTTGCACTTGCCATATTTTGAAAGTACTGGGTCCTATCTTGCTCTCTCAAACTGCATTTAAGAAACCCTACATCAGAAGTTATTTTCATTTCTTCTGTGAAAAACCGAAAATCAATAAAAGACTGGAAAAACATATGAAATATAATTCTGCTTAAAAACATAACCATTATTTAATCTCAACGGGCCAATTTATTTTAATCCAAAGAAGAAGAAAAAAAAAACCACGTGTATAAATTTAAAGTTTGTTTTGAAAAATTACTTCATCCATGTACCGTGCAGCTCATAAAAACAAACCTTCTTCCAGCGAAACGGGACACTTTGACCTTGTTTACTGCAGTGTTTTGAAACCGCTGTCTCGTAACTCCTGACATCACCGGTGGTGCATTAGCACCTGGACTGCTGTTGGCTGCACATGCTGATACCCCGACTCTCTTGAATCACCCGTGGCTGAACAAATGCTCACAGAACAGTAAGGATAGTGGCATTAGCATTAAACCCACAAAACTCACGAGACCTTTCAGAAGTGTCACATCTCTCCGTTCACTTATACAAGAAAACAAAAGCATTGTATATCTGATACTTTTTAAGTCCCAGCATCCAGACCTAGTACAGACAATTCTTTCTTCTGACCCTCTCCCTGCCCAAGAAACGGGATTCCTTTCTCACCAACCGCCATATTGGCAAGACTTTCTGCCACAGAGTTTTACTATTAATACTAGAAGTTCCAACCTACTTTCCACCAATAAAAAGTTCCCACAAATCTTCCTAGGGGAGAATTTATTTAAGTATATTTTAGAGTTTCAAAGAGCACTGCATTCTTAAGTTTCACAAAATCAAATTTATTTGTTTTCTTTTATGGAACATGCTTTTGGTGTTGTGCCTGCCTGTTGCGCATTTTTAAAGAAACAATTTTCTCCTGTAAGCCTGACACATTTCCCTTTCTGCATTCCCCAGTTCTTTTTCTAAATACACCAAAATCAAAGCAACAGATAGTTGCCACCACTGGAAGCAAGCCACAATTCAATTTGTGCAACTATCTCCCCAGATTCACTTCTTAAATAAAACTAAATCCTGGTCATACAATGATAGTGCAATTTTACAGAGAAATTAAAAACCCAAGTTTAATGTGTCTGAAATCAGTTGATAACCTTTACTGAAACCACTTAAAAACAGCACATCCTTAAACTATAGTCACCAAAAAATATAGAACACAAAATACATATTTGAGCAATTATAGCCCTTGTTTGTCAAAGAGGAATAAAAAGAAAAACATCCAGAGTTAATACAATTAATTAACTCTAGCTAAAGAACTACTAAAAAGACCCTCCAAATGCCATGCTGTTACTATGACAACTTCCAAATTGCTCTGAGAAAATGTGCTGGATTGTCAGATTCGTGATAAAACAAGTGTCATCCTGCCTGCTAGGAATTACTTTCATTTATATCGGGCAGCAGAAAGGCTAAATGGCCACTTGCAATTCCGAAATATTAGATTGTTACCTTTTGATAGATGCTGTACTCTTCATTCAGATCATGAGAAGAGTTAAAAAATAAATGAATCTCTCTCAATCATCGGAACCCTTTTGGTTTCATTCCTGCAACGATACCACTCCCACCGTCTATCTAGTTGGTACATTATTTTGTATAAGGAAAGCAGCAAAGTCTGATTCAATCTGAAAGGGAAGGGCCAAGGAAAAACCCCTAACAGTATCTCGTTTCCAAATACAAATAGGTGAACAGACACTCACTCTGATATTTAAGGGTTAATAATGACACAGAAAAAGAAAACGGCATTTTCTCCCTTAAAATTCCTGCTCCTAGGTATTCAGGCTGATTTACATTTTACGTAATCTGATGGCTCAATCAGGAAGTGAGAATTTTAAGTGCGTGAGTTATGGACGGGAGGAATCATGTGACCCATACATAGCAAAGAAAATTATGCAGCAGATGAGCACGCTAAGAAAAATAAACTAAGCAGTTTAAAAATAGTGTTGTGGGGATATATCGACCCATGAATATACTATGGCTTTTGAGAACTAATAATTCATTTGGACGCCTTAAAAATAAATCCCCAGGACTGTTTTAAAAAATATTACAAGATCCTAGGAATGCACGGTGAGAAATTAAAGTTTAATTATCCAAGAAACTGTTTCCCTGAAGCTCATATCCATTCATGGTTTATGTTAAAGGCTATTTTTCATCATTATTGAAAGATCAGGCAATACGTAATATAATCAAACAAAACACAGATTGCAGTGATGTTTACTTAAGCTTTATTTATATATATAGTGCGTGGGTTCCTGGAGCACAAAGAAGAAAGTTGCTCAGATTTATCCAGACCTCACATAAGTTTATAGATTTCAAGTAGCCACTGTATTTTATTACAGCAAATACATTCTTCAAGAGGAAAATGTTAGGGCCATAGAAGCTTTGACCTTAGCTATCTAAGCTTGTACTAGGTCATCATTAAGTAGTATCTGTATCATTCTTATGTGTTCCATAAGTTATGCCACAAATACCAGACCAAGTACACTCAGTCTAGAAACAAAAAAGTGGGAGATAAAGGTTAAAACATTCTAATAGGTGTAATGGGCTGATAGATGACTTTATATTACAAAGCTACTTAAGACAATTCTACTTTTCTAGAATACAACACATTAATATAAACACTTGAAATTCAAAAGATTTGGCCTGTGGATGCTTTGTTTCTCAATGCAATTCTTATTAATATGTTAATAAGTAATAATTTATTAATACCAATAATAAAAAAATTAACATGGTTGAGAGCAGGTGTATCTCATAGCCTTTACTTTTATCAATTTAATGCTTAATACCAAAATACTATTCATATTTTTATTTCAGCCTATTAAAAAAATTTATACCACAGCTCTGGGCAAGTGGCAGGGTGGCGCCAGTGACAGGAATCAGTTTAGCGTATTTCTTGATTCCTAGCTCATCTTCCTTTAATTCTTAAACACAAGAGGTAGCTGGCGGAAAGAAGAGACTGTTAGGAAAGACAGAAACCTTTCAGAAAGGAAGCTTAAGGTAGATTAAGAAAAGTTAGGGAAGCTGAGAAGCACACAATCTTCCAGATGGAGTATTACATGACATCTGTCATCATCTTACTAAACTTGATATCATATTTGTTGACTGAATTAAGGAAAGATGAACTAGTTACCAAGAAATATACTCAGCAGATTGATTCATGGCAAACCTAGCTCAGCCACTTGCCTAGACTTTAGTTTATTTAGGATAAACCTCAGAGGATGTACTTCTCAACTCCTTCATTTTATAAATGAATCTTGGGTCCGGGCTCAGCTGTCAGTCAACTATCTGTATAATAAATACAGCAAAGTCTCTTAACTTCCCTAATTTCCTGAAACATCAAATTGTTACCTTTTGAGAGATGTTGTACTCTTTATTCAGATCACAAAAAGAGTAATCAGTAAATGAATCTCTGAGTAATCAGGACCATTTTTATTTAATTCCTGCAACTATACTACTAATCAGAAAATTAGAGAAGTTAAGAGACTTTGCTGTGTCACACAGATAGGTGAGTGAACTGAAACCAGACCCAAGATTTTGGACTTTCTCAGGCTAGGACTCTTTTTCACCATGTGCTGCCTTACAACTGTCACCTGAGGTTCGAGTAACTCTCCAACTAGCCAAGCCCTGGCTACTTATCCTAGTCATGGAAAAGTCAAACAGTCAGGATCCAGAGACCCTCGCTCTGTGCCACCTTCTTCTTAACTCACAGGCCCACTGACCCTCACTGCTGCTGTGGGCTGCTCCCACCAGCCCGTGCTGAGCCTCCTACCTCATCTGCAAGGAGACAGGGCAAGTTCCAGCCTGAGAGGCATGGCTTCTGAGATGGTTCCAGTCCCTCTTCCTGGCTCGTTCCTTCCACTGATACTCACAGCTTCCTCATTTTTCCTAATGGGAAAATCAAAGCACTAAAATAAGAAAAATCACTTGTTTTGGTTCATGTCACAGCTATACTGGGATTCTGAATAAACACAAGAACCAGATAATATTCTAGAAAAAGTAAAATTAACTCCTACTTCATAAGATTCACCAGAATTAATTCTGTGGAGATTAAAGAGTTAAATATAAAAGGAAAAAAAGGAAGAAAGCTAAATTAGTAGAAAATTCTTTCTGAATTTGGAATGGGAAAAGAAGATTTAGCTTTATAGAAGCAATGAAACAAAATGTAAAACCCCTATATGTCAAAAAACAGCAAACAGAATTGAAAGGTAAGCAAAAAAAGGCCAGGTGTGTTGGCTCACACCTGTAATCCCACCACTCTGGGAGGCTGAGGCAGGAGGATTGCTCAAGGCTTGGAGACCAGCCTGGGCAACATAGTGAGATCCTGTTCCTACAAAAAAATTTAAAAACTAGCAAGGCATGGTGGCACATATGTGTGGTCCTAGCAGAGGCTAGGGTTGGAGGATCACTTGAGCCCAGGAGTTCCAGGCTGCAGTGAGCTATGGTTGCATCACTGCATTCCAGCCCGGGTGACAGAGGGAGGCCTTGTCTCTAAATAAATAAAAAGGTAATAAGCAAAAAATAAAATAGCTGTAACAGGATAATATTCTTTATAGTATTTGAATGTAAAAGGTAAAATGTAATAACAGACAATTCACGCAAAAATATAAAAGGCCAATTAATATGAAAAAATGCTCGATTTCATGAGCAAACATCGAAATTCATTTCACCAATCACAAAGATGGACAACAAAAAAAGGAAAGCTCATGAAGTGAGGTGAGACAACCATTTGAGGAAATCAGCAATATGTGTATTTTTTCAGCCTTAAAACTGTTTTGACTCCTAAGATGTTTATAAATATCTCCTAAGGAAATTATCATAGATACATAGGAAGATAACTATACAGGGACATACTTAGCAAAAGCATAAAATTGGGAACAACTTAAACATCCAAAGATGGAATGGAGCATGTGACTAAACAGATCACAGTAAAAATTAATACGCTTAAATCATGATTTTTGAAGAATGCTTCATGATACTGGAAATGACAAAATATAATGTTGGGTGCAAATGCTGAATATAAAATCATACGTAAACATGAGACTACTGTTGCCAGGTAAAACAGAAAGTGAAGAAGAAGGGACAAGCTGGTCTTGAGACTGGATTAGGATACATTAAAAAAGCTTAAAAAGGGCAGACGGACATTAGATTTTTTATTACTTCTTTATAATCTTGAGATGGTTGGCATTTTCTGTAATATATTGTTTTTATAACTGGAAAAATTCTATTTATGCTAATTATCACCCTCTAAATGTTTCTCAGCTTTATAAAATCATGAAAATACTTGCAAATACTTTTTAACAAGAAATTTTTTTTTTTTTTGAGATGGGGTCTTCAGGGGAAGTGCAATGGTACAATCATAGCTCACTGTAACCTCGAACTCCTGTGCTCAAACTATCCTCCCAACTCAATCTCCCAGCTACTCAGGTATGAACTACCACACCCAGTCAGAAATTCTTATATTTATTATTAAATGCAAAGAAGAAGGTGCAAAACAATGTGATCTTTACTATGTAAAAATTTACATGAAAGAGACTGGAAGCCTATGCATCAGAATGTTAACAGTTGTTGCTTTTAGGTAGTGCCATTGTGTGTAATACTTTTCTACACCTTACAAATTTTCTGTGATTGTCATATATTGTTTTCATAATAAGAAACAGATAACAGTATCACAATTAGAGGACTAATACATCGAGAAGCTATTATCAACAGTTAAATTTCAAAATACAGAATATCAATAGCTATAAAAATTTGCCCTATGACCAAGATATTTATTTTTTTAAATTTAGGAACCACTGGTATATCTTCAGAAAACAGTAGGAATTGGTGTGTGTGTGTAGGAGGTGATAATGAATCATATATTTTTTTTTTAGCTGTCAAACTGTTTTCTCCAGGCAGCAGTTCTGTGAGGGTCCAACTGAAGTATGAGAACCTTGATAGTACGGACATTACCAGAAAAATGGCCCAAAGGTCGATGGGGGGAGGAACGGTAAATGATCAAAAGAGTAAGGCAAGAGTCCATGAAAACAGAAGCGTCAATAGAAAAGGATCAATAACTTATTTGATCCAAAGGAACTGAAAGCAGGAACTAAAACAGGTATTTGTACACCCACGTCCCTAACAGCATTATTCACAACAGCCAAAACATGAGAGCAACCCGTGTCCATCAACTCGTGTCCATCACATGGATATATAAAATGTGGTATATCTACACGGCGGAATATTATTCGGCCTTAAAAAGCGAAGAAATCATGTCAATGCTACAATGTTGTTGTAATCCTACAACATTAGATGAACCTTGAGGACACTGTGCTAAGTGAAATAAGCCAGTCACAAAAGGACAAATACTGTAGGGTTTCACTTATTTGAGGTACCTAGAATAGTCAAATTCAAAGAAACAGAAAGTACGATGGTGGTTGCAGGGGAGCTGGGGGGAGGAGGGAATGGGGAGTTGTTGTTTAATGAGGACAGAGTTTCTGTTTTGCAAAATGAAAAGATTCTTGAGATCGATGATGGTGATGGATGCACAACAATGTGAATGTATTTAATACCAATGACCTGTGTACTTAAACATGGTTAAGATGGTAATTTTTCTGTTATATATTTTACCACAATTAAAATACATACGTATATATTTTAAGTATCTGTATTTACATATAGATATAGTCTTATCTGTGTATATGTGTGTGTGTATATATATATATTTCATCTATAAATATATGAAAGAAAGAAAGAAATCATCAGAATTAGAAGTCCTGAATAAGTTTCCGATTTGGAATGCAAGAAAGGTTTAAGGAGTGTCAATGATGCAAGCATCAAATGACCTTATTTCTGAGACTAAATTCTTTAAATATAAATTATAGAAGTCAGCTCAGAAGTGAAAATCCAGATCAAAAGTGAAAATAAGAAGGGATACTGTGTGTAATTTGAACATAATATACCAAACTTCTTTGTGGTTTTTTTTGAGACCCTCTCATAATAGCCAGCTTGGAAAAACTCCCCACAACTAGGAAAGAACCTACAAATCCAAGCAACATGATGACATTTTCTCATCAACAGGAAAAAACATAAGCATAAGGGAAACTCTGAGTGTTCTTAAAATGTACTCAATACCCATTTCGTGCTATTACCACAGATTTAAAGAATTCTAGAGCTGGACCGAAGCTCTCAGATAGAACTGTTCCAGGACTCAGATGTCTAGAGAGGCTTCCCCAAGGTCACTGAGAAATGCCAGATTTAAAGACAAGCCCCTGTAGAAGAGTTCTATTTTGTTTGTTGTGTTTTATTTAATATATTTATTTATTTTGAGATGGAGTTTCACTCTTATTGACCAGGCTGGAGTGCAATGGTGCAATCTCGGCTCACTGCAACCTCTGCCTCCTCGGTTCAAGCAATTCTCCTGCCTCAGCCTCCTGAATAGCTGGGATTACAGGCACACGCCACCATGCCCAACTAATTTTTGTATTTTTAGTAGAGACAGGGTTTCACCATGTTAGCCAGGCTGGTCTCAAACTCCTGACTTCAGGTGATCCGCACACCTTGGCCTTCCGAAGTGCTGGGATTACAGGCATGAGCTACCACGCTTGGCCGTGTTTTATTTTTTTTAAAGAGGTGGCTATTTAAAGGTGAGAAAGCAAGTGTAATTGGAATGCTCTTTCTACAAGTCATTTTATTCATTAATTTTGTTCAAAAAATACTTGAGTACATCTTGTATAACTCTGCCAGGCACTGGGCTAGGTGCTAGATGATGAACAATATTTCATCATCCTTCCTGTTGCAAACTGGCAATTACAATGTAAAGGAGGCATACAATGCTATTAGTACACGTAAGACGGGGCTCTAATCTGGTCTAGCTAGATTGGTTGAGGATGGCAACCCTAAGGTAGTGATATTTTTAATAATAATACTAATCACTGTTATCACAGCAAGCTTTATTGACCACCATTATAGGTCAGATAGGGCTTTAAAACTTTCTATGCATAATTTAATCTTCCCTACAATCCTATAAAGTAGAATCTTACTGATAAGGAAACTGAGGCACGGAGAAGTCTCACAGCTCATAAGTAGTGAAGTCAGACCAGATTGCATGTTTTTTCAAAATCTGCTTCTAGGGAAACCCAAACAAAGACAAGACAGGAATGAAACTTAAGGATCAGAACATTCAGGAAAGAACTGAGATGCTCTGAATAAGTAAAGAGGGAGAAATAGGGTAGGGTTACTGCAGATGGGAGAGGCTGAGGAAGGATGGAAGGGATACAAAGCCCATGACCAAGAGCTCTGCGGCAGGAGTGGTTGATTTACATTTGGGATTTTCATAAAGTTCTGTGGAGTGGGAAACAACTCTCTTCTCCAACTCCCCATGAACTTGTTAGTGCTGTGATGACCTGGTTATGCACAGGCTGGAACACGTGCTCTGCAGAGGCCCCCATCAATCTGGGTACAGGACATTTAACAAATGGGTAAGAAGTAAAGCAGGGAAGGAGAAGGATGAGGATGCTTTTAGAAGCATCGCCCTGAAGGCAGTCAGAGAATGGATTAGGGGAAATTTAGCAGGGACAGAGTTGCTAATCCATTAACACAGATAAAAGGTCATGGTGACCAAAAAGAAGGACATGACAGATAAAGTAGATGGGTTTGAAAATTGCTGATAGGTAGAATTCTGACCAGATTTGCCTTCTTACTGGATTCTGAAGGTGAGGAGAAAGGATCAATAAGTCATAGGTTTCAAGCTTAGGTATTTGGATCAATTTGGAACCTCTTGGATAAGAGGTGCCAACAAGATATCCAAGTGCAGATGCCCAGTGGGCACTGGAATATTAGTAAGGAGCTTAGAGACTGATAGAAAGAACCTGAAAAGGGCAATGAGAAGGAAAAGCAAGAAGGGTAGGGTGAGTCTTCAAAGGCCAGGGAGGAGAATGAGTCAAACCCTGCTCACCACTGAGAGGTTGGGGAAGACAAGAATCCAAATGCATCTGACGAACGTGGCCCACAGCAAAGAGAGGAGGGCGACTATTGGCTTCGGCTACAGCGGAATCCACTTGGTCACCAGTGCAAAAGCCAGACTGGAGCAGCCTGAGGGGTGGGCAGGATTGAGGACAGGGAGGGAGTAACTAGAGACAATTCTTCCAAAAGGCTGGCCCTGGCAGGAGAAGTGAATGGAGAGGTAACGAAAGGCAGGGTGATACTGAAGGCCTGTGTTGTTTAAAATGGGAAAGACTTAAGTAGGTTTCAGTGCTGGCAGGACAAAGTCAGTGGGGAATAAAAAGTACATGGTCAGAGAGAGAAAGTCTTTGAGAAGGTGAGAGGGAAGGGCATGGGGTTCAGGGCCTTGGACACGAGGAAGGACTCCCCTTCCACTGAAACAGGAGGCAAGGAAAGCCAGGCAGGTGCAGATGAGGAGTGCTGATTCACAGCGAGAACCTAAGTCAGTCCACCTTCTGGACTCTCTTCCCTCTGACACCGGAGGGATGGCCAGTTACTGAGAGTAAGTACTGAGATGCAGGAGGTGGAGAGTGGGTAGTGTGTGCAGAACCGCTGGGAGATGCAGGGGCACTGGGATGGCACAGATCAGCCGCTGGAGAGTGGAAAGCTGCCTCCTCAAGTGTGTTTCTCCCACCTGCCAAGTCATGGGCGCCACATCCCAGTCCTCTATGCATGTGTGGCATCTATCAAACAACACTAAGAACATAAACAAAACCGTGACTATGCTGAGCAGGGCCTTGTGAGAAGTCGCATCTTCCACACAGTGAGATCCGGGAAGTCAGCTGTAGTAAGTGACATCAATTTTCTGTAGGCCTTCATCACATATGTACAACAAAGACAATGGTCTACACAGAACACGATGGCCCCCCATGACAATGTGCAGCACAATCCCTCTTCATTCTACAGTCAAACCCAGTCTGTCTGTGCAACCCAAATGGGGGATTTTGACGGAAATTACATCATTAGTAACAGACCTTCATGTTTGGTCTAAGCCAGATTTTGTTTCTGGTGCTGTCAACCCTACTAAATGTGGGCAGGTGATCACAGTCCAGGCTCTTCCTGGCTGCCCGGGTGGTGGTGGGAAGCTGAGTGGGGAGAGGCCTGTCCTGGCCACTTCTCCCAGGCTCAGCTCTCATTCCCACTTTTGCCAGGAAACTGCTAGAGAAAGCAGAAACAGGGGCCAGGAGCTGAGCACAAAGATACAAGTCCAAACACAGGCTTGGGAAGGTGGTATTTCAAATGAGTGGAGAGGACGACGTAAACTTGAAATGCGTCTCTCCTTGCAAAGTCCTTTTGTAGAGACAAATAATTCTGGTAATGAATATGAAGCATCCCTGGGTATTTTCAGAGCAAGCATTTCCCAAGGAGCTCAAAAGAAAACACTTTAATTCTATATCCTTTTGAGGGAATGGGAATTAATAACAAAACGTGACCGATTCAGCCAACTGGGGAGTCTATTATGAAGATTGAGACAGCTGAATCACAGGAGAGTGGAATGCACTTTTGCTTTATATGTTTTTCCTTTACTAATTCCTTTTTTGGTGCTCCTTTATTATAAAGTTAATATATTATTACCAGCCAGCAGTTACATAGTGCTCACTATGAACCAGGCACAGCTCTAAGCCTTTTGTATACTTTAACCCAAACCATGAGGCAGGTACTCTTATTCTCCCCATTTAGGGAGAGACACAAGAACGTCGATTCCTTCACCTGTGTTCAGTAGCAGAGCTGGTATTCCAATCCAGGCAGCCCAGCCTCAGAGTCCCGTGCTAATCACTTCCCTACACCACCACACCATGAAAGTACCAAATTCAAAGTCCTAAAATGTAGTGTCAAAAGAGAGCATCACCATTTATTCTACCTTTCTAACAGAATAATTTGGGTGCATTTCCTACTCTATTCAGCCTTTGGTTTCCAAATCAAGGAATCTTTTAAAAGAAAGAAAGTTCTATATTCAAATAAATATGCTCAACCAAACCGTTTACAAAAACCTTTCCAAGTAGAGATTCTACTCATAGACAAGGCTTGTTTAAAATCAGATCTACTTTTGCATATAATATACTTGTTATTAAAACAATTTTTTCCTTTACAAGCCTCTTTACATTATGAAAAACATCTTACTTAAGAGTATTTATTTTTTGTCTGGCCCACATTTCATTATGATAAGTTCCAAATTACTCATTTTTGAATCCACACATATCCAACTTTTCAGATAAGAAAAGTGAAGTTAATTTTGTTCTTCTTGAAGTCGCCTGCAGGCTCAGGCCAGATCTCACTTTTTATGGTCTATTTCTGTGCAGATAAGAACATCACATTTAACATGGGAATGTTGGAACTTCTGGAGGCTTCAGCAGGGTTAGCTTCAAAAAACAAGCAAAAAATGCCTCCCACCACATGCAGCTTCCATCAGTGATCTTTGACATAAATGTTTCACGATACAGAAGTTAAAGAGTATGCCAGTCACTTGAGGGTTGACCAATGTGAACTGTTATTTCCTAGATTTGAGTACATGCCGCATGTGATCTATACAAACATTCTTTAAGTTCCTTTGAAACAGACCCACACATATATGGAAAACTGATTTTCAAGAAAGGCGCCAAAGCAATTCAATGGAAAAAGGAAAGTCTTTCCAACAATCCATGTTAGAACAACTGGGAAAATGTATGCAAAAATATGAACCTTGACTTCTACTTAATTCCATATACAAAAATCAACTAGAGATAGATCATAAATTAAAGCATAAAAGCTAAAGCTATAAGTGTTCTAACAGAAAGCACAGAGAAATTATCTGTACAATCCTGGGGAGGCAAGGATTACTTAGGAAACAAAAAATACAGATAATATAGAAACTTTTTTTTAATTTTTAAAAATATATTTTATTTTTTTTAGAGAGTTGAGGTCTTGCTGTGTTACCCAGGCTGCTCTCAAACTCCTGGGCTCAAGCGATCCTCCCCTGCCTTAGCCTCACAAAGGAAAAACATTTTTGATCAATGAAATTATTTCAAAATTAAAACCTTCTACTCATCAAAAGACACTTTTAAAAAACACAGGTAGACCACAGACTGGCAGAGTATTTGCATTATAAACTTCTGACAAGAATATTTTATTCAGAATATGTGTAACATTCCTACCAACCAAAATAATAAGAAAGACAATCCAATTTTAAAACAGGCAAAAGAAAAACAGACTCAAACGACTTGAACAGACACTTCAAAAGAGAAGATACATAAATGGCCAATAAGTATATGTGATTCATCTAGAAAATGCAAATTGAAAACTACAATGAGATACTACTTCATATCCAAGAGAACGGCTATAAGTAGAAAAACCAGCAATATACAATGTTAAGATACTGGGTCACCTGGAACTTTCATAAATTGCTTGTTGGAGTGGAAAATGGTACAATTATTTTGGAAAATGACTTGGCAGTTTCTTACAGAGGTAAACATACACCTACTGTATGGTGCAGCAATTAAACCTAAAAAAGAGTGAGAGTGGGCCGGGTGTGGTGGCTCACGCCTGTAATCCCAGCACTTTGAGAGGCCGAGACTGGTGGATCATTTGAGGTCAGGAGTTTGAGACTAGCCTGGCCAACATGGTGAAACCCCGTCTCTACTAAAATTTTAAAAATTAGCCAGGTGTGGTGGTGCGTGCCTGTAGTCCCAGCTACTCAGAAGGCTGAGGCAGGAGAATCGCTTAAGCCTGGGAGGCGGAGGTTGCAGTGAGCTGAGATTGCCCCACTGCAGCTCAGCCTGGGTGACACAGTGAGACTGTCTCAAAATAAAAAATAAAAAAATAAAAAGAAAAGAGTGAGAGTGAGAGAAAACTCATTCACAGCAGCTTAATATTCATAATAGCCAAAAATGGGGAAACCATCAAAATGTCAGTCAACAAGAGAACAGAGTTTAAAATTGGGTCTATTCATACAATGGAATACTACCCAGCAATAGAGGAAGAATGATACAGACAACTATATAAAACTGTTGCGGGAAAAAAAAAAGCCAGACGCAAAAGAGTATATACTGCATGATTCCATGTAGAGGAAGCTCAAGAACAAGACTGCAATGACAGAAAGCAGAAAGTTTTTGCCAGTGAGGGTGGGGAATGACCGAATGGGGCAAGAGGAAACCTGGTGATGGAAACGTTCTCTCTCTTAACTGGGGTCTGGGAACAGGAGTACACTGAATGTCTGTGCATTTCAATGCATGTAAATTTTACATCAATTAAAATGGAGGGATGGTAGGATTTCCTTAATTGTCTTGACATCCCCATGTCCTCCTGAAGAATGCAATTTGATTTGCACACTTAGATCCCATCCAATGGGGCCTGTATCTGGATTACTTCAGTTCACAACTAGCCATGGCTGTCTCTTCTCTGGGGGACCATCCATACAAGGTATTTCCTCCAGAGGAAGAGAAAGAATTTGCTGGTTCTCCTCTCATTCAACAGTGATAGCCAACCAATAGGCCAGGTCCCAGAACCAGTGTGGGAGTGTTCTACATTCTTGCAGTCACAGAGTGGTTTTTTTAGGCCCACCATTTTTCAGCAGACATCTGACAATCCGCACTCAGCAACATTCTTCATCTCCAGGAAGTTATGCGAAATAGGTGGGAGAAACAAGGTGTGGAAAGGGGGTGTCTGGCATAGGCTGATGATAGATGTTCTGGTCAATACCAGAAATAAAATCCCAAGTGTGTTCTGCTTGCCTGGGAGCTCACACCCTCAGAGCTAAGTACATTTCACTACTCTCCATCTCTGCTTCCAAGGGCATGGCCTCAGAGGACCTGCTCTTTGATCTAGAACTGTACAGGAGGCTCTAAGCTGGTAAACAACTTATAGGGGTACAGAGGTCAGATAGGAGAAGGCCCTTATGACCCTTACTATCTTCAGTTGTCTCTAAGCAGCTACATTAAAAATAGCTAACATCCATCAGCATTACTTTGCAAATTTTAGAGGTAGATTTTAGCCTCCTAGTATTGTGCTAGAAATGAGGCTAGGCCTGAGAAGAACCTAAAGCTTCCATCATGTTGCAGTAATTGGCCCTAACTGTGGAATACCTCTGGGAAAGATCTCCAGGGATTTTTCACAAAGAAACTGCTTCCTAAGTAAAAGGAGGGAAGTATGAGATGGAAACATCAATTCAGGCTTTCTTCTGACACAAACGGATACCACTTGTGTCACAAAAGTTAAAGAACTAATTAGTCAACATCTTACTTTTCCCATCTTTACAGTGTCTGCTGACACTTTCAGGACCGACCTGATGAACATGACAAAGGGATAATTAATAAGGGTTTGGAGCTTTTTTCCACAAAGGAGATGGGAAAGGAGAATGTGAATTGCTTCTTATAAGAAAAAGAAGAGGGAGTATGAGGGTCTATAGCCCAAGAAATAAATAGTACAGAAGGGAAGAATAGGAAATTCTCTCAGAAGCTCTTATGCTAAAGGGCAGGGAAGAAATCAAGCAAGCATATCCGCATTTAATTTGTATTAAGATCAGGAACAAGTACCACTACTTAAAGATTTTTTTAAATGACTAAGTTGGATGTTTTATAAGATGCAACTTTCTTCTAGCAACAAAGCTAAAAGATCCTCTTATGGGGCTCTATGATTAATGGCTATGTCTTTACTGGCTGGAAAGTGCATCTTTGTATAATAATGTCAGCCCACTGTTTCCTCCCAATCCAGTAATTGTGAGGGTTCGTTTTCCCAAACCCCAGTACCCACTGCAGTCATCATGCTCCATCTAATCTTTTCCCTGGCTAAATGCCTGACTAAAGGTATTTCCAATTTACTTGTTCAGATATACTTCTGACAAATCAACAAATGAAAGTACTTCTCCTTTCATGATGGCGGAAGACCCCACTACAGTTATAAAAGGGGTATGTACACCCACAACAACAACAAGTTTCAGGGGCCTGAGAGATTTCACCAAATGTCAGGAAGCCAGAAGGATGTGGGGAGAGCACTGAGCAATGAAGCTGAGCAGAGGCAGCTTACAGCCCAGAGAGTTCTGAGCGGGCACTGCCAAGGCAGTGAATAGTTGATTTTATTCCGTTGGACCCCAAAGAGGCTCCAGACTCAGAAAAAGTAAGAACTGTATGTGACATAGGTGACAAGAAAGGTAGAAAGGAGAAGAGTAATTGAAAAGTCTGGAAATCAACAATTATTCTTTTCATGACTACTTCCTGTCTTTATAAAAAAAAAACCTTACAGCTTCCCCACTTCAGAGCAAAAATAAGAAAAGGGAGATAATTCTCTAAAAAAAATTAAACAAACGTCTGGTGAGGACTAAATAGCTAGTGTGGTTAAGAGAACCCCACAGTCAAGCCCTCCTCATTCTGACATCTAGCAGTTCTCCAGCAAGAGGGCTCAGGGTGGCTCTGTGTACCCAGGCTGAAGCCTGCTAGAGGCAGATGCTGTCATGCAGAACTTCTGGGCAGCCGTAATGCCACTTCATTTTTAAAAAGAAAATCAAAAATATATATTTTAAAAGTCTGCAACATGAAAGAGAAAAACCAATATAAACAACAACAACAAAAAAGAAACAGAATATTTAAGAAAAAGATTTTTTTTCTAAAAAAACTAAAAAAAATCCCCAATTTATTAGTATTCCTGGAAATATTTGAGAATTACATCAACATAACAACAACAACAACAACAAAAACAAAACAAGAACTATAAGAAAAAGCTCTATGAAATTAAAAATGCAAGCCTCAAATAACAATAGGGAACACTATGTGTGCACATGCTTGAGTAACTTAACCTCACACTTGTATTTCTTTTTTCCTTTCTTTTTTTTTTTTTTTTTTCCTGAGACACAGTCTCGTTCTGTTGCCCAGGCTGGAGTGCAGTAGCGTGATCTCAGCTCAGTGCAACCCCTGCCTCCCAGGTTCAAGCAATTTTCCTTTCTCAGTCTCCCAAGTAGCTGGGATTACAGGTGTGCACCACCACGTGCAGCTAATTTTTGTATTTTTAGTAGGAATGGGTTTTTGCCATGTTGGCCAGGCTGGTCTCAAACTCCTGACCTCAAGTGCTCCACCCACCTCAGACTCCCAAAGTGTTGGGATTACAGGTGTGAGCCACTGCACCCAGCCTTTGTATTTCTGATTTAATCTACCATATAGACAATACCTTACCTAGAATGTGTTATATTTTACAGTACTGTCAACAGTTTGTAATGGCATATGTGGGCTATGTTCATGGCAAAGAGACAGTGCCACCACGTCCACTGTTCAAGAAAACCTGAGTCTGTTTTTAACTCCTCTGCAAGTTTACAGAAGTTTACTTCTCTCAATACCTGTTCATCTTTTCTATAGAAGGGGAGTAACCAAAAGTCATAGTTTTTTTTGTTTTCGTTTTGTTTTTTTGAGACAGAGTCTCACTCTGTCACCCAGGCTGGAGTGCAGTGGTGCAATCTCGGCTCACTGAAACCTCTGTCTCCCAGGTTCATGCAATTCTCCTGCCTCAGCCTCCTGAATAGCTGGGATTACAGGAGTGTGCCATCACACACGGCTGATTTTTATATTTTTAGTAGAGACAACGTTTTACTATGTTGGCCAGGCTGGTCTTGAACTCCTGACTTCAGGTGATCCGCCCACCATGGCCTCCCAAAATGCTGGGATTACAGGTGTAAGCCACCGTGCCCGGCCATGTTTTGTTTTGTTTTGAGACATAGTCTTGCTCTGTCACCTAGGCTGTAGTGCAATGGCACAATCTCAGCTCACTACAACCTCCGCCTCCCGGGTTCAGGTGATTCTCCTGCCTCAGCCTCCCGAGTAGCTGGGATTACAGGCACCTGCCACCATGCCCAGCTAATTTTTGTATTTTTAGTAGAAACGGGGTTTCACCATGTTGGCCAGGCTGGTCTCGAACTCCTGACCTCAGTGATCCACCTGCCTCGGCCTCCCAAAGTTCTGGGATTATAGGCATGAGCCACTGCACCTGGCCCGGTCATGTTTTTAGAGTGACATATGAAGACTCCTAGAAAATATTAATACAGAAGAACTAGCTTAATATGAAGATTTCAAAATACTAATACAAATTAATGAGGTACACGTGAAATCTTCCCTGGGGAGCTTCATGAAGAAGATAAGCATCCCTCCTATCTGGGTAATCTGCATACCCTCCTTCCTTAAACATTGAGGCAGGGATTGGTTCACTGGTTCAAAACCCTACCCATTAGTCTCATAGCCCTCTTTATATGACAAAAAAATTCTGTCATGTCCCATTTACTACTCTAAAATCAAATTTGTTGATAATATTAACTACTGTACATGCAGCTTTAAAACATGAATATCCTAAATGTAACATAAAAGATAATCTAAAAGAAGCAATTTATAATAAAAAATACTTCACATTTCATTATATAAATAATTTTCAGGTGCAATTAACTATGTAATCAAATAGATGCTTGTAACTTACTTAGAAAGAACAAGCTTGTTAAGAGAAGTCAGATTAGAAGCTTTCCATATTAAAAGTGCAGGAAAATGAAAGTAGTATAGGTGGACCAGAGAATGAAAATGAATCTATTCTGTGTATATTAAAAGTATGCAAAAATTATTTTGCATTTTTATGAAAAAATAGAGTTAAGTCTAGGTTCAGAAAATTATAAACTGATCTTTCCCTACATGAATGTCCAACAGGACAACTGGAAGTCATGTGTACTACAGGGCAATTCTTTATATCTTTTCTACTGCGGGACATTAAGTTCTCTCGCTCTCACTCATGAAATATCCTTCATTAGGCTGGGCGAGGTGGCTCATGCCTGTAATCCCAGCACTTTGGGAGGCTGAGGCCGGCGGATCACCTGAGGTCAGGAGTTTGAGACCAGCCTGGCCAACATGGGGAAGCCCCGTCTCTACCAAAAATACAAAAATTAGCTGGGCGTGGTGGTGTGGGCCTGTAATCCCAGCTACTCGCGAGGCTGCAGCAGGAGAGTTGCTTGAACCCAGGATGTGGAGGTTGCAGTCAGTCGAGATCATACCACTGCATTCCAGTCTGGGCAACAGAGTGAGACTCCATCTCAAAAAAAAAAAAAAAAAAAAAAAAACCCAGAAAAATCCTTCATTGTACCACCAGAACACCCTCATAAATTTCCACTCTGTCACCTAGGGGGCGGTACTACTTCCATGAGAACTCCTGACCAGAGCATCTATGGGAGTTTCCTTTTAGTCTTCATCGTCCGTCGCAATGAGAATCAAATCCTGATGGACAAATCAGCAACATAGCTAGGAAGCACAGTAACTTAATACAAAAAAAAGACTATGAAGAAATTAATTTAGTTTAGGCTTATGCCATTAACTGCAGCCATATTCAACATAATTTCCTCTTTTTGAGTTCAGGATGATTGGTTACTCCACATAGAACATGGAGTGGAAAGCTGTATCTTTGTGACTTTTATTTAGATAGCACAAAATGAGCCTGATTTTTAAAATGTGAACATTCAAACCTGGCTAATGGTAAAAAAGGGAGTTTTTCATAGAACTCTACAACTCTCATTTCCTCAAAACAAGAATTAATGCATTCTTTCACATGCGGTCATTACAGGAAGGGGGGTAGCCATTTACTGTAAATGCCTTTCTGATGCAATTCTACCACGTCTTTCAAAGGCAGAATTCATCCAAGAAGCCTTAGTCACTTCTTCAAGAAAAACGCCACTGCGCTGAATGTACACAGACTAAACCACAGGCCTAAGGAAAAAAGATGAGCTGATTCCACCATTAGAACACAGATCAGGGGAAAAGTGGCAGAGAGAGAGAGCTTATAGCTTGTCAGAGCAGATCAAGTAGTATGTCTGAAAATCCGCCCTTTAACATAACAGTCATTGTTTCATAAATCAAATGCAAACATAGATTTCCCCTCTGCCTAACTTTTAAAGTATACTTCCTAAAAACATAAGACCCCACTTCTAAGCCAGTAGCAACTGTGGTGATTTAATTTTTAAAGTTTCATGCACGGAAAGAAAAACGGAATCTTATCTTTTAAATTTTGAAAATGAAACTATGTTTTGAAGAGGGTAGATTTCACAGGAAAAGGGTAAGACAGTGGATAATACGATAAAGCAGTTTGGATGGAAAAACTTCAGACAAATAGTTCTGAACTCTTCTCAAAGAGAGGATCAGTTTTTCTAAAACCTCAAAACCACCCAAAGGGAAAAAAAGGAATAATTTCTCCAGTTTATCCTTACCCGGATGAGCATGAATTCTTCTAACAGCCAGATGCACACACTTGTTTTTATGGAGGAGTTACTGCTGAGCCAAAGCCCAGGAGTCACTCAAGACTGGAGGCTGCGTGCTGCTGGAGCCCGAAATCCCCTTGATGAATGAAACTGCACATCGTAATATACACATTCACAGCGGGCTATTGGCTAAATGAAGGCAATGCGTGTGGAAGTCTGATTTGCCACCTTCAGGGCAGGCGTCTTATATCCTAATTCAGAAAGATGACAGGCTTTTTTTTTTTTTTTACTCCCTAGACAGTCAAAACTAGAGAGGGTTCGTTTTTCTGTAGCATTCTCCCCAACCCTACGGAAACCACAGAGAGAACAAACTACAGTGAGACTTGACTCCTTAACTAGGCAATGCCAATGAGAAAAGAATTATGTTGACACTGGCAATTTACAAATAAGTCTCACACCACTGCCAAAGCTTGTTCATGTTACATGACTGCCTGAGAGTCATACATAGGTGTGGGGATGGTGTGGCTCATTTTTTAAGCCAAGAATTCTAAGCCATAATTTTGGGGCTCCCTGAGGATAGCAAACTTTACCAAAGAGTGGTAAAAACTCTTAAAAATATATTAATCTTTATGCTATACTAGTGATCAACCAAAACTTAAAAACTAAGAATTACCCAAGTTTGGACTCAGAATCTCCGGGGAGGAGCCCAGGAAAATGAATTTTAACTGGCATCCTAGGTCATTCTTATGTCCTCTAAAGTTTGAGGACTACTTTTCCTGTTACTGGAACTGAACAGCTGATTATAGCTGCTTCCATCTTCCTTTATCATTCAATTATTTTGTCCTTGATTCCTGCTGAAGTCAGGAGTGACAAGAACAGCAAAGCCTCCTCAGGACAGCTTGTGGCTTCTAACTCCAGGGAAATAAAAGGAGAGCCAGGCTGGGCTCACGTGGTCTCCTCTCCCCACCCACCTCTGCTTCACTCCACCAAGACAGAAAAGTTCAAGCTGCAGAAACCTGGAAAATGCAGTACTTGAGGGCAAATATGAATATTACACTAACAGATGCTACAGCTGGAAAACGAAAAATACACTGCCAAAGAGAAGAGGAAGAAAAAGAGAAGGGATACTAATGCTCACTGACTCCTTACTATTGTAGAAAAAACTGGGTTCTTGTCACATGACCAGGAAAAGTTACACACACAGACCCTTTGAAGGGTAAGGGGTTACGGAATCTATTGGGCAAAAAGGAAAAAGACTCTCAGCAAAGCAAGAAGGGTTTTTATGAACAGGCCCCCATCTCACAGATTGAATCCCAAGTCACCACCCAGGAACAGGAGAGGCCAGGCTCCTAGCAGCAAAGGGTGAGAACTTCCTGAGGCTCTACCCCCTCCTCCCAGTGCACAGGCTGGTGGGAGACTCTCCAGGGACCTTCCCTCTTATCTTCCTCCTGCATCGATCATTACTATGTTCCAGACACTGCATCAACAACTTTATACGCAGTTTTCTTTGCCAAAGAAGTCTCACCAAAAAAACTTCTTCGAAAGTATCTGAACACACAAACTCAGATGTCTACAGCTCACAGCAGGGACACACGGTGCATCCTCCATGGAAGAAGCCATGCTGGCTAAGTGTGTCCATCTCTACCCCAACTGCCCTATGAACAGAAAGGATTTCTAAAAAAGGAAACAGAGAAATACTGTTGGAAATGTTTTTAAAAGAAATCATCTTTCCGTATTTCCTTTTTTTTTTTTTTTTTTTTTTTGAGACGGAGTCTCACTCTATTGCCCAGGCTAGAGTGCAGTGGCGCGATCTCGGCTCACTGCAACCTCCACCTCCCAGGTTCAAGCAATTCTCCTGCCTCAGCCTCCCAAACAGCTGGGATTACAGGCGCCCATCACCACACCTGGCTAATTTTATATTTTTAGTAGAGATGGGGTTTCACCATGTTGGCCGGGCTGGTCTCGAACTCCTGACCTCAGGTGTTCCACCTGTCTCAACCTCCCAAAGTATCTGGATTACAGGCAAGAGCCACCACACCCGGCCCCGTATTTCCTATTCTTATTCCTTCTTTATTCAACCTAAGATTGTGTGGCCTTTCAGAAATTTCAGAGAAGACTCCTGTCATCTGTTCTCCATTCTAACTCGTTTATTTCAATCCAAAGTACTGGGGGAAACCCCATCATTATAATATGACTTGAAAATATTATTTGGACATCACCAACAACTATCAACATTGTTTTTTACTTTAATAAAAAGCGTTTTATCTTTGTCTCCAATATGCATAAAGTTCCTAAGGAAACTTCCTAGAGAAGGGAAGCTCCACTTAGAAAACAGCTCATTTAGGAACAAGTTTTCCAAATCCTCCCCTGCACCTTTGTTTCAGGATGATTACGCATGATGGCATCCTAACACAAAGGGGAAGGAAGCTGACTTCTGACTTACTACTATGAGAGGATCTGGTACATTTGGTATTCCAAGTGTTTTTGCCTAATAGGTAAATGCAGATCTGTTAGGGCAGCGTTTCTCAAATTGTGTTAGCACTAAAACCCCTTCTATTCCCCTAAATGAAATCTTGGGTGAAGGCCCAATATCCTCACATGCTCACTGCTGTGGTGGGTGGGCTGCAGGGCCCACAGGCCTTCCTTCTTTGGGCCCACTTTCTCAACTCATCCCCACGGTGGCTACAGAGGCAATGCTGCCAAACCCCAAAGGCTCTGTTTTCTATTTTCTCAGACGTTGATGATTTTTTAAATTAATACTTTATCATTTTATCTGATGTATGCCTTTGTGTCTCAAAGTGGGGCATACATTGAAACATTTTCAAAGTCATGTCCAGTCATATTTGAAATGCTACTTGCAACACTGAGCTTAGGAATTCTGGGACATATTTGGCCAGTGTGGACCCTGACATGAAAATTATAATTTCCATCTGTATCCCTTTGGAAACAATACCCTTAATATATTTGCAAGTTCAAGGTCATTTTAGAAACACAAAATTTTGTGGAGATATAGTTTAAATGAATGAGAATATCATCTTGATGATTAAGATCCCTTGCCAAATTTCACTTCCACTAGTGACCATTAGTTTGCTACATAGGGGACAGTAAGCTTTGGACTACATATTAACACTCAAGCAAATATATATATATATATATATGTATTTGTACACTGTGTGTGTGTGTGTGTGTGTGTGTGTGTGTGTGTATACCTGAGCTCTAAAATGGGAAATGAATTTAAAGTGCTGCTAGGTAATCATTATCAAGAAAATTATATTAATAATATCAGGTCAGCACAGAGAACAAAGACTGAAACTCCTTCATGAAGAGGCAATATGTACTTCTAAACTTCTGCTAACAAAAGTTTAATAATCTTTTCTTTTTCTGAGTGTTATTTCTCAGTTGGGTTTTTTTTGTTTGTTTTTTTCAGACAGAGTCGTGCTCTGTTGCTCAGGCTAGAGTGTTATAGCACAATCTCAGCTCACTGCAACCTCTGCCTCCTGGGTACAAGCAATTCTCCTGCTCAGTCTCCTCAGTAGCTGGGATTACAGGTGCCTGTCACCACGCCCAGTTAATTTTTGAATTTTGAGTAGAAAGGGGGTTTCAGCATGTTGGCCAGGCTGGTCTCGAACTCTTGACCTTAGGTGATCTGCCCACCTCGACCTCCCAAAATGCTCTGGGATTACAGGCGTGAGCCACCGTGTCGAGCTGTTTCTCAGTTTTAAAAAAGATAAAATGTGTCTCATTTGGCAAAGCCATCACATTTCAAACGTATGTAAGAGAAAATGTCCAGAGTGAAGCAGCTATCCTGGGTCACCTGGGACCACTAACCTGAATCAGGGAAGGTCCCAATGTTCTGTAATCAACTGTCCCATAGAATAAACAGTGTTTAAAAGAAGGGAACTTTATATCCAAGCAAGTGTCAGAAGCATGTACACAGAAGGAATAAAAGTGAACTGTCTTTTCAAAATCCATGTTTAACCATATCCTTGCTTTCAGAATACTCTCAATTTCCTATGATTTCCATTTTAATTTATTATTGACAATAAAATAATTATGGAAGCACTGTAGTAGAACTTACAGTATCTTAAAATAGTCAACCTCTTTCTAAAAACAGAAGCATGGTTAAGAGAAATAATAACATCCCAGCACTTTGGGAGGCTAAGGCAGGCAGACCTCCTGTGGTCGGGAGTTCGAGACCAGTCTGGACAACATGGTGAAACCTCGTCTCTACTAAAAATACAAAAATTAGCTGGGCATGGTGGCGGGTGCCTGTAATCCCAGCTACTTGGGAGGCTGAGGCAGGAGAATTGCTCGAACCCAGGAGGCAGACGTTGCAGTGAGTGGAGATCGTACCACTGCACTCAAGCCTGGGCGACAGAACGAGACTTCCTGTCAAAAGAAAAAAAAAAAAAAAAAAAAGAGGGAGAGAGAAATAATGACATTAAAGTAGTCCTCAAATACTTGCTTATGTTCCCAAAATGTATCTATATATTTGTGGTTTAGGGCTGAGGCTACTTTTCCCTTAGGAATATTGCTGCTAATGATAGTACCTGGGTCATTTCACAAAACTTATTTCATATCATGTATCCTATATGTGATATTATATATCCAAATGAAATATATATTTTAATTGTGTTGCAATACTAATAATTATATAAAGTATAAAATAATAACTAAGAATTATTTTATCTGTATGCAAATATAAGAAGGTTTAGTCAGGAGGAAGCCAACTGAGACTCTCAAGAGCTTTGGAAGTTGATGACACTGGTTATTATGCCTTACTTTACCCTCCGAATATATCATGTGCTTTTTTCCCTTGATACAATTATATCACTATTCTCTCTCTCTCTTTTTTTTTTTTTTTTAAAGAGATGGAGTCGCTGGGCACAGTGGCTCACACCTGTAATCCCAGCACTTTGGGAGGCCGAGGTGGGCGGATCATCTGAGGTCAGGAGTTTGAGAGCAACCTGACCAAGAAGGAGAAACCCCATCTCTACTAAAAATACAAAATTAGCCGGGCATGGTGGTGCATGCCTGTAATCCCAGCTACTTGGGAGGCTGAGGCAGGAGAATCACTTGAACCCGGGAGGCGGAGGTTGCGGTGAGCCAAGATTGCACCATTGCACTCCAGGCTGGGCAACAAGAGTGAAACTCCATCTAAAAAAAAAAAAAAAGAGATAGGTTCTTGCTATGTTACCTGGGCTGGACTTGAACTCTTGGGCTCAGGTGGTCCTCCAGCCTCAGGCTCCCAAGTAGCTGGGTCTATAGGCATGTACTACAGCACCAGGCTATATCACTACTCTTAAGCTCATCCGCTATGACTAATACTACTGGGGGCTCTCCAAAATTACTAATACCACTGGGGGCTCTCAAAGTGGGAAGAAAGAAAAAAAGCTTAGAAAGAGAAACAGATTTACTTGAAATATGGAAGAAATGTGATAAAAAAGTATGTATGGAATTAACAAGACAACCTCAAAAAAAGGCAGGAAGAGAAAAGAACATAATATTGAAAGTTTTCCCAACTTAGATGGAAAAGGTGCTGGATTGGATGTATGACCTGAGCCAGGACAACCTGGCTGCTCTGTAAAGCAGAGGACAAGAGGCTGACCAAAGGCAGGCGATGTGTGTGACCAGCCATGTGCATGAATGGGATGTGTGCAAAGCCAGCGTGTATGAACTGGGAAGGCCTTGTGTGGCAAACGTGGTAAGAATTTAGTGGTCAGTCTTTCAAAGAGATAGTTATTTGGTCTGGCTGGTGACTCAACTGATGAGAGCCCGAAGTCAAGAGTTCAGAGGTGGTGTGTGTTCGGCTTCATGGTTGCAGAGCATGAGCAGGAGGAGTTAGCTCCCAAACATGGTGCTGGCCAAGAAAGACCAAGCCAGAGCCCATGGACAGCTCAGTATAAAGCAACACGGCCTCTAGGGCTCCGTTCTTATAATAAAATCATTTTCCTGCATGACACTCTTAATTCCTTACTTAACTGTGGAGGAGAAGAGGGGTGTAGATGTTAAGATATCAGAATCTGAAAAATCCTTTACTATTAACATAGCTAACTTTAAACTGTTTACTGAAAATGATCATTGGACCCTATCTTATAGTAATGAGTTTTACACATTTAATATTATAAATATGGTCTTTTAAATGACAACACAAACTATGACCTTACTAAATAGGCTGGTGACATGTTAAAGTGTGAGTGTGAGAGTGTGTATGTGTGTGTAAGACTGGTGAATTCCAGTTCCAGTAGCAGGGGAAGTTAGGGAAGGGAATGAACAGGAAGGGATTTTTGGTTATAATCAAGGGTACCTTTTTTGGTTCTTGACAACAGTCAAACTGGTCTAACGCAATGTTTTTCAAACTGTAGGGTAATCTATTAGTGGGTTGTAAAATAAATCCAGTGCACTGAAAGAAGCATTTTTATGAAGATGAAACAGACTAGAATAAAACAGAAAATAAGAGTTCACACTTAGTGGGACAACTATTTTTTCATAAAATAGTTTCATGTATGTGTATGTGTTGCATGTACTTTTCCATGGTGTAAAACATAATCCTTTCTGTGAGTTCCAGGAAAAATGGTCTATTAGAAAAGAAGATTAAAGGCTGGGCAAAGTGGCTCATGCCCGTAATCCCAGCACTTTGGGAGGCCAAGGTGGGCGGATCACGAAATCAGGAGATTGAGACCATCCTGGCTAACACGGTGAAACCCTGTCTCTACTAAAAATACAAAAAAAATAGCCGGGCATGGTGGCAGGCGCCTGTAGTCCCAGCTACTCGGGAGGCTGAGGCAGGAGAATGGCCTGAACCTGGGAGGCGGAGCTTGCAGTAAGCTGAGATGGCACCACTGCACTCCAGCCTGCGCGACAGAGCAAGACTCCGTCTCAAAAAAAAAAAAAAAAAAAGAAAAGAAGATTAAAAATCAGGTTTGAAATTAGGTGAGTGGATCTTGTGTGAATTTAATTTTAATCAGTGCTATGCTTCTATGTCCTTAACTTGGAAACCAACTCACAAATCAAGATGCATTTACATTAATAATCAACAATTCTAAAGATATCATGCAAGTCATTATTCATTCATTCACCCAGTGTGGTGTCTACTCTCCCCACATGAGGGGTTATGGGGAGAGGATAAAATTTGAGAAAATAAAAAAAAATCCATGAAATACAGTCATATAATAGTTAACACATATTGAGTGCTTATTTTGTGCTGGTAGTATTTTAAGTATTTTATACATCATTAACGCATTTTATCCCCTTAATAATCCCATGGAGGTAGATACTAATATTATCCCTGTTTTCCAGATAAAAAATCTAAGAAATTAAGTCAGTTGCCTAAGCAGCAGAGCCAGTATCTGAACCCAGGAAGTCTGGGTCCAGAATCCTAATCCCAACTGTATCGTACCCTTAACAGTTAATGCCACGATCATCCATAATGGAGAGTAAGACTCACACTGGAGAGAAAAGGGAAAAAACACATAAAGGAAACATTACTGCCTGTGCTTTGCTGTCTGTCCTCATTTCGCCTGCTGCTCAAGTATAGCCCATAGTCTATGCTACAGATAGCCTCTTTTCCACTTTGATACCCTAATGCATTCTGAACACAGTTCTTAGCAAATTCATTCAAACTCCATCGCTTTCTTCCTTCTCTAGAAAACATGTAAGAACGCAATTGAGTGGGTTTCTACTTTTCTGTACTGAATCTAACTCTTATTTATTTCAAAGTTAAAAGGAATTCATTCTCAGGTGTTTGTTCTTAAACCTTTTGTATGAGCCAATCATTTCTAACACATCTTCCAGGTCTTATCTCCCCCAAAGCAGTGAATCCTGTCACAGGGGCGATTGCTGCTAGTCTGGCTAGACAGAGCTCCTAAGGGTGCCTCTTTCTTCGCACCCACTTGTGCTACTCTCCTCATTGGTTTTGAATAGAACCCAAATAAATCTCAGGTATAATGTACACTGTGGCAAGTGTACCAGTGTGTTTCAGAAAAAATTTGAAAAGATATGTGCCAAAAAATTTCTTATTCCTCTAATCTATCCACCCTTGTCTTCAGGTTATATAATAAGTCCTATAGATAGGGCCTAGACAGATAGTAAAATCAGTAAAAATCAACACTATTTTTGGTAGCATGGTTACCTTTCCTAGGAATTGAGTCCACGAGTAAGAACCTTATTTTTTAAATGTCATTTAAGTGCTGGGTAAACACAGTAAGCACTGTGTCTCTCATATGTGAGTTAAAATGGCCAGTGCAAATAAATCCTGCAACTGAAGGACAAATAATATTTAGGTCTTCATCTGCCAATATATCTTGGCCACATAATTTGATATTTTGCTAATGAAAATGCCCTGTGGCTAAACAAACATAGCATCTTTCAAACATTTTTTAAAAATCTTTAAAAATTAATGTATCATGATGGGCAGCACATTGTGATGTGCAGAATTAAATTATTAGAATAATTTGGTATTATTTAAAAACACAATGAAATATGCAGATAATCAGGACAAAATCTGGCCAGGTGCAGTGGCTCACGCCTGTAATCCCAGCACTTTGGGAGGCTGGGCTGGGTGGATCACATGAGATTAGGAGTTTGAGACCAGTCTGGCCAACATGGTAAAACCCCGTCTCTACTAAAAATGCAAAAATTAGCTGGGCGTGGTGGCGCATGCCTGTAATCCCAGCTACTCAGGAGGCTGAGGCAGGAGAATCACTTGAACCCGGGAGGCTGAGGTTGCAGTGAGCCAAGATCGTGCCACTGCACTCCAGCCCAGGTGACAGCAAGACTCCATGTCAAAAAAAAAAAAAAAAAAAAAAGACAAAATCCGAGGAGTAAGTAGACTGTGACAAGGCTTTACCATAATTTGCTTGTATATACATTCTCCAAATAACTTACTAAACTTAAGACAATGAAAGTTTAATATTCCTTTGGAAAATACAGTTAAAGTAGAGTGCTGTGAAAATAAAATTTCTCATTGAATAATACTGTCTACATGCCAGTGTGAATGTCATTCAAGAAGCAGGAAATATGATTTTACTATTCATCACTGTAAAACTGTAAGTTATTTTTAGATATATTTAGGTAATTTCTTTCAATAAACAGATTAAACAGTTTATTTCTACCAAGTATTCTTTGTGTTTAAAACCAATATTTTGACATGGGCTGGGACAGATTCTCTGTAGTTTTAAAAAAAATAAAAGGATGATTCAAGTATGTACCTATCTAGTCTATCAGCTTCTAAGAAATATACAGCTTTTGGACAAAAGAGTAGTAATGTCTGCACTTAATTAATATGACACATTTTGCAAGTGGTATTAACATGCTGGGACTTTTTTGGGTGATGATGTTCATTTTCCCTGCCCCATTTACCCTGTTTCATTAGCTGCACCTGGGACCAAGAGGATTCATTTTTAAGATCATCAGAAGAGAGTAGTGTCTGGTTGTGGGAATGAGAATTTTTTTTTAATTGGGAAGCTGAATGGCTTATGGGGCAGGGGATGGGAATCAAGGGTAGAACTGCAGCCTGAGCTAGTGTCACGCACTAATGTCATATGCTCATGGTTAATATGAAAACTGTATCTACTCAGGAGAAAATAATGTGGAGAATAGCATTTTGTTTGTTAAAGCAATCTGGCAGAGGCCTGCCTAGAATATAGGAATTAGGGGAGTTGTTCTCTGAGTTGAATAAAGGTACACTCAGCTGAGAAGGACAGGGAACTTCTCAGGGAGCAACTACTGTTAGAGAAGGAAGTAGCTGCAGTTTTAAAAATTATCCCATAAAACCTTCATTGTCATTGAGGCAAAGAGTGGGCCTCTCTCTTCCTTTCCTATCTGTACACATGGCAGGCTGCCCTCAATCTAGCAGAGTGGAAAAATAGTGTGAACTGGGTATGAGTAGGTTTTGCTTTCCACTACATTTTCCTAAGACAAATACTTTCCAAGTTGGGTATTTAAAAACAAAAAAGATTGAGGTTTAACATTCATTTTTCAAAATTATGAAACTTGTGTTGAATAAGTACTACTCATTTGTCAGTAAAAGGTTTGCTCTTTAATAGCTCTGTGGCCTTGTGCAATTCTTATCAGCTTGGAGACTCAGCTGCCTTGTCTGTAAATTGAAAATCTTAAGGTAGCTGTCCTCTAACCTTCCTCCCTTCTCCAAATTTAAATGGTTACTTGTTTTGTGACTTTATCTTCTCCTCCAAATATCCTTGATCTAAGTCTTACACAAATTTCACTTTAAAAGGAGGGTGAAGGGCGCATGCTGGCTCACACCTTGTAAGCCCAGCATTTAGAGAGGCCAAGGCGGGTGGATGGTTTGAGTCCAGGAGTTTGAGACCAGTCTGTACAACATGGCAAAACCCTGTCTCTACAAAAAATACAAAGAAATTAGTCGGGCATAGTGATGCATATCTGTAACCCCAGCTACTTCGGAGGCTGAGCTGGGAGGATCACCCGAGCCTAGGTGGTTAAGGCTGCAGTGAGCTGAGTCATGATGGTGCCACTGCCCTCCAGCCTGGGTGACAGAGTGAGACTCTGTCTCCAAAAAAAAAAAAACAAAAATGGGGGGGGGAGCTGGAATAGTGAAGGAGGGAAGACAGGAGAACTTGCCAAGACAGATTCAAGTGTTAACTGCTTGCTGTGTCCTGGAGTTTATAGTTTTAAGAATAGGCTTATGAATTTCAATTTACAATGGAAATAAAATTAACTATGTATTAATTTTAATTTGGGGGCAGTATTTAGAACATACCTTAAATTATAAGGAGATTCCTGTCTTTCACAAATGCATACTAAGCTATTCCAAATCCAATGCCAGCAGCTATTCACTCTCAAAAACAAAGAATCTAAAGCAAAAAAACTAAACAAGAAAATAACTTACAATGAAAAGAAAGCTTTTGATTACCCATGCTAACATTCCCATTCATTAAGGTAGTAAACTGAAAATTGATTATAGATATGTATTTATTTGCTCCCTCCACCAGAGATGCTGGATTTATTTTTTCCAATTATTATTACTTTTACAGAGCATTTTATTTTATTATGGTAAGAACACTTAATATGAGATCTGCCCTCTCCACAAAATTTTAACTACACAATACAGTATTGTTAACTACAGGCACAGTGTTGTACAGCAAACTTATAGAACTTATTCATCTTGTATAACTGAAAATATACACTCATTGAACAGCAACTCCTCATTTCCCTCTCTTCCAAGCCACTGGCAACCACCATTCTATTCTGTTTCTATGAGTTTGATTATTTTTGATGCCTCACAGAAGTGGAATCATGCACTATTTGTCCTTCTGAGACTGGCTTATTTCACTTAGCAGAAAGCCTCCAGGCTCATTCACATTGTCGCATGCGGCAGATGTCCTTTTTTTAATGCTGAATAGTGTTCCACTGTATGTATATACCACATTTTCTTTATCCATTCATCCATCAATGAATGTTTAGGTTGTTTCCATATCTTGGTTATTGTGAATAATGCTCAATGAATGTGAGAATGTTAACATCTCTTCAAGATCCTGATTTCAATTATTTTATTTTTTTATTATACTTCAAGTTCTAGGGCACAGGTGCACAACGTGCAGGTTTGTTACATATGTATACATGTGCCATGTTGGTGTGCTGCACCCATTAACTTGTCATTTACATTAGGTATATCTCCTAATGCTATCCCTTCCCCCTCCCCCCACCCCACAACAGGCCCCGGTGTGCGATGTTCCCCTTCCTGTGTCCAAGTGTTCTCATTGTTCAATTCCCACCTATGAGTGAGAACATGCGGTGTTTGGTTTTTTTGTCCTTGTGATAGTTTGCTGAGAATGATGGTTTTCAGCTTCATCCATGTCCCTACAAAGGACATGAACTCATCATTTATTATGGCTGCATAGTATTCCATGCTGTGTATGTACCACATTTTCTTAATCCAGTCTATCATTGTTGGACATATGGGTTGGTTCCAAGTCTTTGCTATTGTGAGTAGTGCCGCAATAAACATACGTGTGCATGTGTTTGGATATATACTCGGAAGTGAGATTGCTGGGTCCCATGTGCAATAGCATCAAAAAGAATAAAATGCTTAGGAATAAACTTAACCAAAGAGATAAAATATTTCTACACTGAGAACTACATAAGATTAATAAAAGAAATTGAAGAAAACACAAATAAAGGGGAAGAAAGCCCATGTTCATGGATTGAAAGACCTACTACTGGTAAAATATCCATACTGTCCAAAGCAATCTGCAGACACAATGCAATCCCCACTAAAATCCTAATGGTATTTTCTACAAAATTTTTTTTAAAAATCCTAAGATTCATATGGAACAACAAAGGACTCCAAGTAGTCAAACACAAACTTGAGAAAGAACAAATTTGGAGGCATCATACTTCCTGATTTCTAAATGTATTACAAATTTACAGTAACTTTAACAGTACAGCAATGGCATTAAAACAGATTTATAGACCAGTGGAACAGAATATAGAGCCCAGAAATAAACCCACAGATAAACAGTTAACTGATCTTTGGCAAGGGTACCAAAAATACACATACATCAGGGAAGGATAATCTCTTCCACAAATGGTGCTCAGACAACTGAATATCCACATGCAACATAATCAAATTGGATTTTGTTATGGTTTGGATCTGTATCCCCAAATCTCATATCAAACTGTAATCCTAAATGTTAGAGGTGGTGCCTGGTGGGAGGTGACTCAATCATGCGGGCACATTTCTCTGTTGGTGCTGTTCTCATGATAGTGAGTGAGTGAGTTCTGGTGAGATCTGCTCATTTAAAAGTGTGTGGTACCTTCCTCCCCAACTCTCGCTCCATATCTTGGCCATGTAAGATGTGCCTGTTTTCATTCTGACTTCTGCCATGATTGTAAGTTTCCTAAGGCCTTCCCAGAAGCAGAAGCTTCTATGCTTCCTGTACAGCCTGCAGAAATGTGAGCTAATTAAACCTCTTTTCTTTATAAATTACCCAGTCTCAGGTATTTCTTTATAGAAATTCAAGAATGGACTAACAGAAAATTAGTACCAAGAAAAGGGGCATTGCTATAATGATACCTGACAATGTGGAAGCAGCTTTGAAACTGGGTAACAGGCAGAGGTTGGAACAGTTTGGAGGGCTCAGAAGAAAACAGGAAGATGAGGGAAAAGTTTGGAACTTCCTAGAGACTTGAATTGTTGTGACCAAAATGCTGATAGTGATATGGACAATGAAGTCCAGGCTGAGGAGGTCTCAGGTGAATATGGGAAACTTACTGAGAATTGGAGTAAAGCTATGCTTTAGCAAACAGCCTGGCTGCAATGTGTCCTTGCTCTATGGATCTGTGGAACTTTGAACTTCAAAGTGATGATTTAGGGTATCTGATGGAAGAAATTTCTAAGCAGTGAAGTATTCAAGACATGGCCTGGCTGCTCACGTGTGTAAGCAAAGAAATGACCTGTAATTTGAACTTTTTTATAAAAGAAAAGCAGAGTTTCCAAAGTTTAGAAAATTTGCATCCTGGCCATGTGGCAGAAAAGAAAAGCCCATTTTCAGGAGAGCAATTCAAGCTAAAAGAAAGACAAGTGCTGATAGCCAAGACAATGGAGAAAAGGCCTCGATAGTATTTCAGAGAACTTCATGGCAGCCCCTCTCATCACAGGCCCAAAGGCCTAGGAAGACTGAAAGGTTTCGTGGGTCAGGCCCAGCTGCCCTGCACAGCCATGAGAACTGCTCCCTGCATCCCAGCAGCTCCAGCTCTAGCCATGGCTCAAAGGGGCCCAGGTATAGCTCAGGCCACTGCTCCAGAGGATGTAAGCCATAAGCCTTGGCAGCTTCCATGTGGTGTTAAGCCTGTGGGTACACAGAGTGCAAGACTGAATGAGGCTCAGGAGCCTCCACCTAGATTTCAGAGGATATACAGAAAAGCCTGGATGTCCAGGCAGAAGTCTGCTGTGGGGATAGAGCCCTTATGGAGAGCCTCCATTAGGGCAGTGTGGAGGGGAAATGTAAGATTGGAGCCCCTATACAGTGTCCCCACTGGAGCACTGCCTAGTGGAGCAGTGAGAAGAGGGCCACTGTCCTCCAGACCCCAGAATGGTAGATCCACTGGCAGCTTGCACCCCGCACCTGGAAAAGCCATACACATTCAACACCAGCCCTTGAGAGCAGCCACAGGGGCTGAATCCTGCAAAGCCACAGGGGCAGAGCTGCCCAAGGCCTTGTGAGCCTACCCCTTGCATCACTGTGTCCTGAATGTGAGACTTAGTTAAAGGAGATTATTCTGGAGCTTTAAGATTTAATGACTGCCCTGCTGGGTTTCAGACTTGCATGAGGCCTGTAGCCCCTTTCTTTTGGCCAATTTCTCCCTTTTGGAATGGAAGTATTTACTCAATGCCTGTACCTCCATTGTATCTTGAAAATAACTAACTTGTTTGTTATTTTCCAGGCTCATGAGCAGAAGGGACTTGCCTTGTCTCAGATGAGACTTTGGATTTTGGAGGTCATGCTGGAAAAAAAGTCAAGACTTTGAGGAACTGTTGGGAAGGCATGATTGGGTTTTGCAAAGTTAGAAGGACATGAGATTTGGGAGGGGCCACGGGTGGAATGATACGGTTTGGATCTGTGTCTCCATCCAAATCTCATGTTGAAATGTAATCCACAATGTTGGAGGCAGGATCTGGTGGGAGGTGATTGGATCACTGGGGTGGATTTCCCCTTGGTGCCGTTCTCGTAATAGTGACTGAGTTCTTGTGAGGTCTGGTCATTTAACAGCCTGTGGCACTCCTCTGTCCCCACTGCTCTTTCTTCTGCTCCGACCATGTAAGACATGCCTGCTTTCCCTTTGACTTCTGCCACAATTTTAAGTTTCCTGCGGCCTCCCCAGAAGCAGAAGCCACTATGCTTCCTGTACAGCCTCCAGAACTGTGAGCCACAACTATGTTAGATGAGGTTGTATTAGTCTGTTCTTGCACTGCTGTGAAGAAATACCTGAGACAGGGTAATTTATAACAAGCTTCTTCTTGTTATAATACAGGTCTTCTTGTAAGACCTTATCTTACACCATACAGAAAACCAACTCAAAATGGATTAATGATTTTTTTTTTTTTTGGAGATATAGTCTCACTGTCACCCAGTCTAGAGTGCAGTGGCATGATCTCGGCTCACTGCAACCTCCACCTCCCAGATTCAAGCAATTCTCGTGCCTCAGCCTCCTGAGTAGCTGGGGTCACAGGCAGCCGCCACTGTGCCCAGCTATTTTATTTTATTATTATTATTATTTTTGTATTTTTAGTAGAGATAGAGTTTCACCATATTGGCTAGGCTGGTCTCGAACTCCTAAACTCAAGTGATCCACCCACCTTGGCCTGCCAAAGTGCTGGGATTACAGGCGTGACCCACCGTGCCTGGCTGGATTAATGATTTAAACATAAGACCTGAATCTATAAAACTCCTAGGAGAAAACATAGGGGAAAACTTCCTGACACTGGTCTAGGCAATGATTTCATGAATATGACACCGAAGCACAGGCAATGAAAGCAAAAATACACAAAAATACACAAGTGGGATGACATCAAGCTGAAAAGCTCTGTACAGCAAAGGAAAAAACAATCAACAAAGCGAAAGGCAACCTACGGAATGGGAGAAAATATTAGCAAACCACATATCTGGTAAAGAATTAATATCTAAAATATATAATGAACTCCTACAACTCAACAGCAAACAAACAAGCCAAACAACAACAACAAAAGAACTTGATTTAAAAATGGGCAAAGACATTTTTAAATGAATAGACTTTTTTTTTTTTTTTTTTTTGAGACAAGGTCTCACCCAGGCTGGAGTGTAGTGGTGCAATCTCAGCTCATTGCAACCTCTGCCTCCCAGGTTCCCGAGTAGCCGGGATCACAGGTGTGCACCACCATGCCCAGCTAATTTTTGTATTTTTAGTAGAGATGGGGTTTTGCTATGTTGCCCAGGCTAGTCTTGAACTCCTGGTCTCAAGTGATACACCCACCTCGGCCTCCCAAAGTGTTGGGATTACAGGCATGAGCCACCACACCCAGCCTTGAATAAACTTTGTTGTTGTTGTTGTTGTTGTTTGAGATGAAGTTTCGCTCCTGTCACCCAGGCAGGAGTACAATGGTGCAACCTCTGCTCACTGCAACCTCCGTCTCCTGGGTTCAAGTGATTCTCCTGCCTCAGCCTCCCAAGTAGCTGGGATTACAAGCGTTCCCCACCACGCCCGGCTAATTTTTGTATTTTAGTAGAGACATTGTTTCACCACATTGGCCAGGCTGGTCTTGAACTCCTGACCTCAAGTGATCCACCCGCCTTGGCCTCCCAAAGTGCTGGGATTACAGGCGTGAGCCACTGGGCCCAACAGAATAGACATTTTTAAAAAAGCATACAAATGGCCATTGGGTACATGAAAAGGTACTCAACATCACTAATCTTAAGAGAAATGCAAATCAAAATCTTAACATATCACCTCACACCTTTTAGGATGCCTATTAGAAAAACAAAAACAAAAGATAAATAGTGGTGGGATATGGAGAAATTGGAACCCTTTTACACTATTGGTGAGAATGTAAAATGCAGCTGTTACGGAAAACAGCATGGAGGTTCCTCCAGAAATAAAAAATTGCTACCATATGATCCAGCAATTCCACTTCTGTATATATTTTTTCCCATTCATTGGTGTAGGCATACCTGAAATACTGATGTGGGCATATTATGTTGATTGTACACATTTCAAATGGGAATGCTACTTTTTTTTTTTTTTTTTTTTTTTTTTTTTTTGAGACACTCTGCTGCCCAGGCTGGAGTGCAGTGGCACAGTCTCAGCTCACTGCAACCTCTGCCTCCCAGGTTCATGTGATTCTCCTGCCTCAGTCTCCTGAGCTGGGATTACAGGCACAGGCCACTATGGCTGGCTAATTTTTGTATTTTTAGTAAAGACAGGGTTTCACCATGTTGGCCAGGCTGATCTTGAACTCCTGACCTCAGGTGATCCACCCACTTCAGCCTCCCAAAGTGGTGGGATTACAGGTTTGAGCCACCACACCTGGCCCTACTTTTTAAAAAAATTACACTAGTCTATCTCTGAGGAACAAACAATGCACTGTAAATTGCAAGAGTTTTCTTAAAAACTGTTATCAAAAATATTAATGTTTCAAACTTAGAAAAACCTGAGTTATTTTTAATACTACTATAACCTAGTTGTATTTTCCGTGTAATGCCATCCCTGCTAATCAACCACGTAAAACCAAAAGCTTTTTAAAGCTGTAAATATTGCTGACATATTATTTGCAGTCAATTAGCACAATATTCTAATGAGATTATCATCATTGATTCCCAACAGGGGTAGGTAATGGTGTTCATTCATACACTAATATAACTTTGTCTTTTTTATAGCATGCACGTTCTATAAAACTGGAATGATAGTACCTGTAGTACTTACCCTTATGTTTTTCAGTCAATGCCTGGCATATGGGAAATACTCGCAAAATGTTATTAACATGATTGTTTTCTTTGCCACATTAAGTTACACCACAAAAACATAAAATAGATCAACATTCCTTAACTATAAGAAACACAACTAAAAGAATTTACTGAGTGTGCTGTCTTTTCTTTGCATGTGGCAACAATAGTAGCTACTCTGTATGTATTGATACATTATTTCATAGCAATACAGGAACACTTTGACTTTGACATTGTTAAGCACTGAAGTTCAAAACTAGCAACCATAACACACTTACTATTTAACATCTTGTGTTTTTTCCTTTATTCATAGGTTTAAAAGAAGTGCTTAGCTACCTGATGGTGACCTCTTACACTTTTCATGATCAACCTGGGTGTCTTGAAAAAAGAAATAATAGTTTCTATTTTCACTTCTATTTCCCTCTCAGAAAATGAATAAAGAAAAATGGCCAGAAAAAAATGGGAAAAATATAAATTTTTTTTAAAATACATGTTTTTCTTCTTGTTTGGGGTTACTAAACTCAAAAACAATATTTTATGTCCCCAAATACTGTTTAAATTTCTACCATAATTTATCCCCTTGAATCATCAATAGTCTTTTTCTCAAGCCTACCATTCTCTGAAGCCACTACAATCTTGTCCTGTGACACTTAGCTTTAGCTTTTGAAATGGAACAGAGAAGAGACAAAAGCTTATGAACTGAAGCCACAGCAGGGGCAAGGATTTAGCCTCCTTTTCTGTACATTCTCAAAGCTGTTGGCTGTAGGGACTAAAATACACATCCTGCGGCTTTTCTACTGGATTCCAGTCATGTACCACGTACTAGGAGTAAATAAGGACAACAGGAAATCAGGAAACAGGCTGGAATTCACGCTTAGAATTTCTTCCAAATGACAACCACCAAAATCTAGTTAAAGACTCGTTTTATGATTTCTTAACTTTTTTTAAATTGGGGATTCCAATGAAGTGGCTTTGAAGTATTTATCTGAAATCTCTTTAATACCACTTCCCAAGCACCTGACTCTGCCTATGCTGAGATAATACTTTGAGTTCATCAACCAAGAATGAAATGGGGGGAAAAATACCCATTGCTAACCCAAGTTTTAGTGCAGCTTATAAAATTACTTGGAAGAAATAATCAGAGAGACATGAGAACAAGTAGTAGGGTGTTTCAAAAGGCAAAAGGAAAGAGAATGAACTCAGTTCAATGGCAAATGCAAGATCAACGTTGGGGCAGTTTCAGGACACTGGTGATGTCGAGCTACATAGCACATTGCTACCTTGGGAAAGGCAAAAAGAGTATGTCTTTGTGGCTCTTATACAGGAGCTGCTTATTTAGTTTTTCCAAGACAGGATTTTTAATTAGCTCTCTATGATTATTCTCTTTTTGTTTTTCCTCAATTTATAGAGGGCTCCAGATCACCTACTACTAGTCTAACCCCTCAGTCATTTTCCTAGGACTGGCTTTCAGCTGCTTCGAAATGATGTCACTGCCAGGAAAGTACTACTGCATCACCTTGGGCCTTTCTAGACTCTTTTCTAGGAAGAGATGATGCACTAATTGTTTCCTAACCCAAATGCTATAAATGCACAAGACTGTAGAATACTGGACTGGTTGGCCAGGTGTGGTGGCTCGCGCCTGTAATTCCAGCACTTTGGAAGCTGAGGCAGGCAGATCACGGGGTCAGGAGTTCGAGACCAGCCTGGCCAAGATGGTGAAACCCCGTCTCTACTAAAAATACAAAAAATTAGCTGGGTGTGGTGGTGGGCACCTGTAATGCCAGCTACTCAGGAGGCTGAGGCAGGAGAATTTCTTGAACCCAGGAAGTGAAGGTTGCAGTGAGCCAAGACTGTGCCATTGCACTCCAGCCCAGGCGACAGTGTGAGACTCCCTCTCAAAAAAAAAAAAAAAAAAAAAAAAAAAAATACTGGACTGGTTTAATTATCCTTCAAAGTAAATGATGAGTCAAAGAAGAATGAACGTATTTGAGGAACAGATGTCCAAAGCAGGATTCATGTCCTCTAATGTAAGGCTAAGAAGAAAACATCAGAAAATCTTTATTATTGTGTGGGTTCTATTTATCTAATGAAAAAAAACACATTATGGATCATTAAAAATAATCTTAGAAAATTAAAAAAGAAATCAAAATGAAATCCTAGAGAGTGACTTTTTCAAATAATTTTGACAGATACACTGCGGCATCCACCAGCCTTCAAGTCTGCTTTATTATCTTCTCACAATCCTTTCAAACTCTGGATACTACAAAACAAAGTAATCCGAATTGTGCAATGTGCTTTAAAAATAACTGTAAGTAATTAAAAATAATTGTAAAATATAGGAAAATGTTAATTTATAATACTAATATTCGGCTAAATTTTTGGTGGATCTGCTATATTTAAGGATACAGAAAGGCTTCATTAATCATAATTGAAATCAGGACATAGTCAAAGAATCAAATGAGCAACTTCAGCTTGGCTTCAATAACAAAACATTTAGAAACTTCTACAACTACCAACTACTCCAATGAGATCTTTTCAAAGCAGAAAATTGGGATACAATATCTTGTTTATTGCCTGTTAGCTTTAGAAATAGCCCTGAAAGATAGGTCAATATTGGTTTAGTTTTGTTTAAAAGAACAATTTTGCATATTATAATCTTTAAAATTTGTCATATTTATGGAGAAATCTTAGATGTATGTACATAATTGCAATTCCTTTATAAACTTGCATCTGAAATCAGTGAGAATTTTGCTAAGACAAGGATGATACAGGATCACTGTGATAATCTAACTAGAGTTTCAAAGTAAAGAGGCAATAGATTTCAGATTTTGTCTTTTTCCAGCACTAGCTTTATAGCTAGCACCAACCCTACCTCTCACATAAGAAACCAAGCTGCAAACCTACACCAGTTAAAAATTACGTTCTTCTACCATTTGATACAGCCATCCCACTACTGGGTATATATCACCCCAAAATTAAATCATTATATAAAAAGATACCTGCACTCATATGTTTATCACAGCACTATTCACTAAAGCAAAGTTATGGAATCCACCTAAGTGTCCATCAACTGATGACTGGATGAAGAAAATGTGATATATACAATGGAATACTACTCAGCCATAAAAAATGAAATAATGTCTTCTACTGCAACATGGATGGAACTAGAGGTCATTATTTTAAGCGAAAATATTCAGAAGTGAGAAGTCAAATATTACATGTTCTCAATGATAAGTGGAGCTAAATATGTGTGCACGTGGACAAAGAGTGTGGAATAACAATCACTGGAGACTTGGAAGGGTGAGACAGTGGGAGGCGGGTAAGGCATGAGAAATTACTTAATGGGTACAATGTACACTATTCAGGTGATGGTTACACTAAAAGCTCAGGCTTCACTACTACACAATATATCCATGTAACAAAACTGCACTTGTACCTTTCAAATTTATACAAATAAAAAAATTCGGTTCTCATTTATCTTGGAAGAGTGAATTATCATTTCCAAAAGTTTTAAATGGATCCAAACCTTTACTTAACTGTCATTTTGCAGTCTCATTAAAAAATACATGAAGGTGAGGACTCAGGTTTTACCATGAAATCCTTTTCCCCTACTAGATTGCAGCTCCTTAAACTGGGTTATAATGTATGACTACATTTCAATTAATTAGATGTTGAGCTAAATGCTAAAAATGCTTGAAGAGATTAGGTAGATGACTTCAACACATTCCAATATACAAGCTCACTTGCACACTATGAAAGTTTAAGGTACTAAAAAATGACAAGGTGATGAACTTCAGCACAGAAAAACAATGCAACACTACACTTGGGCCAGCAGATGTCTCTCTACAACCCATGGCACCAACCAAGAGATAATCAGGCATCTAACAGCACAGAAGGATTGATCTTATTCAAAATGGTAAACGAAAGGATTCTTAGATATTGATCAGGAGGAGAATGTTCAAGTTCAGACAGAAAGTTGAGAAGGGAACAGTAGGTGAGAAAATAGAAACAGAAGCTTATTACAAAAGGAAGGAGAGAGCTCAGCCCATAAAGAATAAAGTTAAGGCAGGTTTGAGGCATTTTTAAGGGTAAAAAAAAGCTGTAGAAGTTACTGAAGAATACGGGGAGAAGGGCAAGAAACCATGCGTCCCTACCATAGCACTGAAATACTGCAAGCTTGTCAAAAGACAACCGACTAGCAGGTTAAGAAATCCACTTTGCTGGTTATGATGAACAATAAAAAGAGAGAAAAAGGGAAAAGAAAAAGTGATCGAATTAAAAAACTCTATCCCAGCTTGCATACTTCAGGAAACCACAAACTCACATGTACAAATATGTGTACTGGGCCCTAAGGTAACAGGTATTTCCTCCTGGGGGTTCCAATAAAAAGGTCTGAAAGCCATGGAGATATTCAGCGCACCCCCAGTGCCCCACCTCTCCCTCAAGCTAATAATGCCAGCTGCAAGACCTCCGAAACAGAAACATAACTGTCAATGGTAATATCCCAAAATCCCCGAAGGAAGACACGGTAAAACATAAAACATCATATTTAAAATAAACTATGTAAATTATGAAGCAGAAGTCAGGGCCGAGGAAGATGCAACATGAATTCCATGAGAGAAAAGTCTAACTACCAGATGCAACTCTCAGCCCCATCTCTGGCATTTTTTCCCACCCTGAATAAAGGGATGCTGAGAGGCTGAAGGGGAGCTGGCAGGAGAGACAGCAAGGCTGGGGATGAGGCGGATGACAGGACCTACAGCATCTATCTGGGCAGGAATTGGTGAAGATCCAGAGAGATGGGAGTGGAGTGAGGAGAAAGATAACCCATTCAACGTCAAATCCCATCACCAAGCAGAGGACCTGGACACGTAATATGCCCCTTATTAACGTTTGCTGAAGGTGTCAGTAGGTCTCCGCAATGCCAACAGTTTTATTACAATTACAGGAAGTTAGTGCCTAAGCAGGCATGATACTTTGGAGCTTCTTATTCCAAGGTTATTACCTGCCATCATCAGAAAATGAGGGTGCTGCTGCTTTTAACTCTATCCTCACAATCTTTAGTAACTGTCAGCCATTTCAGTAGCCACCTGGAAGCTACGCTATGCTCCCCTGGAACTACGTCTTCAAGAATTTCAAAGAAGTTTGTTTGGTTTCAAACTGGAAACCAATCTGACACTTAGAAGGTCAAAGACAAAAATGAATGGGTGCTCAAGGACTTAGGGTGCTCAAAGATTAAGACGTTTCAAAGAGGTTTTAAAGTTACGTTTCTCAGAGCCAGGACAACAGACTATAGAGAGGCCATGTCAGAACTTACCAATGATGTTCACACTTGCTTTAGGAGGAGAGTTTGCTTTTGTTGCGTATTTTTGGTTTGTATAATTGGTTTATTTGGGGCTTACGTACATTTAAAAGAACTTAATAACAGCAAACACCTACATACTATTTACTATGTGTTATGTACTATTCTAGGCCTTTACAAATATTAACTTATTTAATAAATGTATATAGAACTACTAATCTCAGTTACCTGTTCAGTGGTTTATTCTGTTTCACTAAAAGTATCTCCGTTTCTTCCATTTTCCTCCTGCAAAACAGCAGGAGAATATTGTTAGTGAGTACGTACAAATGCACACAAAATGTTTTACATTATTATTTGCTATTTTCCAAACTCAGAGTGCCAAAAGGGCTTCATTGAACTTTAGCCAATTATTTCAGCTGCCTAATTTTACTGAGTTCCTAAATAGAATCTTAAGAAGATATAATTACTACATACACAGATAATAAGAGATTTGAAAAACAAATAACTTGTGGCTTCAAAAGAAATTAAGGTGACACAATAAAAAGTTAGATGCACAGGGAAACAAATTAGAGTAAGACTCTCCTGGACTTTGAATCCTTCTACATTTGATATGACTTTTCAAACCACACTCCCTCTGAAGTTCTTTTTCAGATGGGCAGTATGTTTCCTCACTAGGTGAAATAATTGCAGTTCTAAAGATAGAAACAATTGGTGGATTTGATTTTAAAGATTTACTTAAAATTTTTAAAAAATGATAATGGAAAGCATTTGTTAAAAAAAAGAGGTTATTCCCCAGAAAAGGTAATTGTTCATAATCTCTGGCAGGTGACATTTATCTTTGGGAACTCATGAGTGTCTAGGTTCTGTCCCTGAAATCTCAGGCTCCAAAAGTCTCTCTCACTAAGGTGCCAGAGATGATCACGTTGATTAATACCGATTCATGCTAACAAAGCTCACAAGAGACTGATAAAGCCAAAATGGCGAAGTATTCACTTATAGTGAAAAATGTAATTGTCAGATATCCTGACACTTGCTCCATCCAGTTTGGAAGCCAGTAAATCCAAGGCATAGGCACCTCACAGGCAGGCAAAGATTAGGCCAAATTAACGGTAGATTGCTCAGTGAGCATATCGGAGCAGTCACCACTTAGATGCCAATGGCCTCCAAAACAATCTCTCTAGCCAAGCATTATCCTACCTTCTCCACTGCCACCATCCTAGTCCAAGCTGCCATTGTTCTTTCTCCTGGACAAACACAAAACACTTCTTGCTGTTTTCCCAGCCTCCACACTTTCTCCTTTCCAATTCATTATGCACAATGTGTCCAGAGTAAACCCTTTGTTTGTTTGTTTGTTTGTTTTGGAGACAGGGTCTCATTCTGTCAGTCAGGCTGGAGTACAGTAAGTACTACAATCATAGCTCACTATAGCCTCAAACTCCAGGGCTCAAGCGATCTTCCCACCTCAGCCTCCGAAGTTGCTGAGATAATGTACAGGTGTGCACTACCATGCCCACTCATTTTTTATTTTTTGTAGAGACAAGGTCTTGCTATGTTGCCCAGGCTGGCCTGGAACTCCTGGCCTCAAGTGATCCTCCTCCCTCAGCCTCCCGAGATGCTAGGCTACAGGTATGAGCCACCATGCCTGGCACAAAAGAAACCTTTTAAAATAGAAAACACATTGTGGCTCAGCCCTACCTATACCCCCCCTTTATTGCTCTGCATTGGTCTATGATAAACACAGGCGACGACTCTTGGCCCTGCTGGGGCCCTGCCCCCTCCATGCACCACTCTCCCTTGTCATCCTTTCACTTCAGCCACGCTGGTCTCCTTTCACTCCTATGAATAAACAAGATCCCTCAACACCTCAGAGATTTTGCACATTTATTTTCTCTCCTTGAAAATTAATGCACATACTCTGCCCTCCCTCCCCCAACATACATGCCTACCCAGGAACCTGTACATCCTCACTCCAGTTACATGATCCCACCACTAGGACAAATTCCCCTACGCTAAGGTCCCAGGACACCTTGACCTTCTCCACCAGAGCACTTGAACAGTTTGTAACTACATGTAACTACGCATTATTATGCAATTATTTAATTTAGATCTCTCTCTCTCACTAGACTATAAGAAGCTCCATGAGGGTGGACACAGCTCATTTTATTAGCGTGTTCCCTGGTAGTGACTACTCAACAGATATGTTCTTGAATGAATGGTGGCTTCGGGCTTTCAGAATCTGTTGCATCCATTGCCAAAAACAGGGATAATTCTGCCAGATAGACACGGGGCTCTGCTGAAGGGGCTCCATCCCCCACATTGTGCACCCCCACCCATGGGTCACCAGTAATTAGATGGGCATTGTCTACATTCACTTATGTAAATTTTCGTTTCCTACACTTCCATAGCCGAAATAAATCTTCAGATATAAAAAAAGAAATAGCACAAAGTTCAAGACACACATTTGGGTAGCAACCCAGCAGAGAAGACTCACGGCAGTGGGTTACTAAGAAACACTATAAACAAAAAGGAAAACAAATTTCAGCCAAAGGAAGTCCTTGATGAACCACCCCTGGCGAGTGGATACACATACACACACAGACAAAAGCAGTGGCTCTCAGAGGAGGGTGCGTGAGATCCTGGGTTTGCTGCGGGATACCACCACAACCAGGGGGTCAACAGCAAGGCAGTGTGAAGATCCTAGAAGGAGGCCCCACTCCCTGTCCCTCCTCTCATCGCCAGGGCATGCCGTGCATGCTTGGCACACAGGAGACCCGGTGTGCACTGAGTGTGGTGCTCTCCCATTTGCCTAACAAACCAACAATTAATGGGCATTTCCTAACTCACTGCGTAGAGTGTTTTAAATGGCTCACAGCTGTGGTTAATTTTTACAAGATGTTCTAACATTTCAGTCTTCTTATGTGATAGGGATGAGAACAAAACTGGTGGGAAGAAACCCCGTAATACATTTGGCTCTAAATTCATATCTAGTTATGGGGTTAGAGAGGGTCAATTTCATTCATCCTTTCAAAATAGTGTGCACTGCAAATAGTGTGCACCTCATTCTAGGTGGTGTGGATAGGCACTGAACAAGACAAAAGGCCTTTTCAAGGAGATAACATTCTGGAAGGAGACTGACCATAAATACTAAAGTAAAAGATAAAACCCATCAGATGACAATACGTGGTATGAAGAAAAGTAAAGCAAGAGAGGGTGACAGAGAATGTGTGTGTGTGTGTGTGTGTTGGGGGTGGGAGGTGGGAGTCAACATTTAGGGTGTTCAAGGAAAGTCTCCCTGAGAAATTGCCATATGAGCAAAGATCTGAAGAATGTGGAGAACCATGCAGACATCTCTGGAAGGACAGTTCCAGACAGACGGACCAGCAAGTGCAAAGGGCCTGAGGCTGAAGCATAGCCTGTCTTGGGGCACATGAGGGAACAGCAATAGGAGGTGAGATCATAGAGGTGAGTGAGGGGTTTCATAGTCCAGCACTAAAGACTGTTGGCTTTGATTCTGAGAGCCATGGAATGTAACTGAGGTGATGCATGCCGCACCCTGTCCCGTGGAATGCTGGAGAGGGGCAGGGACATGATCTGGCTGTGTTGAGAATCAACTGAAAAGAAGGCAAGGAGGCAGCTAGGCAAGTGACCGGGCTCCTGGGACAATGCAGACACGAGAGCACAAGGGCTTGGACTAGGTGCAGCAGCACAGGTGCTTCCACAGAGTTGTTGGGGTCTTCACAGAGCTTGAAGCAAAGGCTCTGGAGCTAACTCTCACTTCCCTAAGGGCTGATCTTAGTGATCTTAATGCTCTTCTCACTAACCATGTTTTTTGTTTTAATTAGTACTTTTACAAAAGAAAATTTAGTGGGTTTTAATCTGCTACAGAAGTAATAGATGATCAGGCTGGGTGTGTTGGCTCATGCCTGTAATCCCAGGACTTTGGGAGGCTGAGGCAGGTGGATCACCTGAGGTCAGGAGCTCGAGACCAGCCTGGCCAACATGGTGAAACCCTGTTTCAACTAAAAATGCAAAAATTAGCCGGATGTGGTGGTGTGCCTCTGTAATCCCAGCTGCTCAGGAGGCTGACATGGAAGAATTGCTCGAACCCCGGAGGCAGAGGCTGCAATGAGCTGAGATTGTGCCACTGCACTCCAGCCTGGGCAACAGAGCGAGACCCCGTCAAAAAAAAAAAAAAAAAAAAGGTCAAGCAAACCAAACCTTTGCATCACATTATAAAAGAACTTAACATACAAGTGCTTCTTATACACTGTCACCACCATATATTAGCATTTTAAAACTGTGAAAATAAAAGGCTTCTTCCCTAGGTGAGGAGAAAGATCATTCTATACACATGATCATGGTAGTTAATGACTCTATGGAACAAAAGGTTTTCCATTGAAGATCTATTGATATACAGCAGGACAAACACCAAGCACAAGTACTGTATTCTTAAAACCAAGCTTAGGTCAGTATGGTCTAACCCTGAAATCTTTCAGCTGTGCCAGTTTGAGATTAATGAAGAAATGTTTGGCCCATCACTCACAAAACCACACTTTTCTGCACAAAGACTTTCTCTCAGAGACACCCATGATGATAACATAAAGTAAAATTTAGATATGGTGAAATTCTTAAAAAATGAAATAAAGTACCCTTTTTAGTCTCTGCATTGTTAACACGGGGGTTAAAAAAAAAAAAAAAAAAAAAGGTAGAGGAAGCTCAGTGTGCAGAACTGTCGTCATGGAAACCATCCTACTCCAGGGCAGGGGAGCAGCTCTTCATGCTGTCATCAAGCCACCAAGAATCTCATCTGTTTGGGAGACAAAGCCACGTCCTCCCCTAATCAGAACATTGCTGTTTAGTCAAACATGATGACTTGGCCTGGTCTGTAGCTGCAAACAAAATTAAACTGTGATTCTCAACATTTGACTCTTATGGCTGATATGGCATATTTGTTTAGCTTCTCTCAAACAGGGCTACCAACAGATCAGTCACTCATGGTGACGCAGGGAGCATCAATTGTCCACTAGAGCAGAGCTTTTCAAACTCCGAGGTGCACATGAGCTGCCTGCAAGTCCTGTTAAAAAGCAGATTCTTACATAGATAACTCTTATGACAATATCGCCTGTGCTATAATGTACATCTCTCAACTCTTCTGAGCTATTTTAGTTCATTCTAATTCATTTTTATTAACATTTTTCAGACGTGTTTCTTTCTTAGTTTGCTTCTGAAGTATAAAAGATAATAGTGGTGAGGCTTTAAAAAATAAATACTGCTTCTCTATGACAAGGACCCCCAGCAAAGGATCACCTGAGCCTGGGAGATGGAGGCTGCAGTGAGCCCTGATTGTGCCACTGCACTCCAGCCTGGGCAACAGAGTGAGACTCCGTCTCAAAAACAAAACAAAACAAAACAAAAGGATCCCCAGCATATTTGTGAGCATGACCTACTTTTTTTGTTTCTCTGAAATCCTAAGATGACCAAAAGAAGAAGTGTAGTGAAAAAAGGCTGAATGTAAGTCAGTAAGCAAAGGAGAGGCTGGTCTAACACCCATGACTGTTCTTCTACCTTGGAATCCTGTAAAACCACAGAGGGAGGGACCTGGCAGAAAGGAAGCCAACAGACAAGAGGCTATAGTGGCAACAACTGCTTGGAGATCTATAAGATAAATCAGGGAGATCACAATCAATTGTTTATAGACTCTGAAAGGACCAACAAGAATTACCATTGAGTTACGTAAAGAAAAAAAACTATTAGCCAGCATCTATTAAGGAGGAAAAACAAAGGTATACACAGCTTGGGGCAAGATTTGAAGAAGCATAACCCCACCTACATACAAAGGCATGTGGCAGAGAGCAGGCCTACTCATTCTGTGTGGCTCCTGTGGCTTGAACCCAAAGGTAAAATAGAAAAGGAGAGGCTGGGCACAGTGGCTGACACCTGTAATCCCAGCAATTTGGGAAGCCGAGGCGGGCGGATGACCTGAGGTCAGGAGTTTGAGACCAGCCTGGCCAAAATGGCGAAACCCCGTCTCCACTAAAAATACAAACATTAGCTGGGCCTCGTGGCGGGCGCCTGTAGTCCCAGCTACTTGGGAGGCTGAGGCAGGAGAATCACTTGAACTTGCAGAGGTTGCAGTGAGCGGAGATTGTGCCACCGCACTCCAGCCTGGGTAACAGAGCGAGATTCCATCTCAAATAATAATAATAAAAGGAAACGGAGATGGACTTGGACACAATATAAGAAAATACCTTCTTTTGTTGCTGTTGTTGTTTTTCTTTTTGAGATGAAGTCTTGCCCCGTTGCCTGGACTGGAGTGCAGTGTCGCGATCTCAGCTCACTGCAACCTCCACCTCCTGGGTTCAAGCGATTTTCCTGCCTCAGCCTCCCAAGTAGCTGGTATTACAAGGGCATGCCACGAAGCCTGGCTAATTTTTGTATTTTTAGTGGAGATGGGTTTCACCACGTTGACCAGGCTGGTTTCGAACTCCTGACCTGAGGTGATCCGCCCACCCTGGCCTCCCCAAGTGCTGGGATTACAGGCGTGAGCTACTGTGCCCCGCGTCATCTGTCAGGTTTTAAAGTGGCAGCAAGAAGTGGCCTGTGTTGCATGATACAAACATACTTTCTAACAAAATACACTTCTCGGACACAGAACTTTTCTTTTTGCAAAGTAAGGAGCTCCCATCATTCCTGAGATAGTCTCCACCTGCCACCCTGTTCCTCTCCAGTACTGTACACTGCAAACATGCCAAGCCGGATGCCACTCCCCAGACAGCTTCACAACTGCAAGCATCACATGGGCTGTGCCTACAACGCTTTTCATTTCTGGGCCATCCCTGCAAATTTGAAAACCCAACCTCCTCTGTGAATCTTATGCTCTCTCTCCTCCAAGCAGAGTGGCCAGTCTGCTTCTCGCCCGCTCAGCGTATTTCTCCCCTGCACCATCTCCCTCTGCTGTAAATATCTAGACTGTCGGGTCTCTGAGGGCAGGATCACGTGCTATTTCCCTGTGTATCCTCAGCACTGACCATAGTGACCTGGACACAGCACGCACTGGATGACGGGAGGAAGGAAGAAGAGGGGAGGTGGGTAAAGACAGAGATGACGATGCCTAAATTATCATCTGCTATGCATACTATAGAAGGAACTCTGATACTGAGAGGAATGTTCATTTGAATGAACGCAGACATGAGTTACTGCGGCCTTCATTAAGGTTACTTTACGTATGTTTACAATCCATTTATTGTTATTTAGCTGTTTAGAAACAGTCCCAATATTTTGCTTTTACTCATATATATATCAGTATTTAGCAGTGTAAATAAAGTCTAAGTTTTTATATTAAAAACCATCTTTCAAAGTTACTGAGACGCCTGCAGAAAATGTGTCCACAGCATTTCACTGCAGTTTGGAATAACTCTGTATCATTAAAACAAGCACAGGGGCCTCTACTGGCAAAACTACCCAGCAACACTTTATAAGCCTTTATGTTAGAACGCTGAATACCAGAAAGGGAAGTGAGTCTCCAAACTTTCCCTAATTCACACAAGCCTTTACCTTAATTACTAATTAGTACCAATAAGGGAAGATTGATTGATCGATTGATTTTAGACGGAGTTTCACTCTTGTTGCCCAGACTGGAGTGTAGTGGTGCAATCTCGGCTCACTGCAACCTCCAACTCCTGGGTTCAAGCGATTCTCCACCACGCCCGGCTAATTTTGTGTTTTTAGTAGAGACAGGGTTTCCCCATGTTGCTCAGGCTGGTCTCGAACTCCCAACCTCAGGTAATCCACCCGCCTTGGCCTCCCAAAGTGCTGGGATTACAGGCGTGAGCCACCGAGACGGCTGGGAAGTTTTATTTTACCATTTGTTCATTTTCTCACACTCTAATACCCAAGGCAACAACCTACTTCAAGACATGACATGTTTGGGCTCTGTGGTCACTTCCATCAAGGGCCATTTGACTAGGGCTTCTCAGGGGCGTGACATGTAGGTGAATACATCTGGGAACTACAGAGCCATTGCTAACAACGCTCATTACTATTCAGAATGATCACCATCAGGCACATCAGCACCTTTCCCTCCGACACCGGAACCAACACCCGAGCCACAGAGCTGGGCTCTGCTGCTGCATAGGGCACCGAGTCAGTACCGGCACATCCCGGCCGTCCTTGCTGTCTCCCCATTCTTCCCCAACGTGGGGCCTATCAGCACACTGCCAAACTCACCTCCCCAGCAGCCTGGTTCCTTTAGTCGCACTTTCTATCCTGGACTACTGCCCTGAGAGACAACAGAATGGTTTCTGGACTCTTTGGACACCAAGGCCAACCTGGGCTGCCGCAGGGGCAAGGCCTAAAGAAGGAGCCTGCAGCCTCCACACCGTGGGTGGCAGGGTTATGTGCGTGTGAACTGCCAGCCCCGTTTCGTTGTGTTACTAACAGAGAGAAGCACAGTGGACCTTCTCTATCATGAGAGCACATAGTCTAGGAGGAGTGAAGGAAAGTCTTTATTTCATGAGACTTAAAAAAAAAATAGCTTCAAGATATAGTTTTAGAAACATTAGCAGACATCTTGTGGTCTAACATCAATTCATAAATCAGATCTTAAAACTGATTTTAGCAGATCTTTTCTATAAAATGCTGTATTTATAAAATGGGAAAAAGGCAGGACGGTGCAGCAAATTGGCCAAGCACAGATTGCATATTGACTTCATCTGACACTTTTGTTTGTTTGTTTGTTTGTTTTTGAGATATAGTCTTGCTCCGTCACCCAGGCTGGAGTTGCAGTGGCATGATCTCGGCTCACTGCCACCTCCGCCTCCCAGTTTCAAACGATTCTCCTGCCTCAGCCTCCCAAGTAGCTAGGACTACAGGCACATGCCACCATGCTCGGCTAATTTTTTTTTTCGTTTTTTTGGATTTTTAGCAGAGAGGAGGTTTTGCCACGTTGGCCAGGCTGGTCTCAAACTCCTGACCTCAGGTGGTCCGTCTGCCTTGGCCTCCCAAAGTGCTGGGATTACAGGCATGAGCCACCGTGCATGGCCCTAGCCCATTTTCTTTTCTTTTCTTTTCTTTTTTTTTTTTTTTTTTGAGGTGGAGTCTCATTCTGTTGCCCAGGCTGGAGTGCAGGGGTGCAATCTTGGCTCACTGCAACCTCTGCCTCCCGGGTTCAAGCAATTCTCCCACCTCCGTCTCCCGAGTAGCTGGGATTACAGGTGTGCGCCACCATGCTCTGCTAATTTTTTGGTATGTGTATTTTTAGGAGAGACAGGGTTTTGCCATATTGGCCAGGCTGGTCTCCAACTCCTGACCTCAAGTGATCTACCCACCTCGGCTTCCCAAAGTGCTGGGATTACAGGCGTAAGCCACCACGCCCAGCCTCATCTGACAAGTTTTAAAGTGGCAGTAAGAAGTGACCTGTGTTCCATGATACAGAATATGAATCTACTTCCAATTGAAAAATATTCATGTATCACCCAATCAGGATGGCTGCAGCAGGAACAAAAGCAAACATGCTGAGAAATAAGATGTCTGGAGGCTACTCTTGATTTGAGGCTGTTTGTATATAGGGTCTAATTTTCAAAATAAAATCTTTTTTGCTTGTTTTGCCAGTTCTTTCTTATATTTGAGCAAATTAGAGGGGAAATAAAATGGCAAAATTCAAACTAAATTCTTGCTGCCTCCAAGATTCCTCAGCCATGAGGGAGAAGGATGCTGTTTCTTAGGAAGAATCATCCAGATTCTGAGTATAGGGCAAAGGCCACCAAATCCTAGTCCCCCATTTTGAAGCCTGGTTAACTTATTAGAAAGAATTCACACCTGTAATCCCAGCACTTTGGGAGGCCAAGGCAGGAGGATCACTTGACCCTAGGAGTGTGAGACCGGCCTGCAACATAGCAAGACCCCTGCCTCTACAAAAAATAAAAAATTAGCCAGGTGTGGTGACACATGCCTTTAGTCCTAACTACCTGGGAGGGTGAGGGAGGAGGATGGCTTGAGCCCATGAGGTGAAAGCTGCAGTGAACCAAGATCATACCCCTGCACTCCAGCCTAGGCGACGGAGCAAGACCTTGTCTTTACAAAAAAAAAAAAAAAAAAAAAAAAAAAAAAAAAAAAAATTTACCCAACATTCACTATCCCCACAATAAGCCTGGAGTTCATAACCTGGGAAGAAGATAGAGGAAAAAGAGAAACTCTTGAGAGCTCACTCAGTGGCTGCAGTTTCATGTTCACCTTTAGAGTGGCCCGTGGGGAAACAGTAACTGATGGTAATGAGACAGGGCTCAGAGTGCATGTTAAACTTTCTAAGCTCAGCTCTGCCCAGGGGAGCTTTCCCACCTGCAGAGCCTTCTTTCCACCCTATCCCACGCCACCTTCCACAGGAGAGGCCCCACACTCACCTGTTCTACAGACAAAAGAAACGCACACCTGCCCCAAGGAGAGGACTTAACTAGGACAACAGGATTCAATGTTTACCAGGCTAACAAGAAAAATGCTGAACAAGCCAGGAACCAATAACTAAGTGTCAAACAGAACTGCAAGGCCCAATGTGGCTTGCTTCACAGGAAGAGGCACACAAGCACCTCTTAGAACCCCTGCATTGAAACACTCCCACAAATCCCCCCAGGATGCAGACGGGAGATGCCCTGCAGCCACTCCTGGCCTCCAGAACTGGGAGGGGCTCAAGCTCTGGCCCAGTGCGAAGGCAAAAGGCCTCTATTCCTGGCTACAAGAATCAATAGAAACTCATGGACTTCTAGAGAGCCTTGCCAAAGATCTCGAAACTCAGGAACCATGTAGGGAGCCCTACTGTTCACCACTGTACGTTGTATGTTGCCCTCTGGGCTTGGCAGAAATTTACGTAAGTGCAATACCAAGGGGCAAATAAAAAGCCAAACTGTTGAAAATAAACAGGGGAGCGGCGGCAGTTCTCGGAGTTGGGGAAAAGAGAGAAAACGTGTTTTTTAAAATGAAAATGTTTGTCTAGAATTGAGAATGCAAAGAAATGCCCAGAAAGCACTGGCGAGCTGCAGGAGAAGGGTGACAACACAGTCTGCAGCGAGAACAGAGAGTTCGCAGAGCCTGGGCGTGTGCCTGCTTCCATTCCCGCCCACCCACAGTTTCTGGGGCAAACAAATTCTTGGCTGAGCAGGTATGTGTGGGAGGCCTGATTTATTTTCCAACCATTAGAGCTTTGCCCAGAACTACTTAATCAGGATTTTTCAAGGTCATACATTCAAATATGATGTTACAGCCTTACGAAACAAATGACTTTGGGGTCTATGGGGTAGGAGGGTAGGGAGTGACAAGAAGGGGAAGAAGAAATTAACCACTCTCATTTGATCTAGCTTCCCAACCATTCTTGTATCTACTATATATTCTCAGAAAATTGACACACTGGACAAATGCATAGCTCAAAGAAATAATAGCTAATTATAATGCTTACTCTAAAGCAGGCACAATTCTAAATGCTCTGTATATATTGACTTATTTTGATCCTCACAAGAATCCTTTGAGGGGGATACTAATATTATTGTCCTGCTTATTTTACAGATGCATGAAGAGGTTAAGTGACTCACCCAAGGACCAACAGCCAGGTGGTGCGCCCAGATAGTTTGTGCATTCCCACTCTGCTATACGCCCTCTCTGTGCTCTGCCGTCCTGTCCCTCAAAAGAGCTTGTTTCAGTCATGGTATATCTAATTAATTTTCCCAGTGCGGTAGAGTTTTATTTAAGCTACTTTCTTGAAAGGAATACTATCAGAGCCAGTCTCAACCTCAAAGTACAGATGAGACAGAACCAACCCTGCTGCTTAAAAAGCCATATAATTTTAAGAGCGCTGGAAAAGTCCCAAGGCTCAAACCACAATTCACTCTCACACAGAGCCTGATTAGAAGCAGTTCTAGGCAAAGCTTTGATCCTGTTAAAATGTACAAGCTTCTGGGAGGCGTTCACTTTATGCTGTTATCGCTTGGTAGGAAAAGTTGCATTGTTATCTTTTTAAATACAGTTTAATGATAAGGACTTCAGGTGGTTTCCAGGCATCTGATTCACCTGTCCAGTTCTGACTTGTTCCCTGCTGGGTACCTGGAACTCTCCAGGACCTGGCACATAAATAAGTGCTCAATATTGCCAGCGTGGGCGAACAAACGAATGAATGAATGGCTGTCATTCCTGCAGATGCTAGGTTTAGGGCAAACCCATGACACATGTAGGTATCACAGGGGCAGCCAAGTTAGGCAAAATTATCACATTAAAAGTCTAAATGTGAACAAGTAAATCTCTGCCAGATAGTAACAGCTGAAAGAGACCTCAGGCATGTTTAAGTTGTATATGTAGAGAATGGTCTTTTTAAAGATTATATTTTAAAATGCATATATGCAGTAGAGCTAATATACCTAATGAAGAAGGCAATAAATGGCTTAAGAAGGAAGTGATGTCTATGTAATTTCCCCCTAAAATTATACTCTCCCAATAGGTAATGTGCCCTAGGACATCACCTTTTCTCCCAACAGTCTCCTATCCAAGTCCTTTGTGTACTCAAAGTCCTCCCCAAATGCGTTCTTTTCCAGGAAATGTTCCCTGGCTTTCTGGCCAGAAGAGGTCACTCCCCAGTTTGTACTCAAAGGTACTTTGTTCTTTCTTCTTGTACACAATTCATTTTCTGAACTGTAGTTATTTTTCTCATCTGCACTACCAACTTGTCCCTAACTTCTTCCCTGTATTCCACAGGGAACCACACATTCTTCCTAATGTAAACCAAGCATCTAGTAAAAATCAGGCTGTTTTTTAAAAGACTCCTATGGAAGTGCTCCAAGGATACCACAAACATCTGTTTCTGATGTTCAAATATGTTTTGGATATTTTTTAAGCTTTAATTTAAGAAAACAACCTGAAATGGTTTATATGCAAACTTTTCACGCACTGCAGATCTCTGCCCATGAATGTGATGTGTGCCAATAAACCCGGCCAGGCCAGGCAACCTCGCAGCCCTCACAGGAGGCTGCTCTGCCCACTCTGTGCTCGCTCACATGTTAATTTCTCCTAAGTGTGACATTGGTGAGGGAAGCTGTAGCCCCAACTCGGCCCTGTGAGAAATACCTGCCTGCATAGTCTGCTCTCCTAAAGTTGTTCAAGCAAGCACATGAATACAAAACCACACCCTAGCGTGGGCTTCGATTAAATGCCAGGCAAGGCTCAGGGCCATCTGTACGGCCTTGCTTTCATGGCACCATAAAGTCCTTTGTGATAATATCCCACTTGAGAGAGAGTAAATATTTATTCTAAGAATTAGATGTTTCCTGTATGACTAGATTTATGATAAGGAATGTGAGCAACTGTTTCCTAAGTTCAGTTACAGGATTTCTTACAGCTTTGAAACAAATACTCCCTACCTTCCACGAGCTGAACTAAAATGTATCCTGGGGTCCTAAGGCAAGGTATTTAAACCAAACCAAAAACTCTGTTACAGTTTGCAAACAATTTTCTATAAAAACAGACTTTTCAAATATCCTGCATTTAAAGCAAAGTATACAATTTTATTAAAGAAAGAAGATGATGTGAATATAGCCATGATAAGTTAACAACACCTGACTTAAAATGTTTTCTGTCTTCGTAACAGCCTCATTGTTCTTACTGACACAGCGGTAAATAAATTTCATGAACGTAAACTTCAAAAATTTATCCTAGTAAGATAGCACTTTATCTGTTTTACATGGTAGAGTGTCATGTAAGATTTCAGTTAATGGAAGGATTCACTGCTTCCCAAAAGTTTGAAAACTTCTCTTAATGTTCCTTAAACATCAGTCTGTAGAATGACTGCAAGACACCTGGAGAAGATGTTTTCATACATGTGTTCCTGGACCATTTTCCTCGGTAATTTCCTTGTAATAGGTACAAAGGTAAGAATCTAAACTTAGGCAAAAAAAAAAAAGAAAAGAAAGAAAGAAAGCACTAATCTAATACCATATTCATAGAGTTTATTTAACCCTGTCTTAAAATTTCACTGACAATCAATAGCCAGAGCATCAGTGTGGCTTCTAGAACCTCACTTTATTTAAAATTTGGACAAAGAAAATTTTTCTTGCATTCGGCCCCTATTTTGCATGATTTCTCAAAGTCAACATGAGGGTTTTTCAAGTATTTGCATGCTCCTTCAGCACATCCGAGAGTTGGAGAAAAATTATATATATATATTTGAGATGGAGTCTCGCTCTGTCGCCAGGCCGGAGTGCAGTGGCGCGATCTCGGCTCGCTGCAACCTCTGCCTCCCGGGTTCAAGTGATTCTCCTGCCTCAGCCTCCCAAGTAGCTGGGACTACAGGCATCCACCGCCATGCCCGGCTAATTTTTGTATTTTTAGTAGAGATGGGGTTTCACCATGTTGACCAAGATGGTCTCGATCTCTTGACCTCATGGTCTGCCTGCCTCGGCCTCCCAAAGTGCTGGGATTACAGGTGTGAGCCACCGCGCCCAGCCGAGAACCATTAATATTTTTTAAATTTAATTTAAAGTTCTGGGATACATGTGCAGGACATGCAGGTTGGTTACATAGGTAAACGTGTGCCATGGTGGTTTGCTACACCTATCAACCCATCACCTAGATATTGAGCCCCACATGCATTAGCTCTTTTTCCTGATGCTCTCTCCCCCACCCCCAGAGTGTGTTATTCCCCTCCCCTGTGTCCATGTGTTCTCACTGCAGAACCACTAATTTTTAACAGTAGTCACTGAATATCTCCTCCCACACTGAGCTATACTTCCCAGGGGCCTCTGCAGTTCTGAACTCTTTACAGCTTAAAAACAATTTCCTTGCTTAAAAATATGGAAGTAGAACAGCAGTTGAGTAGAATCACATATTTTTCGGACGGAAAGATACTCTGAAATGCAACTACTTTATGCTAATTTTTTCAGATAAGGGAAATATATTTAAGAAACAAGAAATATATGCAAGATGAAACAGGTTGTTGGCAAAGTGAGAACTCAGTAGCCAGGTTTCCATGGTTTACTAAATAAAGAGATCTAAGTTCAAATTCAGATTCTTCCACTCACTAGCTGTAGGCTCCTGATCCAATCTTATGAGCCCCAATTTCCTTATAAACAGGAATAATATAATATGTGTGAATATATCAGTCCTGTTTATACCTATAAGGATTGTTAAGTAAATTGAATTAAAGACACTTAACTGTCTTCTACAGTAGTGCCTGACTCCAAGTAGTAAGCACACAATAAATATTGGTTGTAGTTATAAACAGATTTTTGTTGTGGTTTTAGAAAAAAAGAGGAACATTCCCCAGGTATGAGGTAGACTAACCTGAGACTTTTGTGTTTTGAAGGCAGAGACTGAAGGAATTAGGTGCTGGAGCCCAGAGCTGCAAGTGTGAAGGTTGTGGGCCTGTGGGAACAAAGCTGGAAGTGACTCAATCCCTGGGGTTGGTTTCCCCAAAACTGGGAGGGGAAGGGATTAGGGTCCCATGAAGAGAAAAGCCCTGACCCACTCACACACCTGCAGGAGGCAGGATTCCAGATGAAAGTGTTGTCAGAGTGGAGACCTCAGTGAACACGGGCTTGGGGGTACTCTGCAGAAACCCCCTGCAAAGCACTAACAGAGGTTCCCTTCTGAGAGGACGCCAGGGGACTGGGCCAGGGACATGAACAGAGCAACCACAAATGGAGGGGGGTCAGGAGTCCCTCTTCCCCTCTGGCGGCGGGAGGGATCCCAACAATGAGAGTGGGTTTCCCACACACTCTGAAAAGCGGGAATCCTCATCAGATTTGATTTGATTCAGAAAAATGATTTAAATCAGGTTTAGCCTAAGGTCACGCAGCTAGTAACAGCAGAGCAAGGATTCAAAGCCAAGTCTGTCTGACTCCAAAGCCCTCACTCCTGTTGCCCATGCTGCCTCTGTGTGAGCAAACTTGTTCAAGCATGAGTTCCACCAACTATAGATCACCAGCAGTGTCTTCTCAGGTGGAGTTCAGTATGTAGTTTTTCAATTAAAAATATTTTCTAATAAAAAATTTTTTGGTTTTGGGCAGGACTATTTGGATGGGGTCTAGACCAAGGGGTTGTATTTACAATGGCTTCCCTCTATTAAAGTTAGGAGAAAAGACTCTACGGTGAAGATTCTGTATTTTGAAAAACGCAGTGGTAAATAAAATTTATAGTAGTCCAGTGGTTTGGACTGAGCTCCTGCACTAGGCCCCAGAGACCAAACCAAAATGGAGTCACTCAGGCTGAAATCCCAAGCCACCAAGTCAAAATTAAGTTGTTCCAAGAAATCAGGAGAAAGAGAGAGATAAGAGCCAAATCTCCAAAAAGGCCAGTTTTAGCTGGCATGATAAGGAAGTCCCCTCTGCTTTAACCTTTGTAAGGAAAACAACTTTGAAATGATGAATCACTTCTTGTTCACTGTTTTCTTCAGCCCTTTTCTGCCTATAAAACCAATCTCCTCTGCTCGGCTCATCGCAACACCCACTGTATTTTATAGAATGAGGTGTTGCTGTACTTTAGAACAGCAAATAAAAGCCAATTAGATCTTTAGGCTAATTTTGTGGCATTTTGTTTTTTGACAGCGGGTCAGTCTTCAGTGTCTCCAGAGATATGTTTAAACCAGATACAAGAAACAAATTTCTAAAGAAATGAATCCACCTGAGTAAAAGAAGGATGGTCATACCTCTAGGTGTCCTCGTTCAGATGAAGTACTGGCAGTAACTCAGGCAACCAGCCAGTTACGCTGGTGAACAACGCTGGCCCTCCACATACCTCGGTTTTTAGTGGACAATCTGATAGAAGCAGAAGTCCTGTTATATCCAGATGGGGGGGCCTTGATAAACAATCTCTGAGAGACTAATCTATTTGATGTAAGCCAAAGAACTTTTTCATTTTCAAATTACAGCTATTAACAAATGTCAGATTTATACAAATGAACTTAATGCCACATCCCCCCAAAGATGGTTTTAAATTAAGATATATTTTCTAGTTGTGAGATGAATGACTTGAGCATGTGTGAAAAGATCCTAAAAGGATTTCTACTTGTACTGCTGGAGGTGAATGCCAAAAGTGAAAGGCCACCATATCCCAATGGGTGAGGGGATTCTTGTTGGCTTCTTGCCTAGGACAAAGACTTCAGCAGGGTTACCTATACTAAAGACTTGCTGGTAGGCGAACAGCATTCCCACTGTGTAGGAGCTTCTTGGAAATGCAGAGCCTCAGGGTTCCATCCCAGAGCCACTAAATCAGAATCTTTTAACAAGATGCCCCAGGGTTCTCCATGCACAGTAAAGTTTGAGAAGCACTGCACTTCAGTACCTTACTTAAGTAAATGCAGATGCACTGTGTTTAAGTGTGATCAGTTTTCTGTTCTGTGATTTCAATCATCTATCAGAGCTTTCTCGTAAACTAAATGTTCCTTAAATATTTCCAAGGAAGAGACAGGCTATTACTCTCCCTGGAAAAAAGAGCTGATGTTCATCAATCTGTAAAACACTGACTCCACATAAACTGTGTCACAGGCAATAATTTCCTTGATATATATTAGTACCATCAATGCTTTATTTTTATTTTTTTGTTTCTGATTGTCCCCAAACGACAGAAACTCTTAGAATTAAAAAAAAAAATCCTAAACTAAAAAAAAAAAATTAAAAATTCTATTTCACCTTTTACCACCATTTCTCCTTTTATATCAAGTAATCAATGGTGGGTTAACGACTTCTTAAATATATTAATAAGGAGTTGTAGATGAATAAAATCTGTGAAACAGAAACATACTTTGATAACAAAATCATATCTTCCAATCACCTCAAGCTTCTTGCAATTTATCTGTGTCTAAATCAGATTTCTAAACCAGACCCTCCTTAGAACAAGAGACAAACTTTATTTTCTCTAGTCTCAGATTCCCAGGGTGGCTGTAAGTAAAGGGGAAGAATACTTAGGGTTTACTATTTAGATAAAAATTACAGATATTTTCAAAAAATAGAATACCTTCTCCAACCACAAAAGTTTAAAAAGTCTCAATTACAGGAAAATTCTGTACTTTCAAATTCCAAACAAATTTTAAGTTATGTTTAGGTGTGTATGAACTGGGGACACCAAAAGAGGACAACTGGATTATCTAAATAAATAAATATTACCACAAACAATAAAGGCAGCACTTGAGTGCACATTTACTTTAAAAAGTAGCTTTATCGGCCATGCACAGTGGCTCACAGCTGTAATCCCAGCACTTTAGGAGGCCGCGGTGGGCAGATCCCCTGAGGTCAGGAGTTTGAGATCAGCCTGGCCAACATAGTGTAACCCCATCTCTACTAAAAACACAAAAATTAGCCAGGTATGGTGGTGCGCACCTGTAGTCCCAGCTACTCAGGAGCCTGAGGCAGAAGAATCACTTGAACCCAGGAGGCAGAGGTTGCAGTGAGCCAAGACCGCACCATTGCACTCCAGCCTGGGCGACAGGGTGAGACTCTGTCTCAAAAAAAAAAAAAGGTAGCTTTATCAAAGTGAAGACATGTGAACTATACTACATTAACTGAAGTCTCCCATTCAATAAAAATATTTAATGAGTCACTCCTATATGGTAGTGTAGCATATTATCTTGGTGTCCCCAAGGAATCATGCCTACTGGTGATCACACCCATGGTCATGCCCTCCCACACCAACTCTGGACTGCACCAATGGGACATTAGAAAGCATGATGCAAGCAGAAGCTTCATGAATGCTTGCATACTGGGTGGGGCATGTCCAATAAAAGTATCTCTTAGAATATCTAGTGATATTCAGCTGCCCTATTAAAAAGACTAAGCAAGCCATGTAGATAGAGAGGTCAAAACCTCTCCACTATCCCCATTAAGGTGCTGGACACGTAAACTGTCTTGGATATTTCAGCCCGAGTCACTATCTTACTGTAACCACTCTAGATAACATCCACCTGAATGAACCATCCACCTGAGCCCTAGCCAACTCACACACTAATGAGCAAATAAAATGATAGTTGTATGAATGCGGTAAGTTTTAGGGTGGTGCGTTATATAGTAATGGACAATCCAAACAACTAGGAAACAGTATCTGGCTTAGAATGCAAGAGACTTCAAATAAATCTAGGTTTATTTAGATTTTTAAATTCTTTTGTAGATTTTGTTTTCTACTTTCTGTTTATGACCTACAAAAGATAAGCTCATACTTAAGAGAACATTAAATGGTCTAAGTAGGGAGTCATTATAATCTACTTGAAATAATGCTGCTTTTTACATTAGTACAGCATTTGCTAGCTATTATGGCTTATCAAATGCACACTAACTTCTAAGGCCGAGATTCTTAATTTGGGGGGAGCAGGGGAGAATTCCCTCTGAGAATCCAAAAAAACAAAAGATAATGGTCCCAGAAACACATAACTACATACATATTTTTTAATTTATTTTTATTTTTTATTTTTTTAAGATATAGGGTCTGGCTATGTTGTCCAGGCTCATCTTGAACTCTTGGGCTCAAGCAATCCTCCCACTTCAGCCTCCCAAGTAGCTGGGACTATAGATGTACACCACCAGTCTTAGCTTTATATATGTAGTTTTAAGGCAGACCATCTATGAACACCAGGTTAAGAATCTATGTTTTCTAGGGAAACAGGTCTTACTAGCCTAGTAACACTGATAAGTAAACAGAATTCTCTGGAAAATGGCCTACCTAAGCTTATACAGCTAGTAATTGATAGGACCAGCAATCTAGTCTGTCAGAGGATACACCACTAAACTCTTCTTTCTAACTTTAGTTTACAGTCAAAATGGGATTGCTGAACCTGGGAAAAAAATAAATGCTTCCCAATTTCCTATTTAAACAGTGTAAGAATTGGGGGAGGCATTTGAAGGTGGGAGAAGAAGGGCAAACTTGTTAGTTTACTAGTGTGAGCGGTAGATTTTTATGCCAACTGGAATCACTGAGATTAACCTTATGGACGGACTGTAGACTGGAGATTAAAGTCCACACTTTAATTTGGACGATACAATGTGCAACAAGCACAAAACATTTCACATATTTTTTCAATGGTTTACTCATACTTGATTCTCTTATTCCCTATCTACTTCAAATTACTTAGAAAAATCTGTATATACACAAGATGAGAGAGCTTCTTTATATTATATTTAATTTTTTGTTGCTGTTGTTGAGACAGAGTCCTGCTCTGTTGCCCAGGCTGGAGTGCAAAACATTGCACATATTTTTTTCAATGGTTTACTCATACCTGATGAGAGAGCTTCTATTATATTTAATTTTTTGTTGTTGTTGCTAAGACAGAGTCTCACTTTGTGGCCCAGGCTGGAGTGCAGTGGCGTGATCTTGGCTTACTGCAACCTCCGCCTCTCAGGTTCAAGCAATTCTCCTGCCTCAGCCTCCTGAGTAGCTGAGATTACAGGCGCATACCACCATGCCCAGCTAATTTTTGTATTTTTAGTAGAGACGGTGTTTCACCATGTTGGTCAGGTTGGTCTTGAACTCCTAACCTCAAATGATCCACCCACCTCAGCCTCCCAAAGTACTGAAATTACACACATGAACTACTGCACCTGGCCTATATTTGAATATTTAACAATTAAGCTGAAAAGCTTCTTGGTGACATATCTTCAGAGATGATTACCAAGTTACATCTTCCCCTTTTCCATATCCGTGGGAAATATACCCAACACAGTGCTACAGACTACCAAAGCTGGAGTCCTGGTGCACTTCCTCATTTCTGACCTGACAGCTACCACACTTGGACCAAAGACAGTAGGCCATCTGAGAACCCACACAGGCACTTGGCAAGTCTATAAAATGACTTGCAGACCAGTGGGGATATCCATCTCCAATCTCAGCCTTTGACTGGAAAATTCCAATGTACAACAAGTTTTTGAAAAGATAAATATATATTTTTAATATTTCTCTGCCTCTCTTGCCTCCATCTCCACTCATTCAAGCTTTACCCACTTTTCTGCTTTCTGCACAACTGCCACCTTTTGCATTAAAACTTTCCATAAACCATACCTTGCCTAAGCGCGATCTCTGGGAGAAAGAAGCGAACTCCCACAGCACTCCATCTTTGCTGCTTCAACAGTGCCATCATTTTCCACCTTACACGGTTTTTTTTGGCTGTGTTTTGAAGACAGGGTCTTGCTCTGTTGCCCAGGCCATAGTGCAGTGGTGTGATCTTGGCTCACTATAGCTTTTAACTTCCGAGCCCAAGCAATCCTCCCACCTCAACTTCCCGAGTAGCTGGGACCACCAGCATGTGCCACCATGACCGGCTATTTTTTAAAAAAATTTTAGTAGAGATGGGGTCTCACTATATAGCCCAGGCTGGTCTTGAACTCCTGGGCTCAAGCAATCCTCCCACCTCAGCCTTCCTAAGTGCTGGGATTACAGGTGTGAGCCACCGCACCTCGCCTCTACCTTACACGGTTTTATTTCTTCTTTAAGCAACATGAGCATAGGATTTGTGTGGTTTCATCTTTCCTCTAGTGCCTAGCATCCTGCACGTACACTATGTGTGTATGTGTGTCTGTGCATATATCCTGGAAAAGCATGTAGACACACACCCAAATTTACCAAGCACTACTATGCCCAGGCACTATGTTTTACCTACACTGTTGGAAAAACCATCCATGTTCACAAAGTCTCCATCAAGTAGTCATTATCATCATTCCCATTTTGCAGAATAGCAAACTGAAATTTAGAGAGGTTAGTACTTGGCCAAAATCACAGAGATAGTAAATAGCAGAGCTGAGATTGAAATCCAAGCCTGACTGATTAAGAGCCAAGGCACTTAATAATAAATTTAATACCCATTCGATATGTCATTTAGTGAACAGCATTTCTATACAAGGTACTAGAATGAGAACTGTTAGGAATGAAGATAGCCCAAGGTCAACAACTATAATATAACTATACGACAAAGGAGAAAGAACAAAGTCCAAGAAAAGAGTGCATAAATGCTAAGGATGCTCACAGGAGTATGAGATCACTTTTTGGGGGAATGGAGGTAGAGAGGGGTAGGAGTAAAGATAATCACAAAGAAGATGGCACTGAGTTGCAGCATGGATTTGAACAAGCAGAAATGAGAGGTAATACTATGTTAAAGATTAAACTGGGCTCACCTTAGTATTCTTCCTAAAGCAGCAAAGTGGGCTAATAAATTACATTCAGTTATATTATCCTTGATAGCAAAGACAATTTCATATACTTGTTTTTTATGCAACATTCATTCTGGAAATATCCAGTAAATATTTACTGATTGAGAAAGGAGGAGAAAAGGGGGCAAGGTGGGCGAATAAGAAATATTAAATATTTCTTTGAATATTTAATTAGTTCAAATGCACAGTTTGTTCCACATGCAGTCTGGTTTTACAATATATGTGAATTAAATCCTCTTCTAGTCACTAACAATCTTTCACTAAGTTGTATGTATTCTCTGCCCATAATACTGGAAGAATCTAGGTGAAAAAAAAAATTGCCCATTTTTCTCTGCCCAATTTTAAATCTTTATGTGTCCAGCGATGTCTGCATTCAAAGTGATTGGGCCAAATCACTGTCTTATCAGTTTTACTCCCAAAACTAAGTACAAATCCATTTTAATCTATGTATCTGTACATCAAAAGATTTTTCTCTAGAAAATATATTTTTTTTTTTTTTTGAGACAAGTCTCGCTCTGTCACCCAGGCTGGAGTGCAGTGGCATGATCTCGGCTCACTGTAACCTCTCCCTCGTGGATTCATGCAATTCTCCTGCCTCAGCCTTCCGAGTAGCTGGGATTACAAGCGTGCACCACCACGCCCAGCTAATTTCTGTATTTTTAGCAGAGACGGGGTTTCACCATGTTGGTCAGGCTGGTCTCGAACTCCTGGCCTCAAGTGATCCACCCACCTTGGTCTCCCAAAGTGCTGGGATTACACGTGTGAGCCACTGCATCCAGCCTACATTTGTATTTTAAAAAGGTAAAATTAACAAAAGGTACCCATCTACGTAAAAGAGAAAAGTCAAAAGGAACCATCTACCTGCAAGGCAGCATGAATAAAAATGTAAAGGCAAACTTAACTGTTAACAATAACATATCAGCTCTGAGTCTAAAGGAAAACGGGTGTTTGTCTAAGAAATGTGCTAGAGAGAACCAGCCAGTTGTAATGTGCCTTAAGCAATGAAAACCTGTTTCCTCCTTTCCTTCTTGTCCTTTTGAAAAGACAACATGTCACAGGGAGACGTTTTTCTAACAGCATCCATCCTGGTGACAAATGTTTGCCAAGGGTGAGGAGAGAGGAGGGAAGAAAGAAAGAAAAAGAGAAGGAAGACGCCATCTGCTGACGAAAGAGAAAAGAAGAGGAGGAGGAATTGGAAGGCGCCACTTCCGGATCCGTGTCTGAGAAATACAACGTATCACCATAAGGCAGACTTCTACTCAATATAAGGAAGAACTTTATAATAATTGGAGGAATTCAAAGGCAGAATTGATCAGGGACCAAAGTTCAAGCAGCGGGTGGCGAGTTCTCCTCAGGCAGAATAATCTTTCGTAAGCTTCTCCCTCTTGAAGGAAGAACTACTGCCCCAGTTCAAGTAGAAGAAAATACTGTGCTTATTATTTTTCTCTAATTCTTAAATGTTTCAAATAGTCTCTATCTTGATAATTCATGATTCAAAGGACTGAGACTGAAACATCAAATAAGCAAGCACACAAATTTGCCTGACACCACCTGCCCCCACCCCTAGTCCCCGGGCCTTATTTCTGGGCTTGCTGCTGGGCTCTCCATGGGCAGCTGGCTGCCATCGCTCTGCTGGAGGGCGGTACCATGACATGGATGGGGCCCACATGGCAGGCAGAGCACTGGAAATTAATGCCAGCACCCCGCTGCTGCCTGACTCTCAGTCAGCGACTGGCCAGAGCTGATGTGTAAGTGACCCATGTGGGCTAACACTGAGGCCTGGTCCTTACGCTGGCTCCCAGAGTGTCCAGCAAAGTTAGGCTCCAATTGTTTCCCTATCTCGCTTCCCTTAAAATGTTTCTTTCACCTTCCAAACAGACAACATGCATCTCTGTCTCAAGGGAACTCAATCCAAGAAAACACCTCACACCATGATGATATAAAGATGACATAATCTACAAAGCATAGAAGATTCTCATCTTGGTTTCTTAGATTTTCTAGCCACATATTTTAGACTCAGTTTTGTCACACAATTAGCAACACAAAATATACAGGTATTTATACAACAAAATATTAATATAAAACAAGTTATCAGTCCTATGTTTGTGAAGACTAGAGAGTCCACTAGACTCATAAAAGGAATGATGAAGAATACTATCATTTCTTTCAATTTTTTTCAATTCTGAGAGCGAGTGACTTTGAAGTCAAAAAGACAAAAAATCACTGCAGTACAATGAAAAGAAATTCTAAAGCACTATTTTATTATGTGGAGAAGTTCACTTTCACAATTACTAAAGGCTTACTGTGTGTTTCAGACGCTGTGCTTGGTCCTACCCAAAATACAAAATGAAGACCACCCAGGCCCTGCTCTAAGGAAGTCACTCTCTAGAAAGGGACAGAGACATGTAAGTAAATAATTCCACTCAAGTGAAGTAAGGGCAATCAATCAACCTTGGACAAAGACACTAGAGGAAGGTCTGTCTGTAGGGGAAAAGGTCAAAAAAGGTTTTGTCATTTAGTATCATGTGAGCAAGGTTCCCAAGGATGCCTCTAAGAGCTGACTGGGGACTCCAGGAGCGAGAGGGGACACATGGGGTAGAGACTCAGCCTGGGAGGAAGCAGAAGGCTGAAGCAGCTTTGTGCATTCATCTCTCCCTGGCTTCAGTTCAACAGATGGAAAATTAATAGGCATATGAAAATAAATAATTTTTCTTCTAGATTATAAGATCCTCACGCTACATCAATAATTACTTACTTGACAAAAGTCAGAGACATTTTCTGTCTCAGAAAGAGCCTCTAAAATGCGGTGCCCTCATGAGTCACCCTGGTAGCATAAATCAGAGAAAAATTATCTGACTCAAATTGTAGTTACTGTAAAAGTTCATTATTACTTATTAAAAGCCTTCAGGTCTACAGCCATGGGGGAAAAAAAAAACTTCCTATTTTTAGAAATAAGACTTATTTTCTCATCTTCTGCATGTTTGGTTTAATTTAAACTTATTCTTGGAGTTTCAATAGACATTGATGGCTATGGTCCAGTTGCTGAGGCAAATCTCTCTTTAACTCTATGGAAGGTGAGAGGCTCCAACAGGGACCAGACTTTGGAAACTGAACACCATCAAGGGTTTGCCATTAGAGGACTTCTCTTGTTTAACAGAAACAGGGCAATGCTACAACCTTGTGATTCTTTTCCTTCTTCTAGGCTATCAGGAAGATAACTGAATATCCTTACATCGTGAGGTCAGATATATGGCTTTCATTCTGAATGCAGTAACTTCAAATGTAGACACGTGAACAGAAAGCTTTGTAACAGAAAAACAGCATTGTTGTTAGATGACTATAGACAGTACTTCATAAAATACAAGAAAAACACTCAAAATTAGCTCCAAAAAATGTATGAAAGGTGATATTCTGATACTCAATAAAACAGAACCTCTCACAACAATAAAATGATCCAATTTCATATACCAATCAATAAGCAAGGGTCTACTAACTTCACCAAGAAAGAGAAAAAAACCTAAGTTAAAGCAAAATAATTTGGATCTTAAGGACGTCAATAACATGGGCCTTGCAGAAAGTTCCAAAAAACATGCTTTCAAACCTTTAACTCCATGAAAAACGAACAAGCGTTATCTCCTGCAGCTAATGAGCACTGACAGGCTCAAGGTAGTCGCCATGCTATGAAATATGGCAATAGCTACAATGTCATCTGTTTAGTTGTTCATCAGTTCATTGCTTAGGAGCCACTCAGAAGCAGCTGGGCGCAGTGGCTCATGCTTGTAATCCCAACACTTTGGGAGGCCGAGACAGAAGGACAGCTTGAGTCCAGGAGTTGGAGATCAGCCTGGACAACACAGAGAGACCCTGTCGCTACAAATAAAAAAAATTAGGTGGTCGTGGTGGTGCACACCTGTGGGAGTTTGCTGTGCTTATGGCCAATTAAGTGTTCCACTCTGAGGACAAAAATGAATGAGCCTGGGAGTCTAAGATGCGAGGATCGCTTGAACCTGGGAGGTCGAGATTACAGTGAGCCGTGATTGCACCACCGCACTTTCTACATTCTTTTGCAATAGGAGCTTATTTTAAGTCATTCTTAGACACACAAATAAGTTAATTTTGGGGGGCAGTCTTGATCTGGATTCTTGCTTTCCTCTGCAGCAGTCCTGTTATTAAGCACCATCTATACCCAGGGCACTCTTTCTTTTGCTCATTTTACCCATCCCAAACCTTGGCAGGAAATCCAACAGCAATGCTTTCACTCTTATCCCATCCTAATCTCAAGATATCAGTATGAAAGTCTTGAAAGTAAGGAACTAACTCAAGTAATTTCCACTTCAGATTGACTAATGGCACACTGAATGGCTCCAGCATACTCACTTACTGGCCTCTGGCAAGTGACTTAACCTTCCTTAGTTTCTTCAACCAGCAAATGAGAAGGCAGAACTAGATGACCTCAAGTGGCCTCTCAAGCATCAAAGTTTTGCTTCTATGAAATACGTATGAGCAAGCACACTCAAGTGTAGACAATATAGATTGGCAAATAAGAGCTAGTAGGACACCAAGAAAAGTCCCAGACTCTCAGATTCAAATCTAGCGTCTTCTCAGGAACTCAACCTACTCACACAACTATTTCCGAGAGCACTGTTAACTGCGTGTCAGAAAATTCATGTAGTAGTTCCGCGGGTCATTACGTTTTTTTAAAAAAAAAGATTTGATTTCCATGTTCAAGTCAGTTTCAGAAACTGGGTTAAATAAAGTTAAACAGATTTCTCAACATCCTAGACTTTTGCAGTGCTAAGAGGGCATGTGAGTTTCTAGGAGAGGTATTACAACACAGCATTTTCCCAAACTTAGTTGCCACAGCATCCTTTTTCATAGGGCAAATCCTGCAGATCTTGTGTTCCCGGGAACAACTGGGAGTTTGCTGTGCTTGTGGCTAATTAAGTATTCCACTCTGAGGACAAAAATGAATGGACTTGAAGGGTCACTCAGGGCCCCACCAGAAGGAGCCTTGGCTGCAGATCAAGACCCTCGACTCCACTGCAGGTTCTGCTGCCAGCTACTTGTTTGCACTGGGCCCCATTTAGCCACCTCCCCAGACCTACTGGGCCCCACTGGCCTTCCAGGCATCCGCTGCCAGCTTCCTTCCCCAACACCCAGCCTCCCAGGCCCCAGCAGCACAGCACGGGGCCATCCTAGGTCTCTGTTCTCCTGACTAAACTTTGCAGAAACACTGGCTGCAGTGGCTGCCCCCATGTCACAATCCGAACAATTTATGGCCTTCATTCCACTATCATCCTAATTTCTACATAATCATGTAATAAATATTGGTAACATTTTGGAATTATTGCATAGAGAATTCTAAATAAAAAAAAATTCCTAATTGTCTTGAAATGTTCTCCAATGTAGATATAACTAAAGAAAATGAACCACAGTCTCTCTTCCAACTATTTTCTTTTCACAGAACTCTCCTAATTAGCAAACTACAATTAATACTAGAAATTAGAGGAACCACGTGGAATTCTTTGAAATAAAAAAAAAAGCTTTTCTGATAAGTATTACTGACTGAAACACAGTTAACATGTTTGTCACTTTCAAAAAGCCACAAATGAATTTCTCTGAAAAACCCAACGTCTTTATCAAAAAAAAAAAAAAAAAAAAAAAATCCACAAAACTGGGGCTCTGCCAAAACGTGAATGTTGCAAAATCATGTGTCACATGCCCTCCTTCAGTTTCATGTTAATCACTACAGCAAGGATTAAACTTTTGGAGACTGGAATTCAGAAAGGTCAGACAGGGATTCAAATGCTGTCCTAGCTGGCTGGGAAGTACTGAGGCAAGTTATTTAATTTTTCTTTAATCCCAGTCCCGTAAGCCATTAAAGGAAAACAGAAATACCCAGCTCACAGGATGGTTAAGTTTTAAGTAACATCAAGCTGAACTTGCCTAGCAGATTGGAACCTACATTAATTAGAATTAGGTTTGGCTCAGGGTGGCAGGAAACTCAAAATATCAGTGGCTTAAACAAGAGAAGTTTCCTTCTCAGGGAAATGCCCAGGAAGGCTAGCATGGCACTCCACCCATGTGTGACCTCAACCTCATGGTCCAAGATGGTGGCTTCCACATTCCAGACAGAACGGGAAAGGGATGGAGAAGAAACGGCAAAGCAGGAAGACACACTGTCCCTTAAGGAAGGTTCCTGGAAGGGCCCATGTGGTAACTCACCTCCCACTGACCAGAATTTAGTCACATGACCATATAGCTGCCATGGCCCCGGCTATGAAGTAGGTCTCAGGTTGCTATATAAAGGGGGAGTATGGACACTGGGGGCCAACCAGCAGGCTCTGCCACAAAACCCAGTAATGGCTCATCTCCTATCTCCAGTGGCTTCAGCTTCCAGGAGGAGTAACATTCAGCCTGTAGGCACTAGTACAGCACACCAGTTATTTGAGCTGGCATCCGCCCTGAATGACTGGATTCCCATGCTGTCCTAGTAGTTAAATATTTTGCAAATTACCCTTGCCTTTGGGAAGCTCTGCCTTAAATTTCCACAACAAACAAGATTTCCTTAATAGCACATGCTGTTTGGGACATAAATTTTTCCCAAACTAATTAGTTTTCTTTCCTGAAAAGGTATAGAGCCTAGCAACTTGCTTTGATAGAAAAATTAATTTTGCTCAATTACAGGGTTCAGTTTTCAAAAAGGAATACTTCACCGTTAACTCTACAGGCACTCCATCTTGATGCTGCTGTCTCCTGGACACACAAGTACGGAGGCGTGGTGGTGGAAGAAAGCCACTCTGTCTCCACTGTCTACGTCCCCACCCTGCTGTCCTTCCCACCTCTTCCTCACTGACAGTACCTGTCAGCCAAGGATCGGGGAGGATAAAGAGCAGTGTGGACTTTTAAGAGAACCCTCAATGCCCATGTGGCTTATCTGTGAGCATGCTGTGCCGAATAAGCCACAATGCGTCACAACTCGACTTAAACTCAGTTAACGCTAAGATTCATTTTCTTTTTTTTTTTTTTTTTTTGACACGGAGTCTTGCTCTGTCACCCTCAGGCTGTCCTCAGGCTGGAGTGCAGTGGTGCAATCTTGGCTCACTGCAAGCTCTGCCTCCCGGGTTCACGCCATTCTCCTGCCTCAGACTGGTACTAAAGCAGGGTGACCCAGATCTAAAATAATTTCTTTTCAATCTCATCTTTCTGTTCTAATTATTTCCAAGAGCTTCAATCAGCATCACCTAAGTTGTGTTCTACAAGTGTTAAAAAGGGTTGTATTAAAAAAAAAAAATCAGTATTAGAAATACTTTTTTCCTAAAATGTATTAAATTTATGTAAGAAAAACAGTTTTAAAGCTTTAATTGTTGCAGAATAGCCAGAAGCTAAGAAATGCTGGGCCAGCGTCAGGAGAAGGTGTGCCCAGCGGCCTCGTGCGGGTTTATGCTCTGGCCACATGAAGCCAGCCCTCACTCAACTGTGCAATTCTTTCTGTCCTATGTGACCCTAGTTTCCTAAATGACCTATTCTGCATCCTGCACATTTTAAGAATCTGTTTTATTTTTCCTTCATTATTTGATTGATTTTTTTTCTACTACTAAAACAAGCATATATTTACAAAGTATATGAAGCAACGCGTATACGGTGAAAGTCAACCTTTTTCACCAGTCTTCTTGTACCATTTCCATTCCCAGAGCAAAGTATTCTGTTTCTTGTGACTCTTTCTAGATTATGTATTTCCTAACTATAAAAGGTGGCATAAATACATCCTGTTTTGCACACAATACAGAATGCATTTCCAATATTCTAATTTTTTATCATTTTACAAAGCTTCAATGTAATCATCAGCACTTGCTGTAACTAATGTTACTAAACGCTCTGGAGCCGAAATTGAACAGCAGCATTTACTGTTATATATAGGTGCTATCTGACTTATGTATGGACCTCACCAATTATCAGTAACAGTCCAACCCTGAAAAGCTATTGGCACCAATTTTCTTTCCCACAATTAACTTATTATGGAACACTAATTCTCAACAGACAGCTGGAAGACATGTCTTCCGAGAAAAGCATCAGAACTTCAAGTGGGAAGGGCATGAAGATGCAAGCTCTCCATCCAATCACAGAAATTTCACGATGTCCTCCCTGGGAGTTATCGCTTCTCCCATCTCTCTCCTGTGGAAAGTCACTGCATTTAATGACAGATGTAACTTAACCAAGTGCAGAGTGCAGCACCGTATAACAGAGCCTTCTGCAACAATGGAGATGTCCCCATCCATGCCATCTAACACCAGAGCTACCAGCCACATGGGACTAAGGAGTACTTCACATCTAGTACAACTGAGGAATCTTTTAATTTAATTTAAAATACAGATTCAAATGTAAATAGCCACATGTGCCTAGTGGTCACTGAATTGTGGGAAGTCAGAAAAAGATATCAACTCTTCTTATAAAACAGAGGAATAATAGGAACTGTGTATGAATATATAGGGTAAGCCTAGCCGATTAAGCCCAAGTACATCTCCTAAGAATCGTCTTTCTTAACATATGCAAGGCTGAGTGGACCAGTTCCAAAAATAATTTGTTTAGTTAAAGTTGGAACAAGCATTAAGTTATGTTGCAATTACCTCTAAAATTTGAAATTAAAATAATTTTAATTTACCCAAACTCTATGTTTGATTATGCATTCTGTTTTACATTTTTCCTGGCATGACGTTGCATGTGGATCACACTAAATTAACAGTTTCCCTGTTAGGCGAAAAAAACAAACTGCAGAACGGTATGTACAATGTTATGCCAACCATGTCAGTGTATATGTTTGTATAGGAATAGAATTCCTCTAGAACACTGCTGTCTAACAGGACACTTTGTAAGAATGGAAACGTTCTATGTCTGCACTGTTCATCACGGCAGCCACCAGCCACATGTGGCCATGGCACACTTGAAATATGGCTAGTGTGACTGAGGAACTCAATGGTTAACTATATTTCATTTTAATTAATTTAAATTCAAACAGCCACAAGTGGCTAATGACTACCTTATGAGATGGTGCGAGAAGACTAAACAAACCCCAAACTTAAAATGGCTACCTCCCAGGGGTTATGACTGGAGGAAGGAAAATAAACTTTTACTTACTTTAAATACCACTATATTGCTTGGATCCACTTATTTAGTTGTGTACAACTGGCACGTAGAGTGCATTAAACACACAGATAAAAAGGGGAGATATCTTAGCCAGCGTGGGCTGTTTTAACAAAATACCATCAACTGGGTGACACAGACAAAAGGAATTTATTTCTCACAGTTCTGGAGGCTGGAAATTCAAGACCGAGGGGCCGGCAGATGTGGTTCCTGGTGAGGGCTTTCCTCCTGGCCTGCTGTGCCCTTACAAGGCAGGGAGAGATGGAGCACTTGGGTCTCCCTTCTTCTTATAAGGACACAAATCCCAATATGGGGGCCCTACCTACATGATCTCATGAAAACCTCATTGCCTCCCAAAAGCTCCACATCCAAATACCATCACGTTGGGAGTCAGGCCTTCAATATAGGGATTTTGGGGGAAGACAAAAACATTCAGTCCATTACAGAAGGAGAAAGGGAAAAATCAATGATTCCTTCTCCTTTCTGTATTTTTCTCCACTCCATTCACTTAGCTTAATAAGTACTATAGAAACATTAGGCATCTGAAATCTGGTTGTGTTTTGTTTTGTTTTGGTAGAGACAGGGTCTCGCCGTGTTGCCCAAGCTGGTCTCAAACTGTTGGCCTCAAGTGATCCTCCTGCCTCAGCTTCCCAAAGTGCTGGGATTACAGGTGTGAGGCACCGTGCCTGGCGTGGTTCTTGAATAGCTGGAACAATGGCATTTCCAACCAAGCAGATATGCAACCAAGTATCTGGACCTTAGGCTATTATAAATTCCAGTGTGAAACAATGTACTAGTGATTCAAAGTCCTCATGTTTACACAATCTCTTGATGACCCCAACAAATGAATGGAGGTGCCAAACCCATGCTAGGCAAGCTGGAAATGGCACTTCCCTTGTTACCTTTAACCATACTTGTTCATTGTTCATTGCTGTGCTGCAAGGAGCTGAACTGCCTTAAAGTGATCCCAGAAGCTCCCTCTGGGTTGCCTCAACCAACTAGCCTCTCTCAGCTCTTTCCTTTGGAAGCCAAAGGCACTTTATTCCAGTGGAAGAGGTCATATTCAAGCTCAGCTTCCCACAAGCCCAGTGGCTTCCTCCACTCTGAGTGTGGGGGTACCGGGGCTTCCCACAGATCCTGGGGTCTCCAGGTACAGGGATGCTGGCATTCCCAAGCAATGCCTGCAAACAGCCATCCCAAATCCATATATCCCAGTCCTAAGCAGCCTGTATGTTCACCCACGGTCAAAGCTGCTTTCTTGTTCCCCATAAAAAAAAAAGGTTAGGGTGGTTGCCAGGGGCTGAGGAGAGGGAAAAATAGGGACTGATTGCTTAATGGAAACAGGGTTTCTTTTGTGGGGGGATAAAGAGGCTTTGGAACTAGACAGAAGGGTAGCTGTACAACATTGTGAATGTACTAAAATGCTATTGAATTATTCACTTCAAAATGGCTGATTTTATGTTATGTGGATTTTGCCTTCAAAAACCCATTAAAAATAAGGCCAGGTGTGGTGGCTCATGCCTGTAATCCCTGCACTTTGGGAGCCAAGGCAGGTGGATCACCTGAGGTCAGGAGTTCAAGACCAGCCCAGCCAACATGGTGAAATCCCATCTCTACTAAAAATATAAAAATTAGCTGGGTGTTGTGGTGCGTGCCTGTAATCCCAGCTACTCAGGAGGCTGAGGCAGGAGAATCACTTGAACCCAGGAGGTGGAGGTTGCAGTGAGCCAAGATCGCACCATTGTACTCCAGCCTGGGCAACAAGAGAGAAATTCCATCTCAAATAATAAATAAATGAATGAATGAATGAATGGCAGGGGCAACATTCCATCACTCACACAGAACTGCCCTGGTGGACCGCCTTCCTCACTGTTCTCAACCAAGCTTTGTAAGATTTCCTTTACCCTAACAAGCCTTGTAGAATTTGTCCTGAACCCTAGGGACCATGAGAGAACTCGCCTAACCTCTCCAACACTTTGTTTCCAATTCAGCCACAGATCCAGCTGTTGCCCCGGAGTTTTTCTCTGTGAATATTTTTTCATCTTGTTCTGCTATTTCCTACCATATTCCCCAGAAGGAACTTTCACTCAGCATCCTACTGGAATTCAACATTTTGGGTTAATGCTATGCTCCTTGTCTGCAGTGGTGAAAAAATTCCTCAAGAGACTTTGACTGGAACCTTGATTGCTCTGCTTCAATCAAACACAGTGACTGGCCCTATCTGGACAATGGGTGCAATCATTATGATTATGGTCAATTAATATCACCAACCCATTGTTTGACTAAACTGACAAATGGCTGGAATAGTGGAATTAGCTGATTGTTCTCCTTTATTACACCCTCATACAGCAACCCCTGGTAGGAATATTAGTAGTAAGGAGGTGAAAGTAGGGGGTAAAGACAAATGGGTTTCTTCAGCCCTCCCCCTGCCACCTCTGCCACCTCTACTCCAGCCCCTGGTCATGCTCTAGAACTATGTTTCCAAAACAAATTTGACTACAAAATCCTTTTTTCATGGAACACCTGCCAACATCTCCTCCTATTCACCTTGCTCATCCCTCACTTTCCCCATCTCAGTAGATAGCACTTCCCTTTACCTAGTTGCTCAGTCTAAAAGTCTTGGAATTATCCTTGGTTCTTCTTTCTCCCATACCCTACAACTGAGCTATCAACAAATTATACCAGCTTTATCATCAACATCCCCAATCTAACCCTTTCTTCCAACCCCCAATGCTACTAACCCCCTGTCTCAGCCACCACCTACCCACCTGGACCACCCCGCTCACTTGGACCACACCACACTTCCACTCTTGTCCCCAGCACACTCCCGCTGCCCCCATAGCATCCAGTGACCCTTTACAATTAAAAGTCCTAACACACCTTTCCTCTGTCCAGGAAGGGCCTCTCATGCCACTGGGAGTCAAATCTAAACTGCCCACCATGGCCCATCAGGCTTGCATGGACTGACCCCTGGGTACCTTTCCAATTCCAATGCCAAATGCTCTTTCCTTTGTTGCCCACTCTACTCCAGTGACACGAGGGCTGACAGAGGTGCTCCTTTGATCTGCCCAGCACTCTCTCAACCCGGGGTGTGATTCCCCCTGCCTGGAACGCTCTTCCTCTAACTGTCACCTGCTCGGAGAGGCCTGGAGACTTAGCGAAACGTGACTCTCTATCCCTCTACTTGGCTTTGCATCTCTTCACAGCATTTATCATAACCTGACATGGCACCCCATGTTTACTGGGTGCCCCCTACCCACTAGGGCAAAAGCTCAAACAGACAGAAATGCTGTTCTGTGCCCCACTACATCCCTAGCACTCAGAGCTGGGCCTGGTTGGTAGGAGTGCTCAATACATACTTATTAGATCAGTTAATAAATAATTCACATAGAACCGTCTCTCAGAACCATCTACTGTGAATTCCTTGTCTGGAGTAAAACAACAGAAGCAAAAGGAGTCAAACTGGGAGACAGTACTATGATGGTCAGAACATATAAAATGGAAGCGCTCCAAAAAGAACTGAATCCAGGTTCACATCACTAGTGCCAGGCCCTGGATATAAGCATTTTAGGTTCCCCAGAAGGATGCAGAGGTGCTAGTTTCCAGATAAGTGTAATAGATTAAATCGGACTAAATTATCTTTAGTGATCTATAAAGCGGTTCCTACATACCTTCCACGATAGATAACCCTTTTTTCCTCCTTCGGCTGTAAGTCACTTAAAATTTCAAAGCTGTGAAATATTTTAAGACTTAAGTTTGAAGTTAGCTTTTAAGGTAGCAGTAGGCGAATACAATATTTTGCTAGAAATATATTACCAATGAGAAACATAGTTATAACAAATGCATTACAAAATAAATGAGGCTAGTATAATTTCCAGGCAGACTAAGGATGCTGCATTACTAGTAATCATACCGTAACCAATGGAGAAAAAACCCAGCACTACACAAATGACTTTTAGCTAGTTACTTCTCCAACACCTCACTATATAAACTTAAAGCTAATATTCAATATGTAAATAGTCTATTCTTAGGACTTGAATTCCACTGTTCATCTAATCAGCCCTTTGAAAAAGGTGATGTGGGAGAGCAGAAAACTGTACTTGTACTAACAGGAGTTAAGAGCATGAGCTTTGCAGCCTCACCAAACCTAGACTGTATTTCCTAGCAACTCTGTGACTTGCTGTTTAAGTGACCTTGAGCAAACGACTTCACTTCTCATAGCCTCAGTTTCCCCCTCTGTAGAATGAGGATAGCCCTGGCAGTCTTGAGGAGATTTTTAAAGATTATCTGGTCAGGTACGGTGGCTCACACCTGTAATCCCAATACTTTGGGGAGCTGAGGCAGGTGGATCACCTGAGGTCAGAAGTTCAAGACCAGCCTGGCCAATATAGGGAAACCCCATCCCTACGAAAAATACAAAAATTAGCCAGGTGTGGTGGGTGCCGGTAGTCCCAGCTACTCAGGAGGCTGAGGCAGGAGAATTGCTTGAACCCAATAAGCAGAGGTTGCAGTGAGCTGAGATCATACCGCTGCACTCCAGCCTAAGCAAGATTCCGTATCAAAAAAATAAAAAATAGAGATCATATAAAATTATGTAAATAAAATGCTCAGCATAGACTGTAGCAGTCTTTACTATATTCTACTGGAATTCTACATTGAGATGTTTCTCTCTTAGGATCACCCGAAGGGCAGTGCTGTGTCATTCTCATAATCTTTCCATCCCCAAATGCCCAGCTCGGGAACATAAATCAATGAATTATGCCTACTAAATGTTCAGATTTTGACGTGAAAGTCAACTGAAGAGATAAGAGAAGAGGAAAGAAAATGAGAGGAGTAACAAGATGAGTAGAGGCAGCCTTTGAAGGAGCAAGAGGGGAACGGGCAGCAACACTTCCACAGCGAAGAAGAGAATCAGTGATGCAGAGGCATTAAATAGAACAGATCTGAGGCTTGGCAGAGGGGGAGGCCAACAGGAGCTCCAGACAAGCCTGGGCAACTTAGCGAGACCCTGTCTCTACAAAAAAATTTCAAAAATAGGCAGGTGTGGTGTCATGCACCTGTAGTCCCAGCTACTCAGGAGGCTGAGGCAGGAAGATCATTTGAGCCCAGGAGGTCAAGGCTTCAGGGGACTATGATCTGCACCACTGCACTCTAGCCTGGGTGACAGAGCAAGATCTTATCTCAAAAAAAAAAAAGAGGGGGCCAAAACTGCCACTTCATTGCACCTTGATAATTCTCATAGGCACTGCTGAGCCTTGCAGAGGACCACACTTTCAGAATACTGTAATGGTGAAACCAGTCTATCAGGGAAATTCCTGCCCATTTCTAATCTGAAAGATGCCAATCAAACATCCCCCCATCCATGTGTGCAGAATAAACTCTAGGGTACTATTTCTGCAGAGTGTAGAACTGCTCAGCAGCTAAGAGACGTGGTTACTGTATATGGCCTGGCACAGCATTCAGCTAAGATGATAGTGAGAAGTCCTAGGGCCCATGCAAGTGCCCACATTCATGCAGCACAAAAGAGCCAGGTGCCACTCGCTCTGCAACAGACTCCAATCCTCCAGCAGAAGGAAGAGAACAGAAGCCCAAAATTGTTTTGCTATAGTTAAAAGAGAAAACAGACATCTGTGCGTGCCTGTTGACAGAAGTCAGACAGAGATGAAATCAACAAAGACAACTAAAAGAAAGGGCAGCGAGAAAGACATAAAAACCAGGGGGTTGTCAGGTTTGGAGGCCAAGGACCAGGCAGGGACCCAGTGGCAGGTGGGATGGAGGGACCTACTGCAGGTCCCTTACTGCAGGAAGAAGATGACCTGCAGAAACCCGTCACCAAGTCTGCATGCAAAGGAGAGAAGAAACAGGCTGCTGAGTGAGGATGAGGGCAGAGGGGGATATTTTAAGTTTTGAAGTGTGGTGGCAAGGAGGTGCGGTAGCTCCTGTGTGACAGCCTTGCTAGGCTCTATGAGGTGGAAAATTGGAGAGAAGCAGGAATAAGTCTGAAGAGAGCGGGCTAGGCTTATAACAGTCACTATGAAACCTAAGAGTGACAGCTAACCAGAGTAACATGTACAATTACTGCATAGTGCCAAAGTGGTTGCCTGAAATTTACGTGCACTGGTACCAATCTGCCCAGGTGTATGATTTTCTCCCACAGTGCTTGGCAGCCCAGGTATGAGCAAAAGGATCAAATGATCAGGAAATGGGGGGCTTTGTCTAGAGAGTGATTTACAGTCCGGACCCTGGATTCCAAGTTGTATAAGAAAGAAAATAGGCCGGGTGCAGTAGCTCACGGCTGTAATCCCTGCACTTTGGGAGGCCGAGGCAGGCAGATCACTTGAGCCCAGTGGTTCAGGAGCAGCTTGGGCAACACAGCAAAACTGTCTCTACAGGAAATACCAAGAAAAAAAAAATTAGCCGGGCATGGTGGCACGCGTCTGTAATCCCAGCTACCCAGGAGGCTGAGGTGGGAGGATCGCTTAGCTTGAAAGGTCAAGGCTATAGACTCCTGCCTGTGAGACAGAGTGAGATCCTGTCTCAAAAAAAAGAAGGGAAATAAAAGTGAGAAGAAACTGATGGATAAGGCACCAAGTAAAGGAAACAGCAGACTACAGGTCTTAATGTAGGGAGGGGTGGGGAATAAATTTTTGTGGCAAGGTGGATGGGCAGGAAGAAGTGGGTGAATAGGGAATTTCTTTTGTTTATTAATTTATTTTTAGAGACAGCCTCATCCTGTCACCCAGGCTGGAGTGTGGTGGCATCCCCATAGCTCATTGTAGCCTCTAACTCCTTGGGCTCAAGTAATCCTCCTGCCTCAGCCTCTTGAGTAGTTAGAACTACAGGCATTTGCCACCAGGCCTGGCTATTTTTTTTTATTATTTATTTATTTATTTATTTATTTATTTATTTTTGAGACAGAGTCTCGCTCTGTCACCCAGGATGGAGTGCAGTGGCATGAGCTCGGCTCACTGCAACCTCCGCCTCCTGGGTTCAAGGGATTCTCCTGCCTCAGCCTCCCGAGTAGCTGGCATTACAGGCGCGTGTCACCATGCCCGGCTAATTTTCTGCATTTTTAGTAGAGACAGTGTTTCACCATGCTGGCCAGGCTGGTCTCGAACTCCTGACCTCATGATCTGCCCACCTCGGCCTCCCAAAGTGCTGGGATTACAGGTGTGAGCCACCATGCCCAGCCAGCCTGGCTAATTTTTAAAAATTTTTTGTAGCGGCAGAGTCTCACTATGTTGCCCAGGCTGGTCTCTAACTCCTGGCCTCAAGCGATCTTCCCGCCTCAGTCTCCCAAAGTGCTGGGATTACAGGTGTGAACCACTGTACCTGGCCTCAAATTTCTGACTTGCTGATCTGAGCTGTAAGTAGACAAGGTCTAAAGACTGGAGGGTTTGGGAGCAGCTGAGGAGAAGATCACTGGTGATGAGGAGCCCGATATGGTTTTGTTCTATGTCTCCACTCAAATCTCACCTTGAATTTTACTACTCCCCACGTGTCAAGGGTGGGACCAGGTGGAGGTAACTGAATCATGGGGACAGTTTCCCCCATGCTGTTCTCATGATAGTGAGTTCCCACGAGATCTGATAGTTTTATAAGGGGCTTCCCCCTTCACTCAGCACTCATTCTCTCTCCTGCTACCCTGTGAAGAGGAGCCTTCCACCATAATTGTAAGGTTCCTGAGGCCTCCCCAGCCATGCAGAACTGTGAGTCAATTAAACCCCTTTTCTTTATAAATTATCCAGTCTTGGGTATGTCTTTATTAGCAGCAGACTAATACAAACCCAAAACCCAAGCAGTCACAGAAACAGATGGGTTGTCTAATGAAGCTGAAGCAGGGTGGCAAGCCATGAGCCAGTCATTAATTATGAGTGGGAGTAACGGGAAAGTCAGCAGGGCACAGCTACAAGGTGGACAAAAGGATGTGTCTTACCCATGGCTGATGCTCCAAAGAGGAGGGTTATCACAAAAGGGTTGGGAAAAGCAATGATCCAGGGCAGCCATGCCAACAATGGGTGCCAGCAATCCCACCTTCTGTACAGTTACATCTCTGTAATGTTAAAACTAATCTACCTAATCAGGTCATTCCTGCCAATTTTTAATCTGGAAGATGCACATCAATCTTTCCCCTGCATTTATACAAAATAAATACTATTTCTACAGGTTTTCCAAGTAAAATCTTCAATGAATGGAAAATCTATGTTAAGACTTTCAAAAAGGATCACACATTTACCCACAAGCTTACAGGGTATAAGTAATTTTTATTAATTTTTTAATGCCAAGTGTTTATTTTATCTCATACCAACCGGCAACAAAGTTTTGCCTCAAAATTAGAAATCTATTTCCTTGTCATTTATACTGGAGATGCAGGGATCTGGTATATTTTTACTATCTCCTGGTCTTCCAATATTTTGTCACTCATTCAACTTACAGTCTCATATATGATGCATCACTTTATGTTACTAGAGGTATTTCATGGGGAAATTTAGCTCTTCTGCTCCTCTGAATCATCTTGTCCCCTTTGGGAAAATTCAGTTGATATCCACACCTCTGTTTTCCATTTTCCCAACTGAATGCTCCCCTGTTCTGCCACAGCACTCTACAGATAGCTCTGTTATTGCACTTAATACACTCAAATGTCAACCATAGCAAACTTTGTAACCTTGGGCAAGCACTTAATCTCTCTGGGTCTTAACTTACTCATGTATAAAATGGAGAAAATAACAGTAAGAACTTCATCAGGCTATTTATCCACTCATGAGCTAATGCCCAGAAAGTAGTTAGAACAGCACCTTCCATATAGTAAGTGCTACTGAAGTTTTTGCTGTTAGTATCATGATATGCATTTGCACGTCTCTCCTTTCAAATTTGTTTGCACCTTTAAAATGGGGACTAGGTCTTAATCTCTGTATCCACAGTGCCTGGTATGGTGAATAAATGCATGCATCAATTGATCAGTTTTTTTTCTTTTTTTCTGAGACAGGGTCTCTCTCTGTCATCCAGGCTGAAGTGCAGTGGTGCCCACTGCAGCCTCAACATCCTGGACTCAATCAATCCTCCCATCTCAGCTGTCCTTGTAGCTGGGACTACAGGTGGGTACCACCAAGCCCGGCTAATTTTTGTATTTTTTTTGTAGATACAAGGTTTTACCATGTTGCCCAGGCTGGTCCTGAATTCCTAGGCTCAAGCAATCCGCCTCTTTGGGCCTCCCAAAGTGCTAGGATCATAGGTGTGAGCCACTGTGCCCAGCCCCATTAGTTTTTATCTCACAAAAAAGTAAAAATGTAGATATTAAAAATAATAGGCCAAAGCATCACCTTATTTATAACCCATCTTGTTTGAAAAGTAATTTAAGGCAGTTCATAAAGTATAGCCTGACATTTCAAATATGTAACTTAAATGAAACAAGTTAAAATTAAGGGTGCAGCACCTTGGGGGTTGAGACAGGAGGACTGCTTGAGCCCAAGAGTTCAAGACCAGCCACGGCAACATGGTGAGACCCCATCTCTAATGATTAAAAAAATAAACAAAATAAAATTAAAGGTAGAACTGTATCATCAATACCACTAAAATGTCAGTGTCAAAATAAACTTCTTCAGTCTAACGCTCTCCCAACTGAGCTATTTCGGCGGAGACATAAACTTCTTAAGAATTAAGTACACTTACATATATTTGGACTGTAAGAAATTTTTCACTATTGCTACAGAAAAAGGAAAAAAAAATGTCCAGAGACGTAGCTCTAGACATGCGTTTGCTACGTGGATTTCTTTCACAGATCTAGGTATCTAGGGAGGAGAAAAACTCCATAACAACTGAGGTCTCCTACTTAATATGCTACAATTCTGCATAGGGAAGTCCCAAAGTTGTTGGTGACAGAAGGAAAACAACTGGGGCATCCAAAAAAATTCAAATGATTGTGGCTTAAGTTCCAAATGTTCATGATGCCCACAGATGCTCAGTGTGGGGAGGTGGCTCCTCTCCATCTCCAGTAGAAAACAGCCACTTCCCACATCTCACCCGTGTTTAACATTTCTACAGGACGCCTATCTAGGACCATAACACCACCCTATGTAAAACTACCAGTGCTAAGATTCTGTCATTCTGGTTCTTTTCAGATAGTAATTATTTCTAAAACTGTTGAAAATGAGGGCTGGGCGTGGTGGCTCATGCCTGTAATCCCAGCACTTTGGGAGGCCGAGGCGGGCAGATCACCTGAGATCAGGAATTCGAGACCAGCCTGACTAATGTGGAGAGACCCTGTCTCTACTAAAAGTACAAAATTAGCCAGGCATGGTGACGTGTGCCTGTAATCCCAGCTACTCAGGAGGCTTAGGAAGGAGAATCGCTTGAACCCAGGAAGCAGAGGTTGCACTGAGCTGAGATCACGCAATTGCACTCCAGCCTGGGCAACAAGAGCAAATCTCCATCTCAAAAAAAAAAGAAAGTCTCACATAACTAGTAGAACTTTCCTCTTTCACTGGCACATGAAAAAAAAAAAAAGCCACCTTTTTCATTAAAATGGAATTTAATGAAAAGTCTGTGTTAAAGTCTGGGAGTGGTAGTGTTTCACAGAAAAGGAAAAATGTTTCTCATATCCTTCAGGTCACCCAAGTAGAAACCTATATAAAAAGGGTGAGTGTGAAGAATTAAGAGGAAAACCTTTAGCAAACTGAGGTTGTTTCTACTTGCTAAAAGGGTCTCTCATTTCTATTCATGAATGGCCTTTCTACGCTTTCTCCTGAACCACAGAAGAGGACATTTCAGCACAATCTAAGGTAGACTGAAACAAGTAAAGCATCTGGATAAGCTCCAGCATAAACACTGAAAAAAGAAACATGACTAATAAGCTCTCTTCTCCACATGCTGGAGATTCTACTGATGGTAACACACTCAGATACAAACACGTGAACCAATAATACCCAACCTCACTGCTAAAGCAATCACTTGAAGCGATAACCTCACTTCTGCTTTCCCAAATAGGTGAGTATAAAATATATACATATATATATGAACATTCCCTTCCAAGACAGAGCATTAAAAAGATAAAGCAACACACACACACACACACACACACCCCTTAATAACAGTGTGTGTCCTTTAATTAAATGTTGGGCTTTTTAATTTACTTATTTTAAGTTGTTGTTTCTGTGATCTCAATCTGACAAGGATTGCATTTGAGGATTAAAATTGCCGAGCACATACCTTTTTAGTTCCTCATCTTTTAATTACTACATAAGTGGTTGCCTAGGAAACCTCCAGACTGAATGATGAAACTCAAATGAATTCTCCTTTCTAAGCTTGCAGGTTTGACTCACTACCTTTGCTCCCCAAAAACTAAGTCCTCCAGAATTATCAGAGCCAGATATTTTTGCAACCTGGATGACATGTCAAAAAAACACAAAAGGTGAATAATTATTTATTCTGAATACAGGTTTCTCAGGGAAATAAAAGTTAAAAAGGCCAAGTCCCTACTCACAGCAAATTCAGAAGAGAAATGCATGTCTTCAAATATACCCATACTATCTGTTACCAGGTAATTGTGGAGTGTTATTTTTATGGCAGTATGTTAACATGCTAGTGATTAAACATTATAATGAAAGACAATAGAGAAGAACCTGGGAAAGCAGACCATGGAGACACCAAAGCAAAATAATGTCAGAGGGGGTGCAACTCCCCAACCACTGCAGAAATCACCCCTAGCTCCGCCCCCAGCTCTGGTTCCCTGTCCTTTCTTACAACCTGGCTCTACCTCTGCCCAGAATGACATGACATCATCACTGAACAGTGGCAAGAAAACATAGATCCATTTTGCTGTATGCCAAGTAAACAGGGCTGATCACCACACACAAATATGTATGCAACTTAGCATAAACGTATCTCAGAAGGTTCTGTTTTAACCACAGCAGATGCACTGAAGTAGGCTCATCTGGCAGCCCTCGGAGGAAGGACCGAGTGTTGCATAATTCCAGCAAATGAAAGCAGAAATACTGAGAACAGCCAGAACACCCAGGCCAGATGGTACCGGGGTTCTGAAGCAGTACCTGAGGCTAGAGACGTGAGCAGGCCTGGGGAAGACAGAGATAGGGCAAGTGGGCCCAGTGGCTGGAGGCAGAGTACACTCAGCAGAAGGCCTTTAATTACTTTCTCTCAGCCCTGATCTCAAAGTCTGGCTGCTCCTTCTAACATCCTTGCATCATGATCTTATCATCATTTACTTTAAATTGAAAAATTTTGAACCAACTCTTCTGGAAGAAAAGCAATAACCAATTTCCACCTCCATCCCCCCAGCTATGCTTCTGCCTCAGGGTAGAGGAGTTTGGGTAGGAGAGGAAAAGACAGATCAGAACTCAAGGCTCTCAGGCTGGGCACGGTGTGGCTCTTGCCTGTATTCCCAGCACTTTGAGAGGCCAAGGCAGGTGGATCACTTGAGGTCAGGACTTCGAGACCAGCCTGGCCAACATGGTGAAATACTGTCTCTACTAAAAATACAAAAATTAGCTGGCATGGTAGGATGCGCCTGTAATCCCAGCTATTTGGGAGGCTGAGACAGGAGAATTGCTTGAACCCAGGAGGCGGAGGTTGCAGTGAGCCGAGATTGTGCCACTGCACTCAATTAAGCCTAGGTGACAGAGCAAGACTACATCTCAAAAAAATAAACAAACAAACAAAAAAACAAAACTCAAGGCCCTCATCATTTCTCCCCAGGATAACTAAACTTTCCTGCTAACTACTATTCCCACTGCTCCAACCTCACAGTGCAGTTAATCCACCCCCTACAAGGATGGTCGAGATTTTCCTCCACTTAAATAAATTCCCTTCCTGGCTTCCATACTGCCCTCAGGATGAAAACCCAAGTTCCTCTCAGCTTAGTTTAGAAAGCTCTTCACCAGGTAGGCCCTTGAAAATTTGATTGCATCACTGTAATCTCAAAATTGTCAAAGAAAAACTGTTCCGTACCTGGTCTGGAATAGAACCAAGTGGTCTGCTATAAAATTCACAGTATCCTACTAGGAAGAAATGAACAGCATTCCAGAAAAAAAAAAAAAAAAAAAAAAAAAAAGCTTGCTTTTTTTCTAATGCAATTTCCTAAATGAACTTTAAGGAAATTAAGACTTGCTCTGGGCAACTCATTACCATCTACCCGGCTGACTGTCAACTATCAGAGTGTAGAGGTTTTTAACCAGACATTCGTTTCAATGATGATATTTAATCACTTTCTTCCCTTAATGTCCCTACCAAGAGCAAATTATTGAATGTGCCTACTGCAGGACTTTCTCCTTGCATTGCAAAGCTAAAAAAAAACTGGTGGCACATGCTCAAAATTAAACTGTCTGAAAAGTTTTAACAAATGCTACCTAACCTAAAGCAGGTCCTTTTACCCTGCAGTCCCCAGGACACTTTTTGGTCTCTGGCCTCCTTGGGCCTTCGAATACTCAGCAAACTCCTCCAGGGAGCACCCATCAGGGCTGACACTTTCCCTCACTCTCTGCGCCAACCCCCCAATGGCAACTCCCATCTTCTCTGGTGAACTTCTATTCATCTCCAAAGTCCATGTCAATCATAGGTCAAATGTTAGTTCCTCCAGGAGAACTCGCCAAGAGGCTGGACCCAAGTCCTTCCAGATGCTTCAGTATCAGAGCTGTTACTGTACTGCACTGCATTTATCTCACCAGAGTGGGAGCTCACTGAGGACAGCACAGGGCCTTTTTATTTCTGTATTCCCCACCCTATCACAGAGCTTGGCTCAAAATGAGCACATCCTAAATGTTTGTTGAATGCATGAAATGCCAACAGCCAAGTGCAGGAGTCAACCTTCCAGGCGAAGGTGTTCCATTTCCTTGTGTAATTCACCTTTAGGTGCTCTGTGTTTGCACCAAGCCAAAAATCAGATGGGATAACCTAAAGTTAAGGCTGTTGTTTCTACATCTTAGTGTTAAGGAGGGAGACAAAGCTGGGAAAAATGTACTGAAAGGGGTCATCACTGTGCAGTCTAGTAACCAACTCTAAAATGCAGCCTCCCTCCGGACCGAGGTGGAACTAGAGTCTGCCAGGCAGCCCCAGCAGCACTCTCCTGAGGACCTGGCACAGAGCGGGTAGTCCTGGAGTGACTCAACCCGCTGAAAAGCACGGACAAGCCCGCCCGTCTGAGAGGAAGAAATGTTTAAATATAAAATTTCCTAAAATGTTTAAACCAGAGGAAAAATACAGAAATCTTTTAGAGGAGAAGCAAAATGAAAAGACAGATAACACCTTTAAAGCAGCCTTATAGATCTGAATCTTCTTGGCACAAGAACATAAAAATTTAGTTGTTTTATGAAAATATCACGTTAGGTAAGTTCCGGGGATGTCAGGGCCTGAGAGTGAACCAGGAATATTCAGGAAAAATTCTTTTTTATTATTGCTGTTTGTTGGCTTTCGGATGAGAGTGAGAGGACATTTATTTTTTATTTTTATTGTTTTGAGACAAGCGTCTCGCTCTGTTGACCTCCGAGGCTCAAGCAATTCTCTTGCCTTGGCCTCCTAAGTAGCTGGGACGACAGGTGTGCACCACAACACCCAGCCAATTTATTTTGTCATAGAGGCAGTGTTTCAATCTGTTGCCTAGGCTGGTCTCAAACTCCTGGGCCTCTCAATGTGCTGGGATTACAGATGGGAGCTACCTCAACCAGCCCTGGATGACTTTGAAATGCCTTAAGAGAAAAACAGTCTGTTCCCCTCCAATTTCCCCCTGGCCTTTCAGATCTCTGGGAATACTCTCAATAAGAACAAACTTTCCCTGAGGACTAGACCTGGTGCTGGAGGACAAAGGGAATGCCCAAAGACTTACTAGTTTTCTTCTCATTTAAGACAACTTCCATCTGGTACATCTGCAAGGGTGCTTCAGAGTGGAAGGACTGATGGCAGGTTCCTATCTACCACTGAGGCTTTCCCCATGTTCTTAGAGGGACAGAGGAGGGTGATGGAACACACTGAAATGGGAACCCCCTGTCCCCACAGAAACCATGATATTCTCCTACACAAACACTAGAAAGTCCCAGAACAACATAGGTGGTCCCCACAGATGTTCTTTAACTAACTTTCTTTTTTTTTGAGACAGAGTTTTGCTCTTGTTGCCCAGGCTGGAGAGCAGTGGTGCAATCTCAGCTCACCGCAACCTCTGCCTCCTGGGTTCAAGAGATTCTCCTGCCTCAGCCTCCCAAGTAGCTGGGATTACAGGCATGCGCCACCACAACTGGCTAATTTTTTTTGTATTTTTAGTAGAGACGGGGTTTCTCCATGTTGGTCAGGCTGGTCTCGAACTCCCGACCTCTCAGGTGATCCGCCCACCTTGGCCTCCCAAAGTGCTGGGATTATAGGCGTGAGCCACCACGCCTGGCATAACTAACTTTCCTATAGTGTGCTAATTACAAGATGATCTACCTTATAATTTGATTTATCACAGTTCTTTATCTCAGTATATTTTTCCAAAAGGGGCTCAACATTTACTATCTTTTTGAAGGTCATTTCAAAGCCTTAGAAACTGGCCTCAACAGTAACTGCAGGAAGCATACTTGTCAGATCTGAGCAATAAAAATACACCCTGACTGCTGAGCCTGGAGCATGGGAGAGCCTACAGCTAACCAGGGAAGACATGGTGAGTTCAGTAAAAGGCAGGTAAGGAGGAGCCTTGTGTCCAAAGCTCTGTAAAATTTTCTTTACCTGCTGCATTAAAAAAAAAAAAAAAAAAAAGACTCAGAATATATCCAAAGATCTTATATTTAATAGGCCTTTAACCTGAGAACAAATCAATTAATTTTTAGATTTCATTTTATCATGCTCATTCTTATACATCCATACTTAGAAAAAAGAATGAGTAAAATTAAAACAAAGTAGTGGCACACTCAACAGACCTCACACCACTGAGATATGAGACGAATGCAATCATATCCTACATTCTACACATATCTGAAAACTTTAAAAGAAACTTACAGAACGTGTGGGAATCCCCCGCATGAAATTAAGAATTGTTTGACTGACTAAAAGTAGAATTGAAGGGCCGAAGAAAGGATTTCCCCTGTGGTTGATTAAGAACATTATTCTTGTTTTGAGTCGTTATACCAAGTGACCATGAAGTGAGAAGACTTGTTAAAATGCATTTTTTGAACTTTTTCCCTTGGTGCTAGATCCCAACACTGGCTTAAAGACAAAATACTGTAACATACTCAAACTTTTTTAAATAAGTTACAGTAACACTAAGAAGAGGGAACACGAAGTTCTACTGTTCTTCTTAAATAAGCTGACAGTAACACCATGAAGACGAAACACGAAGTTCTAATGTTCTGAAAAGACACTTTAATCAGTCCACCTTAATGGAATGCCTGCAACTGAGGATGAAATAAAATGTCTGCAAATGTGGGTTTGAAAATTGGTCATATAAATCATCATAAAATGTATCACAAGGTTTTTTGAAACAGTAAGTTTCCTAAAACATGTGACATGATGATTCAATGAACAAATACAACATTTATATACACATCTCTTCAAGAACATTCCTATTATATCTAAAACAGTAACATATTCTTCTTTCATCCATATTTTAGCAAATGGGTTTGAAGTGAAAATGTAAAGAAAGTTATCCGAGTGAAAAGAAAATCAGACAAAAATGATCAAATTCATTAAGAATTTCACCCCCACAAACATGAAAACAACAAGCTATCTGAAATCTGAACTCCTAAGGTTCAACTACTCTACAAGCAGAAGTGTGTGGAAGGTCAAACTACTCATGATGTTAGGGGCCGGGCGTGGTGGTTCACGCCTGTAATCCCAGCACTTTGGGAGGCCAAGGAGGGTGGATCACAAGGTCAGGATTTTGAGACCAGTCTGGCCAATATGCTGAAACCCCGTCTCTACTAAAAATACAAAAATTAGCCAGGTGTGGTGGCACACGCCTGTAGTCCCAGCTACTCAGGAGGCTGAGGCAGGAGAATTGCTTGACCCCAGGAGGCAGAGGTTGCAGTGAGCCAAAATCATGCCATTGCATTCCAGCCTGGGTGACAGAGCGAGACTCCATCTCAAAAAAACAAACAACTACTCATGATGTCAGAGAGCATTCAAAGTCACAAATGTTTAATTTATACATAAAAACACCAGATTAATCAGAATAAACATATTTTGGTATTTATTAGGTAAGCTGCAGTGTGGATAAAACATTCATATACCAAACTTTATTCCCTGGCAGTAGGAGAAAAAGGAGGCATTCTTATGCCAGAAAAAGGAAGTACAATCTGTGTAGGCGAATGAGCAGAATGGAGTAGCTGTTGCAGTAGAAGGATGATGTATTTTACAGAGTATGAAGATTTTAAAAGTAAAACCAGGTGGGGCGCGGTAGCTAACGCCTGTATTCCAAGCATTCTGGGAAGCTGAGGCAGGCAGGTCACTTGAGGTCAGCAGTTTGAGACCAGCCTGGCCAACGTGGTGCAACCCCATCTCTACTAAAATTACAAAAATTAGCCAGGCGTGGTGGCACACACTTGTAATCCCAGCTACTTGGGAGGCTGAGGCAGGAGAATGGCTTGAACCCGGGAGGCGGAGGTTAAAGTGGGCTGAGATCATGCCACTGCACTCCAGCCTGGGTGACAGAGAGACTCCATCTCAAAAAACAAACAAACAAACAAAAAAAAACAGTAAACCAAATGTACAAGGAGTAGAAGATTCAACATAGCTACTAACTACTTCCAATACTTCTTAAGTTTAGAATAAATTTTTATTCATTCTTAAGGCTCTAAACACCAACTCTATATTCAGAGTCAAAAAAATATTAGGTATGGCTTCAAATATAACCGGGTACCAACAGATAAGACAAGTAACAAAACTTTTAACTTGAGACTATGCAGTGCTTGGTGACTTGCTTCTGCAGAGCAGAGTATTGGAAAGAAGGGGAAGCAAATTTCCATGGTCAAGGTGAGCATCAGCAGTGGCAAGTCACGTTGATGGCGTTCTCTTTTCACACGGATGTGATAAGGATATCCCTTCACCTCTGTGTTTGTCCTCCCAAAAACTCACATCCCAGTCTAATAATCAGAAAAACAGGAAAAAATCCAAACTAAGGCACATTCTGCAAAATCCCTGCCCAGTATTCCTCAAAACTGACGAGGCCATCAAAAACAAACATCTCAGAAACGATCATAGACTGGAGGGCTTTAAGGAGACATGGTGGCTAAATGTCCTGTGATATCCTGAATGCAGAACGGAAAAAGGACATTTGGAAAAACGGGTGAGCTCTGAATAAAATGTGGATTTTAGTTAACAGTAAAGTACCAATGTTTGTTCCTTAATTGTGACAAATGTAACATAATAATGTAAGAGTCAGCAACAGGAATCACTGAGTGAGGGGCATATGGAAACTCTGTACTATCTTTGAACTTGTCTTCAAATGTATAATTATTCCAAAATAAAGAGTTATTTAAATTTTTAAAAACTAGGCTGAGAGCACTGAGGTGTAGTCCTTCAGGTGTGCACCGCAGCTTCGGCTGCAGCCACCGGGGCAAGCACAGGCTTGGGTCCTGGTCACCCTGCCTGCTGACCAACAGACACACTGGCCAATTTGGGAACCTGTCTCCGATGCCAGTAGACCACAGATGGCATGCATGCGACAAGAACAAACATCTCTGAAGTGCCTAACACCCCCATCTGAAGTGAAAAATAGGCAATTTTATGCAAGAAAAAAAAGACAAGGCCTAAACAGGTTGGCTGGGAGCCATCAGTGCTCTGTGAAAACACATGACAAACCAGCCTTCAGACTTCACTTGGCAAATACCACTGCCATCATCCAGGCAGGTGTGAAACAGTTATACAGACTTCTCTTGCATACCCAGCAGGCTCTGTGTCCTGTTTCCTTGCCACAAAAAAAGGTAAATCAGAGAAGTGGGGATATAGAATTCCTTTAAATATCCGCGGGAGAAAGTAGCTCACACACAAAAAAGACTTCTTCAACCAAGCAGCAGTTAGTATCCATTTTCAGGAATCTGTCCAGCCAGGGAACACGTGGCACCATGAGAGTCCTGTTTTATAAGAGGGAGGCAGCAAGGCCTGTGCAGTGCTGTTCAATATAGAAAAACATTTTATCCTTACAGAATAAACACGTGGCAGGATTGCATTTGCTGCAGTGGATTTCTTTAATTACATTGAATTTTAATCCAAAAAGAAATCTGGGGGATTTATCTGCTCTAACCAAAAAGTTCCAGAATTTATGAACTAGATGAATATGTAGCACTCATTAGGCCAGAAAATTAAAATATAAATGCCTTTAAGGTTTTTTTGTTTTTGTTTTTTTTTAAGAAAATTAACACAGTGTGGGCCACGCATGGCGGCTCAAGCCTGTAATCCCAAACACTTTGGGAGGCCGAGGCAGGCGGATCGCTTGAGGTCAGAAGTTCAAGACCAGCCTGGCCAACATGGTAAAACCCCATCTCTACTAAAAATACAAAAATTAGCCAGGCGTGGTACTGGGTGCCTGTAATCCCCGCTACTTGGTAGGCAGGAGAATGGCTTGGACCTGGGAGGCAGAGGTTGTGGTGAGCCAAGATCAGGCTGCTGCACTCCAGCCTGGGTGACAGAGCAAGACTCCGTCTCAAAGGAAAAGAAGGAAAGGAAGGAAAGGAAGGAAGGAAAAGAAGAAGAAGAAAAAGGAAAAGAAAGAAAAGAAGGAAGGAAGGAAGGAAAATAAATTAACAGTGTCAGTCAAAATTATAATAGTTTTACAAGAAAGTTGACCAAATTATTTTCGTTTATCCGAGAGAAAAGTGATGCAGAAGTAGCCCAGAAAAATTCCAAAAAAACAATAACAATAACGACGCTCAACCACATACAAAAATTTATTATACAGCTCTGATAATTAAAACAGCATGGCAGTAGAACTAGAATAGATAGACGTGTCCATGGAAAATAAGAAAACATCTGAAAACAAAACAAATACTCAAATTCATTTATTCAAACATTTATTGAGTGCCTGCTATGTATGAGTACTGTGGATGGTTACTTGACGGCAAAACCAAAAAGTCCATGTCAGACCAAAGGATGAAGTATTCAATAACTGGCTATTTGTGTAGGGAAAAAGATATTTTTCTCACATTTTACACTCAAATACATCTCAAATACTTAATTATATACAACTCCTAGCACTACTAGAATAAAACAGGTGAATATTTACATATAATTTCATGATGGGAAATATGCGAGTTCGAAACAATCATTATGAAATATGTTAATTTAAATGTTAACAGGGCATAAACTACTGACTAGCTAAGTAAGTAATGGATGGTCATGTAGTCGTTAAATTGTTGGTGAAGAAATATCTTTATTAACATTTAAGAAGTTATAAAAATGATGTGTACAGTAAAAAGACCTAAATATAGATATTAAAGAAGACATATACAGGAAACATCTATCCCATAAGAATATCATTACTCTTCAAACTAATCTATATAGTTAATGCATGACCTCAATCAAAGGAGGGTTTTTCATGGAGCAGAACTCTAAAATGTATACGGAAAAGCAAAACGCAAAGAGTAGGGATGATTTTAAAGAAGAACAAGAAGAGGAGACTTAAACTACCAGGCACTAAGACACAATAAAGAAATAAAGACATATTTTAAAAGCATGATGGTGGCTCATGCCTGTAATCCCAGCATTTTGGGAGGCCAGTGCGGGTGGATCACTTGAGGTCAGGAGTTCGAGACCAGCCTGGTCAACATGGTGAAACCCCATCTCTACTAAAAATACAAAAATCAGCCAGACGTGGTGCACACTTCTATAATCCCAGCTACTCAGGAGGCTGAGGCCTAAGAATCGCTTGAACCTGGGAGATGGAGGTTGCAGTGAGATGAGATCATACCACTGCACTCCAGCCTATGTGACAGTGAGACTCTGTCTCAGAAAAAAAAAAAAAAAAAAAGGGCATGAAAATGGGGCAAGAAAAAAGAAATATACCAGTGGAACTAAATAACCGCCCCCCCGCCCCTACAAAAAGACATAGATCTACATAGACAGAAGTTTGTAGGACAGAATGGCACTGCGCATTGGTGGAGAAGGGCTGCAAAGGCAATTAAATGGTGCTAAGACAACAGGTCATCCATGAGAAAAACAAAATTAGGCAACTATACCTCATGCTATACACAAAACTATTTTAGATGGACAGAAGCTGAAATTGTGAAAAGCAAAACTTTAAAACTTTTAATAGTAAACAGAGGATATTTTATATGACCTCAGCCTAAGGGAGAATTTCTAAAATAATATACCCACAAACAATGCCCAAAGGAAGGATTACATTAAAAGGAAACTCTTATTCAACAAATGGCATTATTTAAAAAGTTAACAATCAAGCCCCAAACCAGGAGAAGATATTTTTACTCATATAGACCACAAAGAATTAATATGCAGAATATATAAAGATTACCTACAAATCACTAAGAAAAAGAAATCAACAGAAAAATCACATGATTAGAAAATGTCCTTCACAGAAGAAACCCAAATAGCTAAATAAACACAAATTCTCAACCTCTCTAGTTACCAACCAAATTCTAATAAAACTACAATGAGATACTACTCACTAGTTATCAACCAAACTAATAAAACTATAATGAGATACTATTTCACACCCATCAAACTGGTAGAATTAGGACCTGACAATGCCAAGTGTTTATGAGGACATGGGGTGAGATACAACCACTCCAGAGAGCAATTTCATTCTAGTTATTAAATTTGAAATTGTGCATACCCTAAGACCTGGTAATTTTTTGGTTGTATACCCCAGATGAACTCTGGCATGTGCACTAAGGAGAAATATAAATGAATTCATATAGCCACATTTTTTAATAGTGAAAAATTGTAAAAACTTAAAAGTCTCTCAATAGGAAAATATATTTTAAAATTGTGACATATTTTGAAAAACTGAATACCATAAAACAATTAAAATAAATGAACTAGAGCTACAGATATTAATATAAGTAAACTCCAAAAACATAATATATAGCAAAAAGGGCAGGCTCAGACAATGTACACAATATAGACTGTAGTGAATACTGAGATGGCTGCTTAGGTCTCTCTTTAGGACTGAAGAGCTTATCCCTCAGTTTCTAGGGGTGTTGCAAGTTAACAGCCCTCAGTTGAAAGAGTCACCTGAGAAGGGAAGGTCTCATCCCTTCTTCAGGGGTAGCCTTCTTCCCATAACTGGTCAATGTGAAGCTACCAAGGCCTGGCCCCTCACCCCAACTTGGTACCATCCTCAAGGGCTACCCTACCTTCAGCATCCCCTTTGGGATCAGCTGAGGCCTATCTTGTGATCGCACACCACAGCCCAATTTCTCCCTCAGCCCAATTGTGCTTCCTCCTATTCCACAAGTGTGAATCCTAAAATCTCCTTAACAAACTTCCTACGTGTTAATCTTCTTTTCTTTTCTTTTTGGATACGGAGTTTTGCTTTGTCGCCCAGCCTGGAGTGCAGTGGCTCAATCTCAGCTCACTGCATCCTCCACCTCCCAGGTTCAAGCAATTCTTCTGCCTCAGCCTCCTGAGTAGCTGGGATTACAGGCGCACACCACCACACCTGGCTAATTTTTTGTATTTCAGCGGAGATGAGGTTTCCCTATGTTGGCCATGCTGGTCTGAAACTCCTGACCTCAAGTGATCTGCCGCCTCAGCCTCCCACAGTGCTGGAATTACAGGCATGAGGCACTGGTGGCCCCTGGCCTTAATCTTTTGAGTTCCATTTCCCTTGGAATCCGACTTGCAACAGATACAATGTATATCCTGTTTTAAAACATGTACCATAATACAATTTATGTTGTGAAACAGTATTATTTATGTTTGGGAATGCGTATTTTGTAAAACTGTAAAAGCATGCACCAGAATGACAAACACTAAATTCAAGAGAGAAGTTACTTCTGGAAGGTAGAAAGGAGGACAGGCTTGTGGAAGCACACACATAATGTTTTAATAACTACATTACATTTTCATTCTTATACTGGATACTGTATACATATAAACTGGTTAGAGTATTCCTTATGCTTTCTTTGTATATCTGAAATTCCATGACTTTTTAAAGTAACCTAAAAGGAACAGCTTGCCCCTGTATCAACCATTCTTCACTTTTTTTCTGCTGCAATAAACAAATGGATGACATTCATGTGGCCAACAGAGAATAATGGGTGTTCCCACATTTTGAAACAAGAACAAATTTCCTGTTGGAAATAAAAAAAAATAGGGCTACAGAGCTCTTTTTGCTTTTTTTTTTAATGTGGCAATCTTGAGAAGTATTTACAAGTTTGTAATTCTATACCGTGTACTAGCAATGATCACTTTAAACAGGCTGCTACACAGATAATATAAAATTATGCATAATTTCTACAGTAATTCCACTTCCCTTTCTTCTGCTCAAGAAATTACTGGATTTCAAGTGACTGAAATTATAGTGATAACTTTGACTTTGTCAAGTTTCACACATCGTGGTGCCATGATTTGAGCCAGGGCAGTCTGACTCTGAATTTGAACAGTGTTTAATTGCCAGGAACAAACCACAGCGAAAACTTCTAAACAGAAGGATACAGAGTAAAAGGAAATGCCTAGGATTGTTCTTTCTAAATTCTCAAGATTTCCCAATACAAAAAGTATTATGGTATAATTATAGTTCTATAAAACAATGTGCTCTATGTATAATACAAATACTAGCAAAATAAAGAGATTACCAGAAAATTGTAAATCGAAGGACACATTCACATAACTGAGATACAATTGGATTTTTCCCTAAATTTGTTAGATAATTCCACAATTGCCAATTTCGCTCTGTTTGTTGAGATCTGATCTTGGTTTCAAATTTTAAAATTTCACTGTATAATAAAATGAGTTCCATGTCCCTAGGGTTGGGCCACGGAAACAATGTTTTTCTCTGTTCCCACCCAATGTGAGCTATGTATGACAGCAACACATCACATAAAAGGATCTAGAAGCTCAAAATAAGAGGGAAAAAAAGTATGTGGGAGGGGAGCAGGATGAAAAGATTAAAATATTTTCTAACTCACTAATTTGAAGCAAACAGGTTTTGTACATATCCAAGGCACTGAGCACAAACAATCCAATTTCAACTGATGTTAATTATTCAGGACTACCTACTAAGAAACTAAATTTTAAGTTCTATATTTGTTTAATATAAAAAACTTATATACAGTTACAAAGGAGGAGAAAAACAAAACAAATATATCAACATGGTCAGACACTGACAATAAAAGATTGTTGACTGGGAATGAAATATTTAACACTCTGTCAACAAAGTAAGGAATTTTATACGTAATCCCTTCCTGTTAACCCATTACGTGTTTCGAGTTCCTCTTTCTCCTGACACTGTCAAAAAATCTTTTTCTTTAACGTTTTCCCAGTAATCCAGTTATTCCTAAATTTTCAGCGACATTTTAGAAAGAAATCCAAACCTCAGCTCAGGTTAACATCTATACAGGCACTCCCTCTTGTGGTACAAAGGGAAACTGCCTGTTTACTCCAGCGCTCAAGCCCAAGGGAAGTCCTTTTGGGTTTTAGCGCACTGAAGCAGGTTCTTTATTGTCTTCATTTTATAGACCAGGAAACAGCACAACTGAGGTCCAGCAACTTACTTCCTCGAGGCATAACAACCAGAGAACTGAGATTCAGCTCAGATGTCTGATATCCCTATCCCAAGGCCATGCACTTTGCACCACACCTCATCATCTACAACATCTATTCACCCTGTTCTTTTTGTTACCAAATTTCCAAGAATACACGTAAAAGCAGGTAGCGTAGCAACCACATATTACTGAAAGATGCATTTAATGCAATAAGAATCTAATTTTAAACTTCTACTGTTTTGATGTAGTTTCAAAGCAGCTGCTTAGCTTGTATTTTCAGTTTAATACATTCGTGATCATTAACAAAACAGCGAAGTGAATAATGGGCATAAATTTTCCTAAGAAGAATCATTTGCCATATTTATTCTTCAATATTATCAAAAAGTATGTAATTTTGTTTTTGTTTTTTTTTTGAGACAGAATCTTGCTCTGTTGCTCAGGCTGGAGTGCAATGGCGCAATCTCGGCTCACTACAACCTCCGCCTCCCAGGTTCAGGCTATTCTCCTGCCTCAGCCTCCTGAGTAGCTGACATTACAGGCGCACACCACCATACCCACCTAATTTTTGTGTTTTTAGAAGAGACAGGGTTTCACCACATTGGCCAGGCTGGTCTGGAACTCCTGACCTCAGGTGATCTGCCCGCCTTGGCCTCTTAAAGTGCTGGGATTACAGGCGTAAGCCACCGCGCCCGGCCGTAAACAGAATTTTATTTTGTGTGTTATGGACCCACTTGTAACCAAAAGCACTTCTTTGAAGGACAAGACAAATAATTAGAATTTCCAAAATAATAAACTGTCATCCTTATTTACATGTTAATGTCAATGGATCTGAATAAAATAATTTATGTGGCCGGGTGCGGTGGCTCATTCCTGTAATCCCAGCACTTTGGGAGGCCAAGGCGGGTGGATCACCTGAGGTCAGTAGTTCGACACCAGCCTGGTCAACATGTGAAACCCCGTCTCTACTAAAAATACCAAAATTAGCTGAGTGTGGTGGCGCATGCCTGTAATCCTAGCTACTCAGGAGGCTAAGGCAGGAGAATCGCTTGAACCAAGGAGGTGGAGGTTGCAGTGAGCCTTGATCGTGCCACTGCACTCCAGCCTGGGTGAGAAACTGAGACTCTGTCTCAAAAAAAAAAAAAAAAAAAAAAAGAATTTATGCTTTGTGTTAATGGCATGTCATGAAATTTCAAAACCTGCTGATTCCCAAACACTTATTTTATTTATCTTCATCATGAATTTATATGATGAAAAGTACCTCCTTTACAGGTTTTAAAAGTTAAATGAGCTAATACAAGTCAAGGACAGGTTAGTCTTTTATAAAGTTCACCCTTTTCATCTTTCTTGTACCAGAGAAATATAAAGATATACTCCCATAAATGGTAAAAATACAGAGAGAAGAAGGCAAGACAGCAAGTAGAAAAAATTATCAAAAGAACTACTAAATTATTCAATGTGACAGGTTTTCACCTGCAAGAGTTTTTCTACTCTGGAAATGCCCTGAAGTGTCCCACGGTGATTCCACCTGTACAAGTGAGACTACAGCCCATGATGCTGCCCAACCACAGTTGGCCAAGACCTCACTAGCTGCCCCTTTCTGCCTGATGTGCCACGTGTGTCCCCCCAGAGCTGGGCCATGGAGCAAAGAGGATCAGCTTTAAAGCCCAATCAAACGTAGGCTGCATTCCCCTGATCAAACCTCCAAAGTGAATTCCTGGTTTCCTAAATCAATAAGCAAAACAAACAGATACAACCTCTGAGTATTTTGTATTCCTCACCTCAGTGAATTCCCCACCACTTGCTGAGAAGGCCAAGGCAGAAGCTGAACTAATCCCTGACTCCTTTTTCTGCTATATTCTCCCTATCCTGCCAGTCAAAAGGGCATATAACTCCCAGTCACTGAATCTCTTGACTCCAACCTCTCTTCTTTAATCCCAATACCACAGCTTTAGATAAAGTCCTTACCAACATCTTGCAACCTGGATAACAGCCAAGTCCTATTCATCCCTCCGAACCTGGCTCTTCCATGCCCTCCTGCAAGGCCTTCCCAGCCCTTCTCTGTGGATGCCCCTCCTCCGTTTTGAAGCAGACTGGATACCAGCCCCACCACGCCACCATGCTTCTTTTATCCTTGCAGGTGGGTGTGTCTTTATCTTCAGGGTGCCTGAAACATATGAGTGTTCCACAAATTTTTGTTGAATAAGGGATTTGCTTTTGAGGGAAAGAAAAAGTGAAAAAGTACAATTTGGTTAACTAAGCTGGTACTTTATTTGGAAAAATGGCTTGATGAATTTCAGTTTAAGAACTGGTTTTTTCCAAAATAAATTTTTTCTGTTTGCATAAACTTGGGCAGAATCATGGGCAGGATGTTCTAGGGTCATTGCGTTTTCATTAAAATTAGGTAAATGTCTAACTGAAAAATGCCCACTTTTACCCAAGTAAGTAAAATTCAATCTTCTATTTTATATATGGGGGGATTCAGGGGCAAAGGTGTGAGGTCACTAACCCCAGAGATAACTGATTCCTGGTCTGGTGCAGAAAATGGAAGTGCTCCAAGAGGGCGTCTCTCTGCTTCACTTCCCCAACTACTGCAAGCATCTTATGCTCAGATTACCTGATGTCTCTACATATATAGGAGTTGGGGTCAGGTGGGTGGACACCCAGGCCTAGAAGCAAAGGTATTAAGCCACCATCAATTTCCTTCCTAAAGAACTAAAAGGTGAAGGATAGGGCCAGGGACGGTGGCTCACGCCTATAATCCCAGCACTTTGGGAGGCCGAGGAGGGCAGCTCATTTGAGGTCAGGTGTTCGAGACGAGCCTGGCTGACATGGTGAAACCCCATCTCTACTAAAAACAAAAACAAAAACAAAAAAAAGGCCGGGCATGGTGGTCATGCCTGTAGTCCCAGCTACTTGGGAGGCTGAGGCAGGAGAATTGCTTGAACCCGTGAGGCGGAGGCTGCAGTGGGCTGAGATCACACCACTGCACTCTATCCAGCCTGGGCAACAGAGCGAGACTCTGTCTCAAAAAATAAAATAGGCCAGGCATGGTGGCTCACGCCTGTAATCCCAGCACTTTGGTAGGCCGAGGTGGGGAAATCACCTGAGGTCGGGAGTTCGAGACTAGCCCGACCACCGTGGAGAAACCCCGTCTCTACTAAAAACACAAAGTTAGCCGGGCATGGTGGCGCATGCCTGTAATCCCAGCTACTCGAGAGGCTGAGACAGGAGAATCGCTTGAACCCAGGAGGCGGAGGCTGCAGTGAGCCGAGATCGCGCCATTGCACTTTACCTGGGCGACAAGAGTGAAACTTGTCTCAAAAAAACAAAAAAATTAAATTAAAAAGTGAAGGATAACTCACCACCATAAATTTGAACTACTTTACACAAATTGAATATTAATCCAAAAAACATGTTTTCCAGTGGGGAGGGGGGTGTTAATAACTATTTAACATAAAACCAATCATTTGACAAATGATATGCAAGGGAAATACAGCTATTCCTGGTCACTAAATTCTGGGAAAAACAAATAACTCTTTTTACAATTTAATTTAAATTATTTTACAATTTAACTAATTTACAAATAACTAATTTACAATTAGAATCCAAAAAGCATTTGGCATAGAACATGAATTCAGTGAACCTCACCAAAGTATTCCAAAGCAGTATGTTACAATGAAATCAGTACTATAGTTCAATTCCTTGAATGGTAATTTTTTTTTTTTTTTGGAGTCTCACTCTGTCACCCAGGCTAGAGTGCAGTGGCGTGATCTCGGCTCACTGCAAGCTCTGCCTCCCGGGTTCACGCCATTCTCTCCTGCCTCTACAGGCGCCCGCCACCACGCCCACCACCACGCCCGTCTAATTTTTTGTACTTTTAGGAGAGATGGGGTTTCACCGTGTTAGCGAAGATGGTCTCGATTTCCTGACCTCGTGATCCGCCCGCCTTGGCCTCCCAAAGTGCTGGGATTACAGGAGTGAGCCACCGTGCCCAACCTGAATGGTCATCTTAAAGAGAATTTGAAATTTTGAGTGGCCACCCACATTTAGTGGCTTATCTTGAGGTATAATTTGCATGTCATAAAAATTACCCATTTTAAGTACACAATTCCACACGTTTTCATACAATTTATACACAGCTATCACCAGGAACATTTCCATTACCCAAACTGTTCTGCTGTGCCTGTTTAAAACCAATCTCCATGCTGCCACCCCACACCCAGGCAAAGCACTGATCTGATCTAAGGTTTTACCTGTTCTAAAAGTTTCATATCATAGTATCATACAATACAGAGCCCTTTCACTTGGCATAATGTTTCTGAGGTTCAACCATATTGTGGTATGTACCCGTGGCATGAATCAGAATTTTATTCCTTTTCATGGCTGATATGGACATTCCAAATTTTGTTTATCTATTCACCAGTTGATGGATTTGGATTGTTTCCAGTTTTTGTCTACTGTGAATAATGGTACTATGAACATCTGTTTGCTTTTTGAATGGGCATAGTTTTTATAACTTTACTGAGTTACTCCTGATATACAATAAATTGCATATATTTAAATATACAATGAGTTTTGACATATGTATACACCCATGAAATCATTAGACATAATCAAATAATGAATATAGACATCACCCCCAAACGTTTCATTGTGCTCTTTCCTTTGGAATCCCTTTCTCCCTCCTCTCCCAAGCCATCCTCTGATCTGCCGGCACTGATCTACTGTCACTACAGATTAGCTTGCATTTTCTAGAATTTCACCTAAATAGAATCAGTATGCTATTTTGTAGGAAAAGGTGTCTGGCTTCTTTCACACAGCAAATTATTATTTTGCAATGCATACATGTCGCTGTATGTATCAACAGTCCATTCCTTTTCATTACTGAGTATTATTCCATTCTATAGATATACCACAATTTGCTTATCCATTCATCTGCTGACAGACACATAAATTAGTTCCAGTTTTCAATCACAGCTAAAGCTGCTATCTTAACCACATCAGACCAATCTGGTTCATCTCTTCTGTAACAAAGTTGTGAGTTGTTTTTCAGTTGCCATGGGCCCCCAGGTTGAACATCATGTAATCTGAGCATGCCCAGATGAACCAAGCATGCAACTATAGGGGCAACCTAAATGTTCCAACCAAGGAGAGGGGACTGAATTAAGAAGTGGAAGCCGGGTGTAGTGGCTCATGCCTGTAATCCCAGAACTTTGGGAGGCCGAGGCAGGCAGATCACCTGAGGTCAGGAGTTTGAGACCAACCTGGCCAACATTGCAAAACCCCATCTTTACTAAAAATACAAATACTGGGCATGGTGGCAGGCGCCTGTAATCTCAGCTACTTGGGAGGCTGAGGCAGGAGAATCGCTTGAACCCAGCAGGCAGAGGTTGCAGTGAGCTGAGATTGCACCACTGCACTCCAGCCTGGGTGACAAGAGTGAGACTATCTCAAAAAAAAAAGTGGATATGGCATAACAGGATCCAGAATCCAATCAGATTGAGCTCTGGCATAGCCCCATGTCAGGAGCCAGTCAGAAAACACCCCCCAGCATCACTTCGTCACAAGATCCAATTGGATCACACCCTATTACCCTATGCTTATAAAACTCTACCCAACTACCAGCTCCAGGAGGCAGATTTGGGTGCTTCTTCCTGGCTCCTTGCCAGTCCAGTCATGATAAAGCTTCTTTTTCCTCAAAAGCCAGCGCCATGGTATTTATTGGCCTCCACGTGCCTTGGGCAGCAGGCCCATTGATTGCTTGCTGGGTGACACTATGAACATCATATACCAACTTTGCCTGGACACATGCTGTCATTTGTCCTGACAGCATACCTTGGAAATAGAATTGCTGAGTTACACATTAAGTGTATGTTGAACTTTTTAAGAAACTGCCAAACTGTTCTTCATCATGGCCGTACTGTTTTATATTCCCACCAGCAATTTGAGAGGATTCTGGTTTCCGCATATCCTTGTCAACACTTGGATTGTCAATGTTTTTAATTTTAGCCATTCTGGTGGTTGTTATTATGGCTTTAATTTGCATTTCCCTAATGAGTGAGTGGCTGCTTAGTTTAGTGGTCAGCCAGTGGATTTGGGCAGAGATTGAGCCCAGCCACCTTGCACCAGGGTAAGGCTTCCACCGTCTGCAGAGGGAACAGTCTGTGCATGGAAGGCAGCATTCAAAGTTGTACCCAAATCTCAAGTCTCTTCTGGCTTTCACTTTTTGCTGGGCTCTACTGAGTATCCCCTGGGCATGCAAAGTTTAGCTGTCTGCTACAGATGGTTGGAGAGCCACGTTAGCCCCCTATAGGTCTCTCATTTCTAGGATCTCATTGTTAAATTTCTGGACGGTGGCCTCAAACTAGCAAACTTCAAACTCAAAGTAGCAAAGCTGCGGGTTTTTCATTATTAACTGATTATGCCACTTTTAGCCAGCAAAGCTGTGATTTCTTAACCCCAACCTTTACCCACACTTCAAATTGAGTCTATCATGTCTGATAAAACAGCAGTTCGACAACTGAGATAGTGGGCAAGAAGACCGAAGCAGCCCCATGCGAGAAGGCCACAACCCCTATCCTTCATACCCAAAGACTCAGTGTATCAATAACACTTCTCAATCTATTATCTGCCTTTTGTTTCCAGTGCCCAGACACGACCATTTTGGACAACCTCATCCAGTTTTACGCTTGTTTTATTCAGAAAGAGAATCACCTATCCTCTTCACATCACCATTAAGGGAAGCGATCTTGGCTACTCATTTTTAATTTCTCAACTTTCCACAGCATAAAGTATGACGATAATACAAAAATGAAGTATGACTATAATTCAACTCCAAGTATCAAATATAGAAATGCTCTCAAAGTTTGATAGAAAATTTATCATCAGAATGTGAATATTTTATATTAAGAGAGTGGCTCTTCCACATAGTAACAGCAAGCTAACATTATATTAAAGTACCAAAATAGCCAGTTCAGCAACTTTGAGACTCCTGGAAGATAAACTGGTTGATTGCTTGGACCTCAGCTGTGGCTTGACCACAAAACTCAAACACAGTCGATTCTGCGGTGTCAGTAACAAAATCTGACACAGGCAAAAAGCAAATTCTTGCAGTTCTGTTAGTATGAGTATGTATTACAAATATTCTCAGCCCAGATTTTGTTACATTATACGTTCTCGTTATTTCACATGCTACCACAAAATCCTCAAGTATAATTTAGTTTTAACATTACTTCATATTTATATAATACAATGCTTTATAGTTGACTAAGCCCCTTCACCTACTAGTTCATCTGATCCTCATAAAAACCTCCTGTGGCAGGTAAAGCAAATATTACCCTCATTTTATACCTGCTGGAACTGAACACAGAGGGATTAAGTGTTCCACATAGCTAGGAAATCAGATCTAAAATCCACTTATTCTGGCAATATTTCATTTTGTGTGACCTTGGGTATTGTCTCTGCCTCAATTTCTTCAAATGTTTCAATAACTTCCTCAAAAGTAAGGAAAAGAAATTACACCCCAAACATCAGCTTTTTCAACATTTTCAGTTGAGGAGAACTAGTCTTAACATTTGTTACCTTAACATTTTTAATTCCCGGAATGTGAATGCAGACACTGAGCAAGAAGCAGCCAAATTTCATAACAATTACAAAAGCCAGCTTTAACATACTCAATGCCAACCTCTACATTCTCTCTCTTTCTGTCTCTCCCCCAATCCCTCCCACCCCTCCGCCTCTTCCACAACACAATTCTATGAAATCATCTTAGGAGGGAAGCACTACACCTCCACCCCTAACACACACAGGTGGTGGTCTTAAATGTCATGAATCTGGTAGGCCATTTCAGAAAAATAACTTGAAATCTCTCTAACACATGCATTGGGAGAAACATGTAATTTCTCTCATCTTAAAAAACCAAAACCAAAACTTTCCTTGACTCTTCTGGACTTCACAAGTTACTCAAAAGAGAGTCTGTCTGTACTCACTCTTTAATCCAGTTCCTCCAATTCTCCCTGGAATCTGCTCCACTCTGGCTTTTGTCTCTACCATTTCACTGAAACCACTCGCCAAGATCACTAACATCCTCCTCACTGCTAAATCTTCTGATCAATTTTCAGCTGGCATCTTACCTGACCCATCAGCAGCATCTGACAAGGTGGATTACTACTGTTTCCCTTGGTGTCCAGAGTATCACGATTTACACCTTCCTGTCTGTTCCTCAATCTGCCTTGCCGACTCCATGGGACCAGGAGAGGCCCCGGACCACTCTTCTCACTCCCTTGGTGGCCTCAATCCTTCTTATGACTTTGAACAACAGTTCAATGCTAATGACTTCAAATTTGCCTTTTTAATCCTGACCTCCCACTAAAGTCCAGACTCTGCCTACATGACCTTTCCGCTTAGATGTCTAAAGAGGAATCTCAAATTTAATGTGTTTGAAACTGAGCTCCTAGTGCTGCCTCCAATCGGTCCCTCCACAATCCACCCATCTCAGCAAAGGCACCTCCACTCTCAGTTGTTCAGGCTGCAAACTGTGGAGTCTTCCCTGACACTCCTTTCTGTCTCTCATCCCATATCTAATTTCACAACAACATATAACTAGAATTCCATCATTTCTCCTCACATCCCTTGCTTATGGTCTCAGGCATCATCTCGCAGCCCCGGGTCACTGCAGTAGCCTCATTGGGTCTCTCTGCTTCTACCCTTGCAAACACCCCCACCCCCAGCCCAGAGTATTCAAATCACATTAGCTTCAATAGAAAGATCATGTTGCTTCTCTCCTTAAAATCCACCAATTCTTTTTCATCTCACTGGAAGCCAAAACCCATACAATAACCACTGCTCACACTGTTATGGGAAAGGGGTCCCAATCCAGACCCCAAGGGAGGATTCTTGTATCTCATGCAAGAAAGAATTTGAGGCAAGTCGATAAAGTGAAAGTAAGTTCATTCAGAAAGTAAAAGAATAAAAGAATGGCTACTCTATAGTTGCCCGTTTTTATGGTTATTTCTTGATTATATGCTAAACAAGGGGTGGATTATTTATGCCTCCCCTTTTTAGACTATATGGGGTACCAACCTGACGTTGTCATGGCATTTGTAAACTGTCATGGTGCTGGTGGGAGTGTAGCAATGAGGACGACCAGAGATCACTCTCGTCTCCATCTTAGTTTTGGTGGGTTTTGGCTGGCTCTTTACTGTAACCTTTTTTATTAGCAAGGTCTTTATGGCTCGTATCTTCTGCTAACCTCCTATCTCATCCTGTGACTTAGAATGCCTAACTGTCTGGGAATGCAGCCCAGTAGGTCTCAGCCTTATTTTACCCAGCCCCTACTCAAGATGGGATTGCTCTGGTTTATATGCCTCTAACAGCATGACATGACCATCCATATCCTCTCGTCTCCTCTTTCTTTTTTTGAGACAGAGTCTTGCCCTGTCGCCAGGCTAGAGCACAGTGGCACGATCTCAGCTTACAGCAACCTCCGCCTCCCAGGTTCAAGTGATTCCCCTGCCTCAGCCTCCTGAGTAGCTGGGACTACAGGCGCCCACCACCACACCTGGCTAATTTTTTTTGTATTTTAGAGTAGATACGGGATTTCACCATGTTCGCCAGGATGGTCTCGATCTCCTGACCTCCCAAAGTGCTGGGATTACAGCCCCTTCACTCACTCCACTCCATTCACTAGCCTCCTCCTACTTTCAAACAAGCCAGGCATGCTTCTGCCTCAAGGTCTTTGCATTTGCTATCCTCTCTGCCTACAACACTCTTCCCCCAAACACTCACAGGCTCTTTCCATCAACTTCTTCACAACTTCTCACTGAGGCCTTCCCTAAACATTCTCTTTACCAGTCAACTCTTCAGCCCTTACTCTTGCCTGCCTTATGTTTCTCCAAAGCACTCATTGCCTACTAATATACTACATATTGTACTTTTTTATTTGTTCCTAGTCTGTGTCTTCCTGCTAGAATGTTACCTCCATGAAGGCAGAGAGTTTAGTTCATTTTGTTCACTACTGTATCACCAACAATTACAATACTGTCTGACACATGGTAGGTAGTCAATAAATATTTGATGAATCAAAGAATCACATTCTTAATACAAATGTATATGAATTTATCCATAGGAGGACCAGAAAGTTCAAGAACTACAGAATGCTACATACTGGATGACTAAGAATGTTGATTGTATGTGATGATATAGATCAGTTCTATCCAAAAGAAATATAATGCAAGCTACAAGTAATTTTAAATTTTCTAGCAGTCACATAAAAAAGTAAACAAAAACAATATTAATTTTAGTAACGTTTTAATTCAATATATCCAAAATATTATCATTTCAAAATGAGTCATATAAAACCTAATATTTTAGTCTTTTTTAATATTAATTTTTTGAAATATGGTATTTTCTACAGAGCACATTTCTGTTAGTACTACTCATATTTCAAATGTCTAATAGCTATATGTGGCATGTGGCCAGTTGCTACCATATTGGACAACACAGATTTGGACCAAAATTAAATAATCCCACTGCAGTGGGGAACATCTTGTAGATTTATTCACTGTTTTTAGTTTAAGATTCCCAAAAAAGGCCCTGGTACAACTTCATGGTTTACTAGTTTTGTCAAAACAGTTTCAAAGGATATAGTACGAGGAATAATAGCTCTTGTTCTGAGAAACCATTTGTTTTCAAGGTAACTGACTCAACACTTAAAACACTTTAAACTTCATTCAGGTGTTTTGATTAGAAAGAATGAAAGCCATTCTTCCCTAGACTGTTTGAGAAAGTTAAATCCAGAGAGATTCTGTGATTTTATCTATATTAGTATCGGAAAAATCATTATTTTCAAATAGAAAGAACTATTAAAATTCTATATCTACTAAACCAGTATTTATTTCAAATTAACCAAAACGCATCCTGCATTAAAAGATAATTTTTACATACAGTTGCATTTTAAAAATGTATTAACAGTTGTTTTACCAATATTTTTTAGGTTTTATAATGTAAAAGTGAAATAAAGCACTAAGGAGAATGCTTTTAATTTTTTTTTTTTTTTTTTTTTTTTTTTTGAGACAGAGCCTCTCTGTCGCCCAGGCTGGAGTGCAGTGGCACAGTCTCAGCTCACTGCACCCTCTGCCTCCCAGGTTCAAGTGATTCTCCTGCTTAGCCTCCGGAGTAGCTGGGATTACAGGCACCTGTACCATGCCTGGCTAATTTTTGCATTTTTAGTTGAGATGAGATTTCACCATGTTGGCTAGGCTGGTCTCAAACTCCTGACCTCAGGTGATCTGCCCGCCTCAGCCTCCCAAAGTGCTGGGATTACAGGCATGAGCCACTGCACCTGGCCTAAATTTTTAATATATGTATTTAAGTCCTATGTTTCTTGAATGCTAAAGTGTTATGTATGGAGAAAGTGTTCATTAACTCTTTTCTATCATCGGGGATTAATTTCTTCCAGAATCCCATTATTTACAAATACTCACAAAATATCATAATAATTGCCATTATTATTCAACAACAAAATTTAAAAGAACCCAATTAAAGTTTATAGTATTTTAAAACTTTAAACTTTTTTTAAAAGCAGTAAAACAAACAGAAGACTCTACTTACTCAGCTGTTACAGGGTGTTATCAATCATCTCTGGTAAATTGGCATGTCTGAGCTCAGATCAGCAAGGCAGAGAAACTCCAGATGGCAAATTATCCCAACTCTTCTAACTCGTAAAAGCATTAATAAAATGCCTGTGTAAGAAAGAAACCTGAAGTTACAACCAAGACAGAACTTTCTCGAGTGGACTGTCTTGATAGGGAATAAACCTCTGTTTCCTCTTTTCTTTCCTTGAGGGCTTAGAACAAGTTAATTCATGGCCTTCGAGTAGCAGGTGGCCTGATACAGCAATACTTGGTATTACAACTGCCTTTCTGTTTTAAGAAATCTCTGGGCAGAAGCCGAAATTGGTGCAATAAAATATCCACCCAGTACTAGAACTTGCTCCCTTTTTTTTTTCTTTTTGAGACGGAGTCTCACACTGTCACCCAGGCTGGAGTGCAACAGGATAGTCTCAGCTCACTGCAACCTCCGCCTCCCAGGTTCAAGTGATTCTCCTGCCTCAGTCTCCCAAGTAGCTGGGATTACAGGCTCCCACCACTGCGCCAGGCTAATTTTTGTATTTTTAGTAGAGACGGGGTTTTGTCATGTTGGCCAGGCTGGTCTTAAACTCCTGACCTCAGGTGATCCACCCGCCTCGGCCTCCCAAAGTGCTGGGATTACAGGCATGAGCCACCGCACCCGGCCCTTATTTATTATTTTTGAGACAGGGTCTGGCTCTGTCACCCAGGCTGGAGGGCAGTGACAAGATCTCAGCTCACTGCAGCCTTCGCCTCCCAGGCTCAAGTGATCCTTCCACCTCAGCCCATTAAGTAGCTGGGACCACAGGTGCACGCCACCACACCTGGCTAATTTTTTGTATTTTTGGTAGAGACAGGGTTTCACGATGTTGCCCAGGCTGGTCTCAGATTCCTGAGCTCAAGTCATCTGCCAGCCTCAGCCTCCCAAAGTGCTGGGATTATAGGCGTGAGCCACCGCACCTGGCCATAATGAGTTTTCTTAACAGCTTCTGTCTCCTAATATTGATTCACTGGTATTTTCTTCTAGAAAAAAAATTTAATAAGGTCTCATTATTTTTAATTTTCACAAGGTTGCCACTATCTTTTTCAAACTTTCATTTTATGTTAAATAATCTGAAATCACTGACACCTTCAGCTGATTCTTCTCGATTAACATTATTTTTAACAAGAAAATGCTGTCTTTATGGAAGTACGAAGCCTGGTTAGGTGTAAAGCAAATTCTGCTAAAGAGAGGATATTCTCACTTCTGTTTCTATACCAAAATTATACATATTTTAGACTAAGCATTTTCATAGGTATTATCTTTTTGCCTAAATTGGCGGGTTTTTTTCCCCACTTTTGCCCCTCTGATCCATTCACCAGGGCATACTTCATCATGGGTCATATTTTTTTCTCCAATGCAAATCTCACCATGTCACTTCCCAACTAGAACAGTTTTCAGCATTTCCCATTGCTCTTAGATACGATATCCCATAAGCTTTAATACGGAGGCTTCCAAAACCCTGCATGACCTGCTCCCTTCCCACCTCTCAGGCCACCCTGGCCTTCTCTCAAATCCCCAAAAGCACCAGGTTCTCTCTCGCCTGCCCCAGGGCCTTTGCAAGGTCTGTTCCCTTTGCTGGGATGCTCTTCTTTTCAGCCATGGTCATCTTTCACATCTGAAAGACCTTCGTATGCCCCCCATCTAAGTTACACCATGCTACTTTCCCTCTCTTCCTCTCAAAAGTACTCTGTACTCTTCCTGCAAAGTGCTCATCCAAATCTGTATTTGTGTGTTTTTAGAAAGCCTATCTCCATCGGACTGTGACAACTTCATGAGGGTGTAGAGCTCGTGCCTGTTTGATTAGTCCCTTAACCACCACTGTTCCCAGCACCTAAGCTTGGTCCTTGGCACCTTGTGAACCTACAATAAATATTTGTTAAATGAATGAATAAAAGACTGAGAAGCGGGGGCAGGTGGCAAGGACAATCTAGTTATTTTGATCCATTGTTATCTATGGTCCTAAATCCAACTACATCATCGGCTTTTCCCTCTATACAGGATGATTCCAATCACCATAGAAGGTCTGTGGATTTAGGAAGGGAGGGAGGGAGGCCTTCTCGCCTACTGGCCTTTCCTCTTGACTCCAGGGTCCCACGAATTAACTTCCCATCTCTCTAATCCAGTTTTATAAGAATACTCAAAAGAGCTAACTCCATCCGCTGTCTCCAATTCTTTCTTCCCATTCCCATCAGGCTTTGTCCCCACTGCTCCTCTAAAACTGCTATTGTTAAAGCCAGCAATGTCTTCAACTGTGAAATACCCAACAGCTAGGTACAGGGAGAGGCGCTTTAAAGGGATTATCTCATCCATTTACTTATTTCTTTTTAAAATTTTTTAAAACTGAATTTTAAAAAGATGGACTGCGTCACAAATATGCATGTCATCCTTGTCCAGGGGCCACACTACTCCTCTCTGTATCATTTCAATTTTAGCGTATGTGCTGCCAAAGTGAGCATTATTTATTTATTTTTAGACAGGGTCTCACTCTGTCATCCAGGCTGGAGTGCAGTGGGGCAATCTAACTCACTGCAGCCTCAAACTCCTGGGCTCAAGTGATCCTCCCAACTCAGGAGGCTATTTTTTTTTTTTTTTTAGATGGCATCTTTCTTGCCTAGGCTGGTCATCCACTTAAACAGTTCACAGGCTGGCCATGGTGGCTCACACCTGTAATGCCAGCACTTTGCGAGGTCAAGGCAGGAGGATTGCTTGAGTCCAAGAGTTTGATACCAACCTGGGTAACATAGCACGACTCCTTCTCTACAAAGAATAAAAAATTAGCTGGGTGTGGTGGTGCATGCCTATGGTCCTAGCTACTTGGGAGGCTGAGATGGGAGGATTGCTTGAGTCCAAGAGGTCAAGGTTACAGTGAGCTGTGATCAGGCCAATGCCCTCCAGCTTGGGCAACAGAGCTACACCCTGCCTCAAAAAAATTTTTTTAAAATAAATAAACAGTTCATCACCACCACCTGATGAGGTAAGTACCATTGTTATCCCCAGAGAGAGGTTAACTGAATTCATTCAAGACTACTTGGGCAAAAAAGCAGCAGAAACCATTTTCACTCGATCTAATGTTCACTGTTCAGTCTTCCTCTTACTGGACCTGCCAGCGGCACAGAAAGAGCTGATCACTCTCCTCTTTCTTTAAGCACTTTCTTTGCTTGGTTGCCAGGACACCACAACCTACTGACTCTCCTCTCCTTCACCGGCCATTCCTTAAACTTCTCATTATCCACCTTTTAATGCCGGCGGGACCCAGGACTCTCAATTCTCAAAACTTTCCTATCTATACTGTCTCCTCCTGGTCATCTCAATGGGTCTCAGGACCTTAAATAAGAGCCTGAACCTCTTCCCTGAACTCAAGGCTCATATTTTCAGCCACCTCCTTGACATCTCCGCTTGGATGTCTAATAGACATTCCCCTCTTAACATCATGCCATGCCAAACTCCTGATGTTCCCCTAGTGCCCCACACCTGAAGCTCCTACAGGCTTGCTCATCTAGGAAATCGTAACTCCATCCTCCAAGATGGAGTTTTCTCTTTCCCTCATATCCTCTGCCCAATTCCTGAGCAAACCCTGTTGGCTCCATCTTAAAACTACATCTGAATTCTAACTACTTCTCCCTGCTCCCACCACTGCCATCTGAGCCTACCTCATCTCCATCTGGATGACTACAATAGCCTGGGAGCTGATGCTTCCCTTGCCTTACTTGCCTGCTGGGAACAGAAAATGCATTAATATGACCACACTGAAGTCTTTCCGTTGAGATTGTCATAGTAAAGATGAATTGTTTATTTGTCTCTCAAATATTTCAGGAAAAAGTTGTTTCTTCCATGTTACATTAGTTCTGAATATTTAAATTGCTTTCCATTATGAAAACCTGTATTAACAAATGCAAGGTCCTTGAAAAAATATTCTATTGTTGCCCTTGACTCTGAAATGAATTAGAGTTCTGTGTGGGCAAAAATATTAGTCCAGTTCTTAAAGATCCATGGAAAATGTTATTTGCTTTCTTCAAAGCTTAAAAGCTTCCTGTTAATCATCAAAATAAGATATCTCCACTGCAGGCATTTGTTACTTGAAGATGAACAGAACAGAATCAGCACCTATACAAAAACCACACTGACAATATCTAATATTTTAGAGAAAATGAAATCTGATGGTCCTGTTAACAATCACGGTATTTTCTAAACCCCTGCCTCCTTTTTTGTTGTTGTTTTTTGTTTAGTCAGGGTCTCGCTCTGTCACCCGACTGGAGTGCAGTGGTACCCGCATAGCTCACTGCAGCCTTCAACTCCTGCCTCTGCCTCCTGACCCTACTGCCTCAGCCTCCTGAGTAGCTAGGACTACAGGCACACACCATCACATCCTTTTTTTTTTTTAGAAAAGGGGTCTTGCTTTGTTGCCCAGGCTGGTCTTGAACTTCCGGCCTCAAACCATCCTCCAGCCTCAGCCTCCCAAAGTAATGGGACCACAGGTATGAGCCACTGCACCAGGCCTCAACTCCTTTCTTTACTACAGTCCCCAAAAAAGCAGAGGCCCTGGATTCAGTGCCTCTAAAACTCCTTTCTGCTAGTTTGGCTCCAGTGCTCAGCACATGCACTTCCCAAGTCGTTGTTTTCTTTGATCTCCTTAGACTCTCTGCCTCCTAGAGAATCTAATCCACATGAACTGAGCTCCTGGATCTTTTACATAACTGTGGTTTTTCACAAGGTTCTTTAAACAAAGGTCCACGTGATAGATTTCTGCTCAAGCTTAGTTCCAGGAAATGTTTGGTTTCTGCAGATGTTTACATGCTTCCGGCTGTCAGCACATGAAAACAATATAATTCTGTTTCTTTTCCTCACTTTAGCAACTAGAGAGCATAAAATCAAATATATTGTTCAAATCTGTTCAACACTGGTATATGGAAATACTTAATCCTTAAACTTTTTTTAGGTGAGGTTGGTTTTATTTTTTATTATTTTGCCTTTTGGCCTAAATGTGGTAAGTGGTTTCAGAAACATGAAAAGCTATAAAATGTAAAATATACAAGACAAGAATAAAATTAAAAAAAGGCTGGGTACACTGGCTCAGTGCCTGTAATCCCAGCACTTTGAGAGGCTGAGGCAGGAGGACTGCTTGAGCCCAGGAGTTCGAGACCAGCCTGGGCAACAGAGTGAGACCCTGTTTCTTAAAAAAAAAAAAAAAAAAAAAAAAAAAAAAAAAAAAAAAATTAGCCAGGTGTGGTAATGTGTGCCTATAGTCCTAGCTAACTGGGAGGCTGAGGCCAGAGGTACTGTGAGCTGTGATTACATCACTACCCTCCCGCAGTTACAGTTAGAGTGAGACTCCATCTCTAACTATGAAAGAAAAAAATGGAAAAAGAGAAAAAAGCAGTGGTGGTTTTCCAATGAGAAGGCATGAATACCCAGAATCAGATTGTCATCCCAAAAACAAAAACTCTCTTCATAAGCAAAGTTAAAAAGAGTCCTCCACACTCTTTTTTTTTTTTTTTTTTTTTTTTGAGTCAGAGTTCCACTCTTGTTGCCTAGGCTGGAGTCCAATGGCACGATCTCAGCTCACCACAACCTCTGCCTCCCAGGTTCAAGCAATTCTCCTGACTCAGCCTCCCGAGTAGCTGGGATTACAGGCACGTGCCACCATGCCTGGTTAATTTTTTGTATTTTTAGTGGAGACAGGATTTCTCCATGTTGGTCAGGCTGGTCTCGAACCCCTGACCTCAGGTGATCCGGACCCGCCTGGGCCTCCCAAAGGGCTGGGATTACAGACATGAGCCACCACACCCAGCCTCCGCCCTCTTTATTTAAACCCTGTTCACTAGTTTGAGTAAAATAATCAGATATGTTTTTGGTTCAATTTCCCTAGCAACACTTAAAAGTTTGAAATTTTTTACAATCAACCTCAGTAAGGCTTCTTTAAACATTATTTTGAAAATTAAAAACAATTTTAGAAAAGCAAGCTAAACTGGTTGTATGACAGGTGTACATTCTAAGTCATTTTGACAGGTGACACCGTGCTGGCAGCCCTCACTTGCTCTCGGCGCCCACTCTGACCACACTTGAGGAGCCCTTCGGCCCACTGCTGCACTGTGGGAGCCCCTCTCTGGGCTGGCCGAGGCCGGAGCTGGCTCCCTCTGCTTGCAGGGAGGTGTGGAGGGAGAGGCACGGGCGGGAACCAGGGCTGCGCATGGCGCTCATGGGCCAGCACAAATTCCGGGTGGGCATGGGCTCAGTGGTCCCCGCACTTGGAGCAGCTGTCCAGCGCCTCCAGCCCCAGGCAGTGAGGGGCTTAGCACCCAGGCCAGCAGCTGCAGAGGGTGCGCCGGGTCCCCCAGCGTTTCTGGCCTGCCAGCGCTGCGCTCAAATTCTCGCCCGGCCTCAGCTGCCTCCCCACGGGGCAGGGCTCAGGACCTGCAACCCCTCATGCCCAAGCCTCCCCACTGCCCTGGGCTCCTGCGTGACCCAAGCCTCCCTGATGAGGGCCGCCCCCTGCTCCGCGGCCCCCGGTCCCATCGACCACCCAAGGGCTGAGAAGTGCGGGCGCACAACACGGGACTAGAGGGCAGCTCCGCCTGTGTCCCCGGTGCGGGATCCACTAGGTGAAGCCAGCTGGGCTCCTGAGTGTAGCAGGCACTTGGAGAACCTTTATGTCTAGCTAATGGTTTGTAACTACACCAATCGGCACTCTGTGTCTAGCTAATCTAGTGGGGACTTGGAGAACCTTTATGTCTAGCTAAGGGATTGTAAATACACCAATCAGCACTCTGTGTCTAGCTCAAAGTTTGTAAATGCACCAATCAGCACCCCGTGTCCAGCTCAAGGTTTGTAAATGCACCAATCAGTGCTCTGTGTCTAGCTAACCTAATGGGGACTTGGAGAACTTTTGTGTCTAGGTCAGGGATTGTAAACGCACCAATCAGCACCCTGTCAAAACAGACCAATCAGCTCTCCATAAAATGGACCAGCAGTATGTTGGTGAGACCAGATAAGGGAATAAAAGCAGGCTGCCCGAGCCAGCAGTGGCAATCTGCTCGGGTCCCCTTCCACACTGTGGAAGCTTTGTTCTTTTGCTCTTAGCAATAAATCTTGCTGCTACTCACTCTTTGGGTCCGCACTGCCTTTATGAACTGTAACACTCACTGCAAAGCTGTAACACTGCAGCTTCACTCCTGAGGCCAGCGAGACCACGAACCCACCGGGAGGAATGAACTCCCGACGGGAGGAACAAACAACTCCAGACGCACCGCCTTAAGAGCTGTAACACGCACCGCCAAGGTCTGCAGCTTCACTCCTGAAGCCAGCGAGATCAAGAACCCACCAGAAGGAAGAAACTCTGAACACGTCCAAACATCAGAAGGAACAAACTCTGGACACACCATCTTTAAGAACTGTAACACTCCCCACGAGGGTCCACAGCTTCATTCTTGAAGTCAGTGAGACCAAGAACCCACCAATTCCGGACACAATTTCATTTGGTGAGCAGTCCAGATTACATGTGTGTACATTGTAATGATCAGCTAAGGACTGACCGCTTTTAGCTCCTTCACCCCTTCTCACCTCTGAGGTTCAGTAATAAATGGCTCCTAACAACTAACTAAAGTATCAATCAAAATCTTAAAAAGGCATTCACTCATTATGCTGTATTTACACCCCCCTTAAAATGCAAAAATTATAGTTATATTTATTAATACAAAAATCCAGACAAGAAAATAAGCAGACTAGCAAGATAAAACCAGAACCTTCAACAATTATACAAAGCATACAAACACGTAGGCCAAATATTAAAGTGAGCCATAAACTTGGCCCTACACTCTCTAGTGACAAAGCAAAAAGGGAAAAATGATCAGTTACAAACTGGGCATGATCAGAGGGTAAATTTCTGGGAAAATAAATTTCTCCTGGTACTCAAATCTAAGAAATATTTCTCTAGTGGATCATTCTATACATAATACACTGCGGTCTTCAATAATGTCCCTGAAAGATATGCTGATTCTTATTGCATATAGCATATATAGTAAAAACATAATGCTCTCTGATAAGGTGGATAAATTTTAAAAATAAAGCCTAGAAAGTCTGTTCAACAGAACTTTCTGTAATGATGAAGATGCTCCATATCTACACTGTCAAATATAGTAGCCATTAGCCACATATGGCTAGTGAGCACTTGAATTATGACTGGTATGACTAAGAAACTGAATTTTAGTTATATTTCATTTTAATAGCCATATTACAGCAGCAAATATCTACCCACTGGACAGTACAGGTCTAAAACATTAGTTATCAAACTTTTTTTTAGCAGCAGAACCATTTTGGGGTTGGCAAACATATAGAATCTAACACATTAAAAAAGACAGTATAGTATATATACTTGTAAGTTCAATCTAAAATATAGTCAATGAAAATATAAGGATTCCAATAAATATTAGAAATTGAGGATTTTAAGTGAGAGTTATAAAGTTAGATCAACCCCAGGAAACACTTTTATTTCTGTATTTTGTTTGGATGCACTGCAGTGCCCACGTGGGACTTCCAATTACACATTCTGAGCTACTCAGTTACCAAGGCCACACTCAGCAGCCATCTATCTACTCAGGAAGCATAGAAGAAAACACAGCATGCCAACAGGGCAGTTTCAGGTGTTTCTCTTCATGGAAGGAGCCCCCACAGGAGCCCACACGATCACCCAGGAGCTATTCTCTCTGGCATCCAGCTGACAGCTCAGGGGCAAGGAAATGAAGATCACAAGGGTTGGCCCAGGTACCATGCTGGTTTGGTGCCACTCTGGGAGGCCGAGGTGAGTGGATCACTTGAGGTCAGGAGTTTGAGATCAGCTTAGCCAACATGGTACAACCCTGTCTCTGCTAAAAATACAAAAATTAGCCGAGTGTGGTGGCAGGCATCTGTAATCCCAGCTACTCGGGAGGCCAAGGGAAGAGAATCGCTTGAACCCACGAGGTGGGGGTTGCAGTGAGCCAAGATTGCACCATCGCACTCCAACCTGGGCAACACAGCAAGACTCTGTCTCAAATAAAATAAAATAATATAAAATAAAATCACAAGGGTGGTGCACAGACATGCTGGCTTAGAAACTTTGTGCCCCAAGCAGAAACCAAATATCATATAATGGTGCTAGTCACGGCGTCCAGGGTTCCCACAAAGGACATACCCATTTCTGAAAAGTCAGTACTTCTGGGGAAGCTACAGCTTCTAATCAGGAATTTAGAGTTCACTTACAGTTCCTCCCAGTCCAGATATATTTACCAAACAGAGGTCACTTTCACCACAACAATGTTGCCTGGTAACATGGTGAACATTTCCCTTTTACCAGGGGTTCAGGAGAACTGAGTAGAGAGTTAATCTAAGGTCAGATTTGTCCTTAAAAAAATGAAAAATGGTTAATTCTTTTTTTTTTTTGAGACGGAGTCTTGCTCTGTCCCCCAGGCTGGAATGCAGTGGCATGATCTCGGCTCACTGCAAGCTCCGCCTCCCAGGTTCACGCCATTCTCCCGCCTCAGCCTCCCGAGTAGCTGGGACTACAGGCACCCGCCACCACGCCCGGCTAATTTTTTGTATTTTTAGTAGAGACGAGGTTTCACCGTGTTAGCCAGAGTGGTCTCGATCTCCTGACCTTGTGATCCATCCGTCTCGGCCTCCCAAAGTGCTGGGATTACAGGCGTGAGCCACCGCACCCGGTCGGTTTTGTTAATTCTTTAGCAACCTTCATGATTAAAAAAAAAAAAAAAAAAGAATCCCACATATCAGGAATAGAAAAGAACTTGCTTAACTTAAAAACAAAAACAAAACCCTACAACAAAATCACACTTAATGGTTAAATAATGGGAGTATTTCCTTCAAAAGCTACGAAATGCAAGAAGGATGACTACAGTCATCACTTTTACTTAATAACATAATAGAGGACTTAGTCAACGTTAATAAAAAAGACAGAAAGGAAATATAAAAATTTAAATGAAGTAACAAAACTGTCTTCATCTCCAAGTAATCATTATCTGTATAGAGAATTATGAAGGAAAACCATTAAAACTAATAAAAAATAAGTTCATCAATATTGTTAAGATATAAGATCAAGATACAAAATTAATATAATTCCTATAAGCCAAAACATCACATTGTAATTTCAATAAGAAAAGCTACCTATCATTTAAAGCAGCAACTAAAGCTATAAGCTTTCTAATAATTAGTCTAACAAAAAAATCTTCAAGAGCTTTATAGAGAACATTATAAAGCCAAGTAAGTTGAGAAATACACTATATTTGTGGATGGAAGACTTAAATAAATATCCCTAAACTGAACTGAAATACAATATGATTACAATCAAAATCCCTACAGGGTCTTTCATGGACCATGGTAAGCTGATCCTAAAATTCATAAGAAAAAAGGGCCAAGAACAGTCTTGACAAATTTGAAGAAAATAGGCAGCCACTCTCTAAAACTTTAAGTTATATGAAACAATGATAAGTAAAGCAGTAAAGATAAATGAAAAACAATAGAGCACCCAAAAAAGACTCATGTATGTTCAGAAATTTGATATATGATGGCAGTAGCACTGCAAATCAGTGGGGAAAGGACAGACTATTGAACAACAGTTATCCTGAGACATAGGTTAACTATAGGAAAATAAAATCATTATCTCACATCATAGAGACATATTTTCAAGCTATAGGCTTAGATGTAAAAATAAAATTTTGACAATCTTTAGGAAAAAAATGCTCTTCAGGTAATGATTTTTAAAATAACATACAAAAGTAGAAATTATAAAGTAAAAGACTGATAAATGTGTTACATGTTGAAATTTTTTTAAATTCTAAACAAAAGGTTCTTCAAACAAAATGAAAAACCAAACCACCGACTGCAAGATATTAACAAAATACATAACAAAAAGGTATTTTCAGGATACATTTAAGTCCCAAAAGTCAGTAAATAAATACAAACAACTGTATTGAAAAAAATGAGGCAAAAATTGTGAATAGCTAGTTAACAAAAAAGGAAATCAGGGTGAAAATAAACATAAGATGTTCAAGTTCAGTATGATGCAGTTTAACACTACGATGAAACAGCATTTCACATCAGACTGGCAAAGTATCATACACTAATGAAAGAAAGTTACACTGAGTCAACTACTCTGGAGAGCAATTTGGTAATATCTAATAAAGATGAGATGCGCATACCTACAGCCAAGTAATTCCACTCCTGAAAATGTACACTAGAGAAATTGGCACACAAACATAAGGAGGTACATATCAGAATACAGGTAACTGCAAAAAATTGGAAACAATTCAAATGTGAATCAGGAGAATATGCATATAATATAGTCTCATAATGAAATATCGTATATATGAGTATTACCATATATTTATGAAAGAAATAAGGACAGCTACAAGTATCAAAGAGGAATAAAGAATCAATACAGTAAAAAGGCATCCTATGGAATGGGAGAAAATATCTGCAAACCATGTATCTGATAAGGGGCTAATACCCAAAATATATAAGGAACTGCTACAACAGTGGCAAAAAACCCCAAATAACCCACTGAAAAAATAGACCAAAGACTCGAATAGGTATTTCTCCAAAGAAAAAAAAAAAAAAGACATACAAATGGCTAACACGTACAGGTCACCAAATGCCAATGAAAACCACAATAAGATGTCACCTTGTATATGTTAGGATGGGCATTACAAAAAACAAAAACAAAAAACCCAGAAAATAACAAGTCTTGGTGAGGATCTGAAGCAATTGGAACCCTTGAGCATTGTTGGTGGGACTGTAAAATGGTGCAGCTTCTATGGAAAACATTATGGAGATTCGTCAAAAAATTACAAATAGAACTACAATATAAACCAGAAATCCCTCTTCTGGAAATTTATCAAAAAAAACTGAAATCAGAATCTTGTAGAAATGCTTGCAACCACCCCCCTGTTCACTGCAGCATTAATCACAATAACCAAAAGGTAGTAACAACCTAAACATCCATCTTAAATGAAAAAACAAAGCAAATATGGTGTATATATACAGTGGAATATTAGCCTTAAAACAGAAATCTCGTCGTAAGTTACAACATGGATGAACCTTGTTGCTAAGTGATAGATATTATGCTAAGTGAAGAAGGACAAATACCACATGAAACCACATAGGTGAAGTGTCTGAAGTAGTCAAACTTACAGAAACACAAAGTAGAATCTGTTGCCAGACTGGAGGGAGGGAAAAATGGGCAGTTGCTATTCAATGGGAACAGAGTCTCTGTCATGCAAAATGAAAAGTTCCAGAGATCTTCTGTACCATATTATGCTTATAGTTAATACTGTACCATACACAATAATTTAAGAGGGTAACTCTCATGTTACATGTTTTTTTTTTCACAATTTTTTTTAAATGTTAGGTGAAAAGACTAGCTGCAGAGGCCTACGATGAAACATGGTTTATATAAAGTTTCAAATCATAAAAAATAATGTCTTACATACATAATGATGCGGGCCACATGCCGTGGCTCAAGCCTATAATCCCAGCACTTTGGAGGCTGATGCGGGAGGATCACTTGAGATTAGGAATTTGAGACCAGCCACATGGCAAAACCCTGTCTCTACTAAAAATACAAAAATTAGCTGGGTGTGGTGGTGCATACCTGTAATCCCAACTACTCGGGAGGCTGAGGCAGGAGAATCGCTTGCACCTGGGAGGTGGAGACTGCAGTGAGCCAAGATCATGCCACTGCACTCCAGCCTGGGTGACAGAGTAAGACCCTGTCTCAAAAAAATAAGATTAAAAAAAAAATATATATATATATATATATATATATATATATATATATATATATATGTAAAATGATGCAGATGTAAACAAAGGTAGTAAAAGTATAAAATATGTTTGGAAATGTTAAACACTAAACTCAGGATAGTGGTTTTTCTACCGTAGAGGAAAAGAGCAGAATAGAATAAAAAAGAGCTAAATAAGAGGTCTCCATTTCATCTGTATTTTTTTTTAATCTAAAGCAAATATTACAAAACTGATGGTATTTGATAGCTTAGTCTATTTTTCTGTATGTCTAGAATATTTTATTAAAGAAATAAATTTTTTAGAACTTAATACCAAGAATATTTTTTTCCTCCTAAGAAATGAGTATGTTTCACCTTCTCTAGTAACAAGTTTCCATGTACCCCCACTGAAGGAGGGATGAGCCAGGGACAGACATTATAGCAAAATTGAGAGAGAGAGAGAGAGAGTGTGTGTGTGTGTGTGTGTGTGCGCGTGTGTGTGTTCACTTTTCAGAAGAGGTCTCAGATTACAACACAGGGATGTGGCTTAAATAAAAATGTTAAAAATTATTAACATAATTGATGCTATTTGTCATTTTGCACTAGGCATCAATAAAAACATGAAGCAAATCTGAATTAAAATCAACACATGTGCAACCTTTTTTCTCAGTTCTGATTTTCTGTTTATATGCCATTTCATTTTATGTATTTGTGTGGTAAAGTTGCCTCAAACCCTCTGTGAAAAAAAGGCAAGCTATTAATTAAAAAAAAGAAACATCCTTTAATAAATTCTACCAAATCCATACAAGGAAACACAAAACAGAAGACTCAGGTGGAATGAATGTAAACATTGAGATAGCAGCCTTGGGACAAGGTGTCAACACAAATGATTCCATTCCTAACTTTCATAAGAAAGGCTCAAACGTAGTGTGGGCTATATCCAAGTTCTCATCCTTTTGGCTACAAAAACAAACCTAAAAACCCTAAGGAATATGACAGTAATAGGAGATGTCAGAACTGGCAGGTGAGAAGTATACTGTTGATTTAAAATGCCCCCCAGATGATTCTCATACGCTTCTCCCCATTCCCCCACAAAAGCCCACAATCCCTGACCCAGTTGACACTACTAAATTAGATTTAAATTAGATTTATTCTTTAAATTTGTTAAATATTCAACAAATAGTTTATTGAGCACCTACTCTGTCAGTGTGAGGAAGTGAGTGTCTTTATACTTCTGCACAATTAGAGCTGGGAAAATTTTACTAGGACTTGTGTTAAAGGACAACCTTAAAACTTAAAAGATGACTGAACAGATAGTGAGGGACTTACCTCCCCTGAGCTATGTGTTTACATTTCAGAAGGATGATGAAACCAGGACTGTGGAAATCTTCCAGGGGTTATAAACTCAAGTCTGTTGTCCTAGGTTATTGCTATAATAATCATAATTTGTCCTTGCCCCAGAAACTTCACATCCACTTTCGGGATAACATGAATAAATATAGGTGTTCAAAACTTATCAGTCCCCAGGTACCATGCTGGTTTGTAGGCACATCTCATAACAGTGATCAAGGTGAAGTTCCTGCTCTCATATAGAGTTTACAGTCAATTGTGGTCCTGAGAAGCAAATAATCTATTACTACGTGGTGTGGTAAACGCATGGCAGGAGATGCTGTCAGAGATCAGGGAAATCTAAACTGAGAGAGCTGATGGTGAAGTTAGCCAGACGCCTTTGTCTGAAAATAAGAGAAAATCCCAAGCCGACAAAGCCTCACTATCTTCACATAACAAGAAATCCCAACAAAGGATGGCTCAGCAATGCAGCAAGGCCCCCGCCCCAGCTGTCTTTCTACCTCCCTCCGTGTGGCAATGATGCTTGGGCTAGCTCCCTTCATGGCTGCAAGACAGCTGGAGCTCGGCCCACAGTGGGCAGAACTTCTCATCCAACTCTTTTTCACCAGGATGGCAAACCTTTCTGGAAGCCTCCACCAGGCTTCTCTTTATGTCTCAAGGGACAGAACTGGGTCACATGTTCATGCTCAAACCTATCAACTGGCAAGAACAGAACCTTCCTGACAGCCGTGGGCTGTGACTGGGGCCTGAGCCTAGCTTCCCCAGAGCATATGGGTATACACAGAAGAGTGGATTCTTAAGCAAAGTGGAGGTTCTGCTAGAAAAGAAGAGGGCACTGGAAGGTTACAGGGAAAGCGACCCATGGGATGTGCTGTAGTCATTAAAGTAATACTTCCTTTGTTTAGAAGGAATTTCCACTATTTTGGCATTAACAGGAAACGTAAAGAAATAAAAGACCACCTTGTACTTAAGCAACAGCACACACATAGAATTTTAATAGAGAAAAACTAAAAATAAATGAAATTAATATGGTGTAAATTAAATAACACAAAGCTGAAAAGATCATAGAGTAATAGAGGTAGATCAGGTTTTTAATAACCAGAGGCAGTTCTGAAAGAAGAGAATTATAAAATAACAGACGCTGCTTTATGTTTAAAGGCACAAAGGTAAAAAATTAGGGGAGACAAGGTAAGTTTACTCAGCCGTGACAGAGACTGCAGAACACTGAGAAAATGCACATGCAAATATAAAGCTCTTAGGGGCAGAACCCGAGTGTTTGTCTTGAGAGCCAAGGTTTAGCCCAGGTAAAGGCAGCCGATATGTATGTCTAGAATGAATGAGTGAATGAATGAATGGAGATTCTTGGACTTGAAATACTATTTGACAGGAGACTACTAAAGGTTGCTTATCATAGGACCCGTGTGACCAAACCATTTCTGATGAAAACTCTTGCTTTCAATACATAGAATGAAGTGGAGGAGTACAAGATATAAAGTGTCATCAATTAGAAGGCTATGAAAGTCATCTGGACATAAAGTAATCAGGGCCTGGACTGGGGAGTCAAAAACTAAAAATCAGAAGTGCAATGGAAAAAAGTGGTGGTTACACATCAGTATACACACTCTGCTTGTTTTATTTACTAAGAATGTCACAAGCATATAAGAAAGCGGTATTGCACATTTTAGATTCATTTGTTACTGCATTATGAAAAACAGGATGGCATTTTTAATCTAGTTTATCTGATCCTGAATTTTAAGAAGGGTTTACAGCATTTCAACTAGACTACTTACCCTTGGTTTCTTTCCCAATTCCAATAGGAAATCTGCAAGACTCAATCTGAATCCACCAGAATCATGATGTCTGTGGCCTCCTACTGCTAGCTATCTAGAATGGCAGCTTTTGTGTATTTAATACTTAAAACAGTTCTGTAGCAAATTATTCTATTAATGAAAATAGTATAGACTCCTTCTGCCCTCTAGTTTTTCTCCCATGTATGTAATAATGACGACCCCAAAAGTAACATCTTAGACATGATTCACAACCAGACCAAATCTATGATTGAGGTAAACAAAATATATACAAAGCTAAGAGTCATTAGATCATTCATGTCTCCAACATCATTTCCTGTAACAATCAATGAGAAGCAATTCACAGATTCCTTCTCAGCTGGGTGCAGTGGCTCATGCCTATAATCCCAGCACTTTGGGAGGCTGAAGTGAGAGGATCGCTTGGGGCTAGGAGTTCAAGACCAGCTTGGGGAACACAGCAAGACTCTCCCCCCACCCCCCAACCCATCTCCATTATTTTAAAAAAGGTATTTTTTAAAAAAGAAAGAAAGAAAAAGGATTCTGTTTTAACTATTGTTTGCACATATCTTATATACCATTTGGTCTTCATTTCACCCCTGGCACCTTTACTTACCTACTCTGCTTCTTCATGACTGGTCACGGTAAAAGCTAATTAGTGCTTCTGCCTGTCAGAAGACTCATTCTTGACAGTTCTTGCTGACAAGCAGTCTTAGTCACAAACAAATAGGACTTCACGTTCAGCCAGACTCTAAGTCTCACCGTCCCTCTGGGAGGCAGCAGAGAGTTCCAGCTAACTCGAGAAAAGACAACGCAGCCAGAGAGGAAGGCTGCCTGCAGGCTGACAACGCTGTTTCATAGCACCTTAACACTTCCGACACAAGTAGATTACACCGGGGAAGAGTTTAGGGATGAACACGAGAAAAGTACATAAAATTTAAGCAAACAAACAATGCCCTCCTCCAAAAAAAAAAAAAGAAAAGAATTATTAACACCAGGGAAAACAAAAAGTTGTGCTGGAAAGAAAAGGTAACCATAGATTATATAACTCAGCTGGGAATAATGTTTTCAAAGTCCTAACAATGTAAATGCTGAATTATTCAAAATGTAATTATAATGAAAAGAAAAGGGCTATGCACGTGGGGTGAGGGTGCATAAGATAAATTCACCTGGCCGGGGCGGTGCCTCACGCCTGTAATCCCAGCACTTTGGGAAGCCGAGGCGGGCGGATCACGAGGTCAGGGGATCAAGACCATCCTGGCTAACACGGTGAAACCCTGTCTCTACTAAAAATACAAAAAAAATTAGCCGGCGCGGTGGCGGGCGCCTGTAGTCCCAGCTACTCAGGAGGCTGAGGTAGGAGAATGGCGTGAACCTGGAAGGCGGAGCTCGCAGTGAGCCTAGATGGCGCCACTGCACTCCAGCTTGGGGTACAGAGCAAGACTCCGTCTCAAAAAAAAAAAAAAAAAAAAAAAAGATAAATTCTCCTTTATCATGAGAGGTCAAAGGTAATGCCTAAGACTGAAAAATTAAGAAGAGGATAGAGCAATGCCTGTTTAGAGAGCTGGAGGTAAACAAGCAGAACAATCCGCTCTAAGAGTTGAGCTCAGAGAGCAAGGGATGGGGCAGGAGTGACAGCAGGGAGACTGCTGGTCTTTGTAACAAGGCTTGTACCTTACAAGCTCTTGGAATATGCAGGTTGTGTGCATGTACAACTTTAGAGTTAAATTAACACTAGTTTAAAAGTGGCCAAGTAGAGACTAGAACCCAGAGTTGCTTAGTTTAGTGCTTGTGCCACTGTATAATACCCTTTATAAAAAATTACATATATTTTCCACTCTTGAATATATAGAAAACAATATTTTATCAAAACAATGTAATGTACTATTGTTCTTGTCAAGGGTATTGTGTTTTCATTTCATGGACAAAGAAAAAAATCAAATATTCAGCAGCTGAATTGCAGACATACCAGTCTATAATAGGGGCAGGGAAAAACACAATATTCTTGAGTAAGACCTTCTCTGTTAAGGGGCACTCTTTTATTACAGAAACACATAAACACACACAATAAAATACAATGAGGTATCTCAGCACTTTGGGAGGCCAAGGTGGACGAATCACTTGAGGTCAGGAGTTCGACACTAGCCTGGCCAACATGGTGAAACCCTGTCTATACTAAAAATAAAAAAATCAGCCGGGCGCAGTAGCGGGCATCTGTGGTCCCAGCTACTAGGGAGGCTGAGGCATGAGAATCGCTTGAACCCAGGAGGCGAAGGTTGCAGTGAGCCGAGATCGCGTCATTGCACTGCAGCCTGGGTGACAGAGTGAGACTACATCTCAATACAATTTAAAAAAAAAAATTACAATGAAGTAAGCACCACAACACTTCCTTGCCCTGCCTTGGTTTCCTCATTTGTTTTTTTTGGTTTTTGGTTTTTTTTTTTTTTTGGGTATTTTTTGAGACAGAGTCTCGCTCTGTCGCCCAGGCTGGAGTGCAGTGGCGCGATCTCGGCTCACTGCAAGCTCCGCCTCCCGGGTTCACGCCATTCTCCTGCCTCAGCCTCCCGAGTAGCTGGGACTACAGGCGCCCGCCACCACACCCGGCTAATTTTATTTTTGTATTTTTAGTAGAGACGGGGTTTCACCGTGTTAGCCAGGATAGTCTCGATCTCCACACCTCGTGACTCCCCCGCCTCCGCCTCCCAAAGTGCTGGGATTACAGGTGTGAGCCACCGCGCCCGGCCGGTTTCCTCATTTGTAAAATACCTATAGAGTTTTGTGAATATGTACTGAGGCAGTACATATATAGTGCCCGGTGCACTTCCAAGCAGGTAGTAATTACCTGCTAAGTCATAAGAAAAATAAGTCCAAATAGACAAACTCGTGTCTGTTTGATTTTAAAACCATGCTCATTCCTTTACATCACATTTCTAAAATAATCCTATTACCACCTTATTAGACAAAACACTGATTTTGATTTTACTCCTGGGTCCACGTGGCATTAAATAGGACACATTGTGATACATATGTATAAAACCTGAGGGTTAGAAAATATTTTCCAGCTCTCTATTTACAAATATTTATTTAGAAATAGTCGCTTAAAATATGTCTTAAGAATTTGCACAATTAGAAGTGAAGTTCCTGACTTATCAAGGACATAAAACTTGTAGTGAACTATTTTCAATAACCAGCAAGTAAATGATTTGTCACTAGATGGCACTGTATTGGATAATATTTTTAAAAACCTTTTTTAGCACAATGAGATCCAAATTGATTTGTCAAATTAAAAGAGTATTTTCTTAGTCACAGGATGAGATAGGAGGTCGGCACAGGATACAGGTCACAAAGACCCTGCTGATAACACAGGATGCCATAAAGAAGCTGGCCAAAACTCACCAAAACCAAGATGGCAATGAAAGAGACCTCTGGTCGTCTCCACTGCTCATTATACACTAATTATAATATATTAGCATGCTAAAAGGCGCTCCTGCCAGCGCCATGACAGTTTACAAATCCCAAGGCAATGTCTGGAAGTTACCCTATATGGTCTAAAAAGGGGAGGAACCCTCAGTTCCGGGAAATCTCCACTCCTTTCCTGGAAAACTCATGAATAATCCACCCCTTGTTTAGCATATAATCCAGAAATAACTGCAAGTATACTCAGTCAAGCAGACCAGGCTGCTGCTCTGCCTATGGAGTAGCCATTCTTTATTCCTTTCTTTTTTTCTTTTTTTGAAACTTGCTTTCACTTTAAAAAAGGAATATTTTCTTTCCAAAGGAGAGGGTAAGATTAAATTACTTCTGTTTTTTAAGTTATTTCATGGCTTTAAAAATAGTTAAGGTTTAATGGAAAAGAAAATACTGATATAATCAAGTTAAATGTCATTTTTAAACGAATCTGATACCTGAATAGTAAATAACTATTCTGATATCTTTTAAGCAGAAATAATTACAAATATCTCTCCTGTTTCCAGTATAACAAATAAGTACAAACACATACTTAGCTGCACAACTGTAGTTTGTACTGTTAGCACTTGGTTAAGGGGAACTACATTTCCCAGAATCCTTTTCTATACATGATCTAGGCTACAGCTAGAGGAATTCAAGAGGTATTCACTTGAGATTGGGAAGGAGGAGCTGCAGCAGCAGGCACTGCTCTCTCAAGTCATTATCCTCTTTGTGGTTAGAGGTGACAGACACAAATGCCGGCAGGGCCCAGTCTGTCCTCACACACCTCTACTCTGCTGTCCAGGTCTCCCTCACAAATATTGAGCCTATTGGTCAACAAGGGCTCCGGGCCCACCACCAGATGCATGGCAGGAGACATGGAAGTGACATTCAAGAAATAGTTCCTTATTAACCAAGGTATGTTTAGCAAGTTATAATAATGCAGTACATGAGTGAGGCACCTCCTCACATGGTAGCTTCAGTGTGTTAATAACGTCCTATTAATTATACAGAATTATATAACCTTTTGTATGGGTCAAATATTACATAACTTTTTTTTTTTTAAAGAACAAACCACATCTCAGGCCAGTCAGTAATCTATTTAAATATTTAGAGGTAAGTAAGTTGAGACCACAATGTCTGAGCAAAACAGTCAGCTAAGGAAATCCAACTCTCCACCACTCCTTTATTATTTACCAAATTATTATCTGGTTGTTTCATTCATTTTGCCTGAAAACTTTCTAATATTACAGACACCTATCCTTAACAGCCAGCCAGACTCCTAAGTCTGTGAGCCAACCACCAATATGGCTTAGTCTTTGCTTTATTTTCAGTGCTAATAAACTAGATCTAGTGCTGGAACCCATAATGGGTGCAAAAACAGACTCAATAATTGTGTACTAAAATAATTGATGATTAAGTCATCTTCATATCAGATGAGTCTGATTCAACTCCCCTAATGTCAGAGTTACCACAAAGTAATACAAACAGGCCAGGCGTCCCAGCACTTTGGGAGGCTAAGGCGGGCGGATCACTTGAGGTCAACAGTTCGAGACCATCCTGGCCAATGTGGTGAAACCCCGTCTCCAAAAATTAGCTGGGCGTGGTGGCAGGTGTGTGTAATCCCAGCTACTAGGGGGGCTGAGGCAGGAGAATTGCTTGAACCCGGGAAGCGGAGGTTGCAACAAGCCGAGATCGCACCACTGCACTCCAGCCCGTGCAATAGAGCGAGACTCAGTCTCAAAAACAAAAACAAAAAACAAAGCAATACAAACAAAACATCAAAGCAAACAGAAAAATACAGTCCACTTTTGTGGATTAAAAAAATAAGGTTCTGTGTCTGCCATGTTGTTTCTTGTTTGCCTCTGGCAATGTCATCCAGTGACATACAGTCTGAGTGATTGCTTCCAATATAGGTAACTCCCCAAGCCATACCTCTAACACTGGACATCAGCAAAGCCAGAAACCCCTGGGTCCATAAAGCACCTCTGTTCCTCTGTGTGTGTTGTCAGTGTTCAGAGAGGACTCACTATGCTCTGCAGTCTTCTAAACCCTTTACAACCATTATCTCATAGGCCTCCAGCCATCCTTATGACATAGGTACTATTATACATATCCTGGTGTTGACATGCACTAGATATAGAGCCTTGGAAGGTTTAGTAGAGATTGAGTAGCTTTTTCCAAGGCTATACATCTGGTACATTGCAACACCAGGGTCTGAACCAGCTTGGGTCTGACTGCAGAACCCCCAGTTCTCAACCATTAAATGATGGTCCATCGCCTCCACCCCCATATTACATGAGAAAATAATAAACTCTGCCTGGTTTATCTTTATATCCTCCAAAAGTATGCAATGCGCTTGTATTTAGTATGTGTCAACAGTTATCTGTTGACTAAATATATTCTGAGTGAGAAAGTTAGCTGAAGTGCTGCCTTTTATCAAAGAATAATTCCTGCTCCAATTTAAACTAGAGAAGACAAGGCTTCAGAAAACCTAACAGCAGTGCAGACAATGAAGACAAAAACCAGGGATAAATTGTAATCAGGTAACCCCTACACCTCAGACTTATCCCAGTTTTTAGGATTCCAACTACATTACAGGACATGTACCTAACACTATCGTCATACCTTCAGTTCTATTGACTATTCTGGGCTTCCTCCCAAAATGAATAAACTCCAAGTCTCTGCCCCTCCTGGACCTACTTAACTAAGTGGGCCAAATCCAGCCATTTTCTAAGAGATGCCAATTAGAGAATAATGTTACGGAACGACAGAATACTGTGTAAAATAGGGTCTCTTTCTGCCAGTCCCCACTAGTAGGTTTCACACTTGGGTTTTGTCACCCTATCTTAATTGAATACATAGTTTTCTCCTGTAAAGACATAATATTTTGCTTTCTCTTATCTGCTAATGAGAGAATCCTACTTGGTACTCCGCAGTGAATAACAGACTTCGAGTTTGTTCAAAAACACCAAAAAATTTACTGCTACGAAAAACAAAAAAATTACTGCTGTGTATCCTGGGAATTCAAATACTATCCATCTGGACTACATTTTACACATAAAAATCTCACAGTATCCAATTATCATGGTAGGTTTAAAGCAGGGGTATCCAATCTTTTGGCTTCCCGGGACCATACTGGAAGAAAAATTGTCTTGGGCCACACATAAAATATACTAACACTAATGACAGCGATTAGCTAACAACAACAACAAAAAATCATACAAAAAAAAAATCTCATGTTTTAAGACAGTTTACTAATTTGTGTTGGGCCGCATTCAAAGCTGTCCAGGGCCACATGTGGCCTGCGGGCCACCGGTTGGACAAGCTTGGTTTAAAGTATCAAAAGGCATCTACCAAGCCTTCCATGATTTTATTTTATTTTCCCTCTGGCTAGCAATTCCTTGGAGTCAGTCCTTTCTGTTAGGCTGGTCTACCTCCACTCCTAGACCCAGGGTGAGCACTCTCTCAAACCCCAAGGTAAAAGAGGAAGTCGTTTTCCATCTGGGTCCCAGATCTAGTCCTTTCAGGTCAAAAGTTTTCTCCTCAGCTGCTGGACTCTCCACTTAACCACTCAGGCTTCCCCCTTCCAGAGGCTTCCGTCTCTGTTTTAGTCCATTTTCTGTTGCTTATAGAATACCTGAAACTGGATAACTTATAAAGAAATGAAATTTATTTCTTACAGTTCTGGATACTGGGAAGTCCAAGGTTGAGAGACGATATCTGGTGAGAGCCTTCTTGCTGGTGGTGAGTCTCTGCAGACTCCGAGGCAGGGCAGGGCATCACATGGCGAGGGGGCTGAGTGTCGCTCTCTCTTTCTCTTCTTACAAAGCCACAAGCCCCACTCCCATGACAACCCATTAATCCACTAACCCATTAATCCATTAATCCATGAGTGGATTAATCAATTCATGAGGGCAAAGCCCTCATGACCCAATCACCTCTTAAAGACTCTACCTCTCAATACTGCCACACTGGGGATTAAATGTGAACGTGAGTTTTGGAAGGGACAAACATTCCAACCACCACACTCTCCTTGAGCATATTCTCAGCCTCACTCCTGTACTGTTTAGCATGGATTCTTATTCCTTGCTGAAAGTCAGTTTTCTTCTACAGCTCTGCCCAGCATCACCCACTCATCTGACTCAGCAAGAGTCACACAAATTGCATATTTTAAGAAGATCCTTTGCTGTATCTTGAGCATTCATCTTCCCTTTACATTTGAATAAAACAATAATGCATGGACTTCTGATTACAGTTTAAGCTCCTTGACACTAGGCAGGCAAACGCCCCCTTTTGTCCATGACTTTTAGGATCAGAAATTTTTCACCATAGACATTAATTACACAGTTGCCTTTAAATTACGCAGTCTGAGCAAGACAATAGCTTTAAAATAAAGCAGAAGAGATTTTATAGTTTCTAATCACCTGTATATGAAAACACTTAAGTGAACCACTGATGGGGCTTGTCAAATTTTTAATTCTGTCAATCTGCAAGAAAAAAGAAAATGGAGAGAAAACAATTATCCGCCCTCGAAGATTTGGTATTATTTGCCTGAGGGAAGATTTTAGGATGTTTTAGAGTCTCTCTGATTTACTGTTCTTTGTTTTCATCATTACATTAGAATGTAATCTGATCCACTCTGATGGTCCCAGAGAACCATGATCCTTTCTTTCCAAAACATCCACTACAAGACCGGACCTGGCTTTTGGTACTCTTCCTTCTTTAAACTCATTCCAAAAAAAGGCTTCAGAGAATGCCTTTCTAAAGTCAACACAAACTTCAGACTTTGGGTCTCTCTCACAATTGGTCACAGAGTGCAGATGAAACTCAAAGTCAGTCATGCTCTCAAAGCAAAACACTGAAAAAAGATGCAGAGATAAGCCCAGTCTTCAAACAACACGCAAGCCCATTGGCTTACTTCCGTGAAGGGCCCAAGTTACAGAAACGCCTGTTCTGTAAATGGCTTTGGTTACTTTCTCAGGATCATCTGCTCAAACAGTAATGTCAGTCACTGCTAAGATCTTTAAAGAAAAACATCTTTTACTGGCACAGGATAGAGCATTCAAGAATTCAAAGAAACATTTGTAGATTAAAAAATAATAATAATAACAAAAAAAAAACTTCAGCATGGCAAATCTCAGCCTGTGGCTTTTGGCTTCAGATTATTTGCATAATACTTTGTTTTTGTGAGATCCTCAAAAATGAGTGGTTATATATTTTTCATTTTAAAAAGTTTCTTCCTTTCCTATTTGTGATTAGAATAGAAACTATTAAGTTTAGTTTAAAAAAAGTATTTTCCTTCAGAAATCTATCCTACAAATCAATGTAGTTCTGTCAACGACCCCAGATAAATATTAAGTTGGACAAACAACATTAAACAAATAACTATGTGAACTGAATTAATTAGTTACACAATTAATTCTCTACTTTTGGCAAATGCTTGATTCTGTTCTTAAAAGGTTAAATACAAAATAAGCGCAGTTTAATGTCATGAGGAGCCTTGTATATTTGCTGAACACCAGGAAAACCTTAAAGCACAACTTCATTAAATTCAAAGCAAAGAGATTTGACTCCTTTAGAGTCACATAATTAGAGAAAGGACTACAGGGAGAACTGAAGGGTCCTAAAAAGAGCATGGCCTTGGGTATTGGGAAGATCAGGATTTGAATCCTAGCTCAGTTATTTGCCAGCTGTGTGGCCTTGCACAAGCTACATAAAACTGTCAGAAAATCAGTTTATTCAGCTGCAACATGAGAAAAATAATAATGTCACCGCACAGAATTGTTATGGAGATTCAATGAGTTAGATGAAGCACTTGGAACCAATGTGGCGCCTGACACATGCTCAATAGGATGTCTGTGATCGATGTGAATTCCCTTCTTCTAATTCCCTTCCCTGTGTAAAACTGATGTGGCATATCGTAGGACTTTGTAATGGTTGTAAATAGTTGGTTTCTTGAAAAAAAAAAAAAAAACTATATTCAAATTATATTTTTAAAATGCTGAAGGAAATCCTGACATGTTACAACATGGATGAACTTTGAATACGTTGTGCTGAAACAGACCTGTCACGAAAGGACAAACATTGTATGATTCCTCTTGTATGAGATTCCCAGAGTAGTCAGAAAGTAGGATGGTGGTTGTCAGCAGATGGAGGAGAGAGAAATGGGGAGTTATTTAATGGGTACAGAGGTTTTTTTTTTGGTTTTTTTTTGGAGACAGAGTCTCACTCTGTTGTCCAGAAAGGAGTGCAGTGGCGTGATCTCGGCTCACTGCAACCTCCACCTTCCGGGTTCAAGCGATTCTCCTGCCTCAGCCTCTTGAGTAGCTGGGATTACAGGCGCACACCACCATGCCCTGCTAATTTTTATATTTTTAGTAGAGACAGGGTTTCACCATGTTGGTCAGGCTGGTCTTGAACTCCTGACCTTGTGATCTGCCCGCCTCAGCCTCCCAAAGTGCTGGGATTACAGGCGTGAGCCACCACGCCCAGCCAGAGTTTCAATCGTGGGAAGTGAAAAGGTTCTGGAGATGTATGGTGGTAATGGTTGTACAACAATGAGAATGTACTTAATGCCAAAAAAAACCACTCAAGAATAATTAAATGGTAAAGTTTATGTTATGTATATTTACCCCTGCTACGCACACACATGCTGAAAAGTGCTTGGTATTTTTAAAAATCTTACAACAAATTCTTTTGAAAAAGTTTTGTTGTTGCTTTTGTTTGTTTGAGACAGCGTCTCACTCTGTTGCCCTGGCTGGTCAAATCCAATGGCTTCGTATTCCTGCTCATCTCAGCTTGACCTCTTGGTGGCTATCTCTCCTTTTGAAACTGTTCTTAAATGGCTCTTTTCCTGAGTGTGCCCTTTAAATGTTGGAGTATCCCAGAGTCCTGTGCATGACCCTCTCTCGTTTTGCTCAGCAAGCTCTCCTTATATAATCTCGCCCATTCACACACGTGTGAATACGTTTCCGTCTGCTGGTTCTCTCCATTTGGGTGCCCCATTCTAAAATGTCCAGAACCAAACTCAATGCTTCCTTTCTACTCTCCCATTCAATGGCTATAGGTTAAAAAAAGCTTCCTTCTCTATTCTTCCATCCCTCCCACAACTGTTATCTGCAGCTCCGGTATGTCACGCAAATTCCGCCTCCCAAAATCACATGCAACTTCGTCTTCTCCGCCACATCGCTACTGTCAAGGCCTAATCCAGGCCCTTCACCGCACTCACTTTGCAGCAGTCTCCTAACTCGTCTGTTCTCTTTAGTCTTCCCCTTCCAGTCCATCTTCCACACTGCTGCCAGGTATTTTTCTAAAATGTGAATGTCCGCCACTCCTCTGATTTTAAAACTTCCAGTGGTTCCCTACAGCCAACGGGGAAGGCCAGTCATTCAGCATTACACACATGGCCCTCTCCAATCTCATTTCCTGCTGCTTTCCCACTTCCCAATGCCCCAAACCTTAAGCTCCATTACACCTTCTCAAGAAAATGACAATTCTCACCTCTACAGTGTGGTACATGCTGCTTCTGAAACATGCTCCTTGTTCTTCTCCATTTGGTGGGCAACTGCACGCTCTTGAAGACTCAACTCAAAACGCCAGTCTTCCCAGACCAACCCTCATAGTCCAAATTAATTGAAGCGCCCAGAGCAGTTTGTGCAGGAGGTTGCAACGCTTAGCACGCAGCACTGCATTTACCTATTTCTTGCTTCCAAGTCATCCCTGAAACCTTCTTTGTGGAGCAGCACAGGACCAGGAGACCTGCCTCACTCAGTTTGCAGTCACCCCTAGATGCTTCATGGCTTGTGTGGTCTACCTCTCTAGTCACACGTCTCCCAATCCTCAATGCTCAGGAACTCCACTGCCACATTGATGGACCACCATGGTCCAAGCACGTCTACTACAAGGCTTGGGGAAATCTTTCATTCGTTCACTCGACTCACATTTATTACATGTGGAGCTACATGGATGAGACTTGGCTCCTCCCTCAGAGAAGCGAAAACAAACACACAAACAGACACAAATAACACAGGTTGTAGAAACCTACACACAGGGTGATTCCCAGGACATTCTGGAGATGGAGCACACAGAAGGACAATGTGCCTAGCAAGTGTAGGGCCCTGGAAATGGAAGAGACTCTCGGTGGAAGCTTCTAGGACCCACAAAGTTTGAAGTGAGACTCAGAGAACATAGAGGGAAAGAGGAGGGGATAGGACGAGTGGGAAACAGGAAATGGAAAATGTATCAATTAACCAGATTAACTTTTTGTCAACTGCTCAAGTACAAGGAGTAAGAACCATGACAGAATCTCCAAATATATCCAGATCTTTTTTTTTTTTTTTTTAATTGAGAGAGAGTCTCTGTCACCTAGACTGTAGTGCAGTGGCAAAATCATAGCTCACTGCAGCCTCGACCCCCTGGGCCCAAGTGATCCTCCCACCTCAGCCTCCTGAGTAGCTGGGACCACAGATGTGTGTCACCACACCCAGCTAATTTTTGTATTTTTTGCAGAGACAGCGTTTTGCCATGTTGCCCAGCCTGGTCTCGAACTCCTGGGCTCAAGCAATCCACCTGCTCTCAGCCTCCCAAAGTGCTGGGATTACAGGTGTAAGCCACTGCAACCTGGCCCTAGATCTTTAACTGTAAAAGTAAACAACACAGTGATCTCCAGAGACATATACATTATCACTCCCTTTCTTTTCTGTCTCCCTCTCTCACACCCACAGATACACAGAAAAAGCTTAATGTCTATGTAATGAATACCTAATGGCAGTACTGACATAGTCAGAGCCTCTGCCCCCTCCAGTCACTTACGATCTGTGCCATCCACGGTGAGGGCACCCAGGTGTCCCTCCCTTCTGCTATTCCTTCTCACCGTCTCCTGGCCCTTTTTTCTCTTCTATGCTCACCTCCCACGCACACTGCAAAACGAGGCTACATCATCAGAGGCTGCCCTATTTATTCAAAGATGATGTTACTGAGAACAATCATATCTTTTTGTGCTAAAACGAACTTATCAACAATAGTTCTTTTTTCCACAGCATAAAGACTACTCTTAATTTGGAACCATAATTATTAATGCTATTGTAATTTAGTTTAAGTCTTAAATGGACCCAACATTTCTTCTTAAAAGGAAAACAGCCCTATCAGAAATAATAATAATAATATAATCATCGTCGCATCATGTTACAGAGAAAACTCACATTTAATTTCTGGATTTGTCAGTGTTTTACTACACAATTCTTTGGTCCACTTAACCTCAAATCCTGACACAAATCTATGTTATGTCACATAAAGACATTTTAAAATTATTTTCATGTTTTGGCTCCATGTTATTGATAATTATTTCACTAATTTGAAAACAGATTAAATCGATGTACAGATACAGAACGTAAAATAATACTAAATAAGGCCAGGTGTGGTGGCTCATGCCTGTAATCCCAGATCTTTGGGAGGCTGAGGTGAGAGGGTGACTTGAGGCCAGGGATTCAAGACCAGCCTGGGCAACACAACAAGACCCCATCTCTACAAAAAATTAAAATTAAAAAACCAAGAATCTTTCAATTTAGTATTTACATTTGCTGCTTGCAATTTTAATTATATTTCTTATATATCAATTGCATCCCTGCAAGTTCAGTTAACAAAGTATATGAATAATATAATCATGCTTGAAGTTGGGAGGTAAGGGAGAAGAATAGGTCTTTGTACTGGATCATGATCTTAAATGCTTACCGACCAGGAAGAAGGGAAGGGGAGGGAAATGAATGGGGCTGGAGGAGAGCACACATGATAGTTAAAAGCAATATGTAAAGTAAAAAAAGAATAAAGTAAGTTGATTTCACATGCAGTTAAAAGAATCCCTGAAAATGAGTGAGGTAAAATCCTCCTCCATTGCCCTCAATCCAAGAGCTGAGTGGAAGTGCCATTCCAGGGAGGCTTGGGGGTACTATCAGGAGGCAGAAAGATGTAAGATCTCAAAATCTGAGTGGTGAATGGTATACCAGCCCCTCATCCTCCCACTTCAAGCACTTTGTAAAAAGTTAATCATCGAATTAAATGTTATAATCCAATTTCCAAAATTGCTCTACTCCACTTAAACTGCTGTCACCTATAATAACCCTGCAAGCAAATGCATTCATTTCAAACATCATTCTCTGCGAATTCTGCAACATCTGAAGCTCTTGATCACTCTGTTTTTTTCGCTCCTGCAGGAACCCAACTGGCTCTTCTTTCTCTCTAATGCAACAGATCCAGCTCCCCTTCCTAATCATATCCCAAACCATGGCTTTCCCCAAAGTCACTGCTCTGATTTTCTCTACATACTCAGTCATTGAAAACTCAACCATCACTCAACTATCATGGAAGGGATTCTGCTGCCTCCCTTCCATGTGTCCTACCTCTGCCCTCTCACTGCCCCCAACTAAATCCATCACTTGACTGCTAGATCGCAGCACTGCGATCCACCTCTGTTTCTCCCTTTCTTCCATTCATCTTTGACATTACTACCAGATTAATCTTTGTCTGGATCCCAGACTTTTTTCCTTTTCAAAATTACACCATCACTCCTCTTTAGGACAGTGTGGTGGTTGTAAAATCTGTTCCCAGATTCTCTGACACACCTCTTTTTAAAAGGTGAAACCCAGCTCCCCTTCCCTTGAATGTGGGCGGAATTTACTGGCTTGTGTCTAAGGAACAGAACATGGTGACAGTGATAGGGGATGATTTCCAAGGCGTGGTCAAAAAGGGCATTGAAGCTTCTGTCTTGTTTCCTTGCATCGCTTGATCTGGGCAGTGTAGCTGCCATGTCATAAGGACACTTAACCCTGTGAAAAGTCCCACATAGGGGAGGAACTGAGGCCTCCCACCAACAACCAACACCAACTTGGCAGCCATTTGAGTACACCATCTTGGAAGAGGATCCTCCAGCCCCAGTAAAGCCTTAAGATGACTGAAGACTGGCTAACATCTATTTTAAAATTATTATTATTTTTTTAATAGAGATGGGGTCTCACTATGTTGCCCAAGCTGGTCTCAAACTCCTAGGCTCAAGCAGTCCTCCTGCCTCAGCCTCCCAAAGTGCTGGGACTAGAGACATGAGCCTCCATGCCCAGCCCTAACATCTTGACTTCACCACAAGAGACCCCAAGCCTGAACACTGTTAATCTGATCCCAAATCTCTGACATACAAAAATTGTTAGAGATAATAAATGTTGATTGATGTTTTAAGCCAATACATTTGGGGATAATTTGTTACAATGCAATAGATTAGTAGTTCAGAAGGCCTCTGCTGCCAGTGTGACAAATCCAAATGCTTTCTTTGGGCACTCGAGGTTGTCCAATAACTGCTCTTACTTTTATCTTTGGGTACAGAAACACCGTCTGAGCTAGTTATTTCACTGACCCCACACAACATGTGAAACTCTACCTCTACTTTAGCCCATGCCATTGTCACACAGAAGGTCCTTTTTGGTCCTCTCCACTAAACTAAATTCAACACTTTCTTCTAGGCTCAATTCAAGGAAGTGAATTAAATACCTACACAGGAATTTTTTATAGTTTTTAATGTACATAAATAAACATGTCTGATTTCCAAAACTATGTTTTAGTTATTTAAGATAGAAATTATGACTTATGCTACCCTCACATTCCCCCAAACTAATAGATACACAGACATAACTTACCATGGATCCATTTTTTAAAATGAAATAGATCAACACATACTGACCTGTTCAGCTATATGTGATACTTTAAGTGGAAACAAAGCAAGTTGCACAAAGAAAATTGAGTACTTAAGAATAAATTTTAAAAGAAATGTATAAATCACATCTGAGGAAAACTTTAAAGCATTCTTAAAAAGACACAAATGAAGAGTTTAACAACAGACATCTCATATTCAGAACAAGTTAACATAAAAACGTCAGTTCATCATAAATTAATTTAGAAATTTAATGTAATCCTCATAAATAAACCAAGTTTTTTTAATGGAGACATACAATTGATACTGAGCCTCATATTGAAAAATAAATGTGCAGCAACAGCCAGGAAAACACTAACACACTAGAGGGAAGGACAAGTTCTTCCGGACATTAAATCACAGTCTAAAGCCTCCATGATGAAAAGTGTCTTACTGACACAAGAATAGACAGACAAACCAACAGAGTAATAAAGTTCAAAAACAGACCCAAATGCAGATGAAGTTTTAGTACTGTATATGATTAAGGTGGCATCTAAAAATCACCACGGCAAAAACTACTTAATAAATGATGTTTGATATGGTTTGGCTGTGTCCCCACCCAAATCTCATCTTGAATTGTAGTTCCCATAATCCCCATGTGTCATGAAAAGGACCCAGTAGGAGGTAATTTAATCATGGGGGTGGTTATCCTCATACTGTTCTTGTGATAGTGAGTTCTCATGAGATCTGATGGTTTTATAAGGGGCTGTTCTCCCATTTGTTTGGCACATCTCCATGATGCTGTCATGGGAAAAAGGACATGTTTGCTTCCTCTTCTGCCATGACTGTAAGTTTCCTGAGGCCTCCCCAGCCATGCTGAACTGTGAGTCGATTAAACATCTTTTCTTTATAAATTACCCAGTCAAGGGGATGTCTTCATAGCAGCATGAAAATGGATTAATATAATGTTAAAATAATTGGCTAGCCACTGGAAAACCTCATACCGTAAACCAAAATAAACTCCAAACGAATCAGGGATCTAAATAAAGCAATGAAGCCATGCTACCACTAGAAGGGGGAAAAAAACGTGAATTCTCTAACCTTGATGTAGGAAAAGCTTTGCTAACTACAACTCAAAATTGGGAAGACTGAAAGATTGATCAATTTGACTACATAATTTTTTTTTAAAATTTCTATATGGCCAAAAATCCTCCATTGTAAACATAAGGCAATAGATAAAATGGGAGAAAATATTTGCATCATATCACAGATAAAGGAGTAATAACCATAATACATAAAGAACTCTTAAAGACAGAAACAACAGAAAAATGGGTAAAGGACATGGGAAAATACATACACACACATATATATTCACATTTACTCATATACACAGACACACACACACATATATATCCCTTAGACATATTAAAAGATGTTCAATTCCACTCATAGTGGAAGAAATACAAATTTAAATTACATTGAGATGCTATTTCTCAACTATTGAATTGGCAAAAATTAAAAAAAAAAAAGTCACTCTTGGCTAGCCTATGGAGAAACAGACACTGTCATACAGAGTTTCTTGGAGAACCGGCTGATTCTAGGGCTGAGGCAGAGAAGGTACGCAATGAGAAACATTCTACATGCACAAGAAAGAATATGTTCAAAGAACAATGGAGATGTGTCAAAAGACACAGGAGGCAGCTTGAAGAAACTCCTACTGGCCAAATCTGGGATAATTTAAGCATCAAAATACATAACGATAACACATTAAGACTAATATAAGAATCCATGAATATGCACTGAAATAAATGAGAGCAAAGAGAGAGCTCTTTTTTGGGGAAGAAAGTCAACTATAAATAAACGAAGAAGAAATGACGGACTTTTAAAAATCACCATTAGGAAAGAATAAATGATTCACACAAGCATCAATAGATTTTAAAAGCCTAGGGTTAAATGTGTGAGGAGTAACAGGACATCAACGAAATCTAAAAATATCATTCCGCAAGACAATTATTGTTGGAAATAAGGGAGAGAGTAACTTTCCTGAGAAAAACTGGAGAAAGCGGAAAATCTGACAGAAACCTGACCTTAACCAAGGGATCCAAGTTAATATCACTAGTGGTGAGACAAATAGACATCAGGTGCCTCTGAATATGATGCACTGAGAAGAACACAGTGTCCCTCATGTAGCATTTCTATGGAAAGCACAAAACGTCAATACCAGCATGAGGAAACAACAAACCATTGTTGAAAGACACTATGTAATATTGCCTGGTACTCTCCGAAAATGTCAAGGTCACAAAACACAGAAAGACTGAGAAGCTGTTCCAGGTTAACTAAATGTAACATATGGTCTGGAAATTTCTTACTATAAAGATATTTTGGGGATAACTGACAGAATGTGAATAAGGTCTACACAGTTAGATAATATTATGGTATCAGTGTTAATATCCCAATTTTATTTATTTATTTATTTATTTATTTTTTGAGACCGAGTTTTGCTCTTGTTGCCCAGGCTGGAGTACAATGGCACGATCTCGGCCCACTGCAACCTCCGCCTCCCAGGCTGAAGCAATTCTCCTGCCTCAGCCTCCCTAGTAGCTGGGATTACAGGTACGTGCCACCATGCCCAGCTGATTTTTGTATTTTTAGTAAAGACGGGGTTTCACCATGTTGGCCAGGCTAGTCACGAACTCCTGACCTCAGGTGATCCACCCGCCTCGACCTCCCAAAGTGCTGGGATTACAGGCATAAGCCACCATGCCCGACCTATTTATTTATTTTTTGAGACACAGTCTTGCTCTGTCGCCCAGGCTGGAGTGAAGTGGTGCAATCTCGGTTCACTGCAACCTCTGCCTCCTGGGTTCAAGCGATTCTCCTGTCTCAGCCTCTCGAGTAGCTGAGATTACAGGCGCATGCCAACATATCCAGCTAATTTTTGTATTTTAGTAGAGACGGGGTTTTGCCATGTTGCCCAGGCTGGTCTCGAGCTCCTAACCTCAGGTGATCCGCCTGCCTTGGCCTCCCAAAGTGCTGGGATTTCAGGCGTGAGCCACCGCGTCTGGCCAATATCCCGATTTTGAAAAAAAAAACAAAAATTCAACAAGAAGGGGAAAAAAATTAAATTGCATTTACAAGCTATTGTCTAAAAAATATATTTACATACATATATATCTTTAATAATATATGCAAATGTATAGACATGACCTTTCTAAGCACAAAGTAAAGGTGAAAAGCATAATTGGTAATGGTGATAAACTATTCCTAAGTAAAGCAGTTGGGGTGTGTTTTGGCAGAGGCAAATAGGACTGACAGTAAAACAAAATTTTTACAGCCTAATTTTATAATTACCAAATGAGGGTGGTGATATTATGGGATGTTACTATCTTCTAGTGTTTTTCAACATTTTTTAAGTGCAAAATAGTCATTTATGAAACATGTTGCTTTTATTCAAGACAGAACTTGAAATTAACTGAATTTACTTAACATTCATAAATGACCTTACTTCCATACTAATATTCTCATGTTAACACCAGCTGTTTGAGTAAATACAGGAACATATGAAATTATTTCTATCTCTTTATGTAATACAATAAAGAGAGAATACAATCTGTAGAGACTGCACACATTCTCCAAGAAACAAGTTTACAAGTATTCACAGCACTATTCACAATGCAAAAATCATGAAACCCAAACATCAGCCAACAGCAGAATGGAGAAACTGGCATACTCATACTATGAAACTATGGCATATTCATACAACGGAAAGCTAAACAGCAATGAAAATTAATCACCTAGAGCGACATGCATCAGCACTGTTAAAACATCAAAATCCTAATGTTAAGTGAAATAAGAGAGGTACAGAACAATACATCCAGTATGATTCTGCTACATAAAGATAAAAAACAGGCAAAACCAAACATTGTTCAGAAATGTGTGGCTGTGTAACTATATATATATATATTTTTTTTTTTTTTTTGAGACAGGGGGTCATTCTGTCACCCAGACTGGAGTGCAGTGGCGCAATGACGGCTCACTGCAGCCTCAACCTCCAGGGTTCAAGCAATTCTCCCACTTCAGCCTCCCAAGTAGCTAGGACTGCAGACATGCACCACTATGTCTGACTAATTTTTTAATTTTGTAAAGATAGGGTCTCGTCATGTTGCCCAGGCTAGTCTTGAACTCCTGGACTCAAATAATCCTCCTGCCTCAGCCTCCCAAAGTGCTGGGATTACAGGCGTGAGCCACAGCACCCAGCCTGGGCTCCATTTTTTTAGGCAGGATAGCCCCAGAAGGGAAAGAGTTCTCTGTCAAATCCACATGGCTTGACAGACAACTTGAAAATATCCAGTTCTTTCCCATCTTATTTCTATGCTCACCAACAAAAGTTCTGATCCAAGTTTTATCCTTTCAATAAGTCTACAGCTGGCTACAGCACATCTCCCACTGCCAACTAATACACTGGAGAATTCAATCTCATGCAAGCTTGCTTGGCTTGGATAGCTTTACTCAGTCTCACAATCTCCATCCACCCTAAATGAATTAATAAAATCAAATTTCTTCACCTGCAAAGTCACACCTGGGAATCTTGATCAAACGGTGCGGAGTTCCTCTCTTCCTGAAGTCCTGCCTGACAGGAATGTAACCGCCACTGCTGAAATGTTAACTTTCCAGAAGCATCTATCAAGGGCAGACCATCTGTCTCCATTAACCACAAGATGCCTAATGGACACCAGGAGCAATTCAACACTCACTAATTAACAAACACTGGCCTTCAAGAGAAGAGGCTCTAAGTACCAATCGATAATTTTGTGTTAATCATTAACAAAATAGAAAATAAACTATGGCTGAGTTAACTCCAAAATTAATTTTAACCTTTCATGTAACATCTCAAAACACTGAGAAAAAGTAATTTTAAAGGGTAACTATCACAGAAGTTCATCATATAATTATATAAAAATTCTCACACAAAATAATCAAACTGCTATCAAATAGACATAACTTACTAATAACAGATTTCTAGCATTTACTCAATAAGGCTTTATTTTAACCTTCACATAATCTTCAATAAAATCTAAGAACCTGTCTTTTAAAAAATAATTATTAGGCATTAGAAACATTATGATTTTTTAATTGAAAAAATAGGCAGACATTATTTCTAAATGTTCATTTTCTCTCAGCAGCTTTTTTAACACACCATCTTTTGTCCTCAAAAATAGTATGAATAGGCCAAGCACGTTGGCTCACTCCTATAATCCCAGCACTTTGGGAGGCCAAGGCAGGCAGATAACATTTGAGGTCAAGAGTTTGAGACCAGCCTGGCCAACATTGCAAAACCCTGTCTCTACTATTACAAAAATAAAAAAATTAGCTGGGCGAGGTGGTGCACGCCTGTAATCCCAGCTACTCTGGAGGCTGAGGCATGAGAATCACTTGAATCTGGAAGGCGGAGGCTGCAGTGAGCCAAGATTGCGCCACTGCACTCCAGCCTGGGCAACAGAGCAAGACCCCGTCTCAAAAAAAAAAAAAAAAAAAGTATGAATACATCAACAAGGCAAAGTCCAAATCCCAGTCATCATCTTCCGTACTTCTACTACACCTTCCTTTGTGCTCTCCCTTGTGAAATTCCCATACTTTCTGGATATCAGATTCCCATCAAGCCCCGCCTGCTCTCCCCACTAGCAGCTCATGAAAAAATACCTTCTTACACCATGAGTATCTCAGTCCATTAAGTGGCACAAATAGCAAATTTCCCTTTGTCACGGACTGAAGGCTTGTGTCTCCCAGAATTCATATGCTGAAACCCTACTCCCTGATGATAGGATTAGAAGGTAGGGTCTTTGGGAGGTAATTAGGGTTAGATGAGGTCATGAGGATAGAGATCTCATGAATGAGACTGGTGTCCTCATAAGGGTCCAGAGAGCTTGTTTCTTCTCTCCACCGTGAGGACCCAGGGAGAAGGCGCCATCTATGAACCAGCAAGCTGACTCTCACCAAATACTGAATCTGCCAGCACCTTGATCTTGGATTTCCCAGCCTCCAGAACTGTGAGAAATAAATGTCTGTTGTTTATAACCCAACCAGTCTACAACAGTTTGTTACAACAGCTCTAATGGACTAAAACACCCTTCAAAACTGAAATAATAAAATCTTTTCTCCATTGTCTGTGCCTCATGTCTCATTCTCCAAATCTCTTTAGCTGTAAAGAGAAGTATGCTCCTACACGTTACAGAGCTAATAATGGTAATAACAAAAGCCTATGTGTGCTTCTTTACCATTTATTTCTGAATAAGTAATATATTCACATAGTTCAAAATGCAAAATAGAACATAAAAGGTAAAAAGGAATATTCAGAGAAAAGTCCACCTGTCCCCCAGCTACCTGATGCCTTATCTCAAAGGCATGGAATATTATGGTTCTTTTTCTATGCTTCCAGAGATATTATATCTATATATATGCAAATGTTTATAAATTCTTTTTTTACATTCTTCTATGCTTTGTTCCTACTCAGGATTTTACTGTATAGCAGATCAGAATACAATGAGTTTCCTCTATTTTATGGCTACATATGACTCTTCAAATATGTGTAAACCAGTTTCTGTGGCTCTAGCCTCACCACACCAATTTATTCAATACGCGTGGTCCCAAGACAATAAACACTCCTTCATGTTTAAATATTTTTTATATATTAAGCCAGGTTATTGCATCAATGCTAGACTCTGCGGGCGTGACAACTGTTTTGCAGGTATATACAGAAAACAGTCCTCCTTAGCATGTATTTAGAGGTGAAATGTCATGATATCTGCAACTTACATTCAAATGATGAGGCAAAATAATACAAATATGCATACTTACCACATATGGTTCAAAATATACACACACTTTGGAACAAGCCAGCAAGTACAGCAAAATGTTAACTAGTGAATACAGAAGGAGGGTATACAGGTGCTCACAGTACTATTTTTTTAACCATGAAATTTTCAAAATATTATAAAAAGCTAGGGCAAAAAGGCTGTATTATTTCCAGGGGTCTCCCTCATTTGCCATTGTGAAAGAAAAATAAAATCTCAGGACCCCAAACTCACTATGCCAGTGGGAAAGTTAAGCCTGGAAACTGAATCACGAAAAAACTGCCTTACTTTTGTTCCCGAACAGCTGTAATTTCACATGCTTACTTTATCTTACGTAAAATGTAGATTTACTGAGCATAAGAGGAATGCATAATTGACTTTTTCCCCCACTCCTTTCTTTTCACATGTAAAAATGTAGATTCACTGAGCAGTACTAATCAGAGCCTCCCAAGAATGTAACCACTTGCCTCATTGCCTACCCACTCTCCTTTTTTTTCTTTCCCCTCCTGCTTTCTCTTTCCACTTTAAATATTGAAGTTCCCAAAATCCTCTTCAGAAAAAGCACAAGACACAGATCCTCCTGTGACTTGTGTTTCTTTTTCGGGGGCACGTCCTCAACCTTGGCAAAATAAACCTCTAAACTGATTGGGAGCTGCCTCTGTCACTGTTTGGTTTACACTTTAAAACATACAGTGGTTCTTTCCCAACTCCCAAGCCTATGTCCTAACCTAGCCCAACCACTTCCCTTGCATTCTCCCAAAAGAAAATTAAAATGAGTTCTTTTTAGCTATTCTTAACTACTGGTCCTTCAAACTGCTCAGATTCCATGGCTCCCTAGAGTCTTCCCCTACTGCTTTGTCCCTTCTCCCTTCTCACCTAGAGCACTCTATGCGCATACTCACTTACTGCACCTCACCATTTCGTAGCCTAAGTACTGGGAACCCAGCTAGAGAGGAAGCACCTACAGCAAAAAGCCCTAGATGAACAATTCTTTTGTAATTCCCACAGCACCTAACGCGTGCTATGCACATAATAGGTATTAAAAAAGTGTTCACTGAAAGAATGGTTTGTTGTTTTGTTTTGAGACAGGGTCTTACTGTCACCCAGACTAGAGTGCAGTGGCATGATCACAGCTCACTGCAGCCCCGGCCTCCCAAGCACAAGTGATAATCCTGCCTCAACCTCCTGAGTATCTGGGATCACGGGCACAGGTCACCACACGTGGGTAGAGGCAAAGTCCTCACTATGTCGCCCAGGCTAGTCTCAAACTCCTGGACTTAAGCAATCTTCCTGCCTCAGCCTCCCAAAGTGCTGGGATTACAGGCGTGAGCCACCATGCCTGGCCTAGAATGGGCTTTTTTAAAAGAATTAAAGAAGGGCATGGGAACTACTGCTAGGCAATGGGGGAAAGGTCTCAAAGCTCACTGGCAGAGTCTTCTTAAAAAAACCTCCAGTCTTTCAGCTTTTCTTCAATACTTTAAACTCATCTCATCTTTCCTATCCTTCCACATTGTTACAACTGTCTTCTCTCTGACACAAACAATGCCAGATTATCCTACTAAGAACGGAAAAACCTGTTCCACGACCATAAATAAAGCAACTCGAGAAGTTGGAGCAGCAAAATTCTCTTAAATTTTACTTACATGATGAGATTACTCGAAGACTCTAAGAAAGTGTAAACCACTTGAAAAGAGTACCTCTGAATAACGTGTCCATGGAATATTCCTGCAGTTTGAAACTAGGGAAGAACTGCCTTTTAAAGTGTGTTAACTTCAGTTAATCAAGACAATGCTAGAGACATCTGAATACAGAAGCAACTAGCATGTTGACTCAGACAACCTGTGTCTAACAACAACACACGTTGAAAAGTTGATTCACTAACAAGAAAAAAATAGGAATGCTACTAAAAAATAGGGGTATCTACTTAAAGTGAAATTGCACAAACCTACAGTAAGAAGAATTGAAACCTATTTCATTTTTTTCACCTGATTGGAATTCAGAAGGACCTAAAAATACAACCCTCCAAAAATTAAGATCCAAAGAGGTTAAACACACCTAGTCCAACATCTCGTAACTCAGAAGTTAAAGTCAAAGCTTGCTTGAGAACTCAAATATAGTGGTCTTCTCATGCTACTCTGTCCACTTCACTTCTAAATTTCCTAACCTTATCTTCTGCCCAAAAAGCACAGTGGACAGGGAGGTGGAAGACCTAACTGTGGTCGGCTATGCTGCGAACCAGGTGTGTAAGTTTAAGTAAGTTGTCTCATTTATAAAACGAGAAGATTGAACTCAATGAGCTCTCAAGGCCCTTACAGCTAGAATATACTGTGCTCCTTCAGAGTGCCATAGGTCACAGTTGCTATTTAACACAAATTTGACTCTACCACATTTTTTACATACCAAACTCTGTTATAGTTTAAGAAATTTAAAAATACTACTTTAACCCAAACAATATCTTTGTTTACCAAAAATTTCCATATGTAGAAAGGATCCTGAAATTCTATATAGTTATTTATTACCAAAATTTAGGCAAACTGTTCTTTAAACTTCAATCTGAAACCTATTTGAATGCCTAGTTAAATTTGAAAGTCTAAACACCAATCTTAAACCTATTTGAATGCCTATTTAAATCTGAAAATTTAAACATCAATCTGAAACCTATTTGAATGCCCATTTAAACATCAAAAACAGCTTGGGAAGTGATACATTTCACATATCTTTTCCATTCAACCTGAAATATGCTATATAAACATATTAAACTCTTCAGAAATAATTTGCACTGGCCGGGTGTGGTGGCTCACGCCTGTCATTCCAGCCATTTGGGAGGCCGAGGTGGGTGGACCACCTGGGAGGTTAGAAGTTCGAGAGACCAGCCTGGCCAACTTGGTGAGATCCCGTCTTTACTAAAAATATAAAATTAGCCGGGTGTGGTGGTGCATGCCTGTAAGACCAGCTTCTTGGGAGGCTGAGGCAGGAGAATTGCTTGAACCCAGGAGGTGGAGAGTGCAGTGAACCCAGATCATCCCACTGCATTCCAGCCTGGGCAACAAGAGTGAAACTCCGGGCCAGGCACGGTGGCTCATGCCTGTCATCCCAGCACTATGGGAGGCTGAGGTGGGTGGATCACCTGAGGTTAGAAGTTCAAGAGACCAGCCTGGCCAACATGGTAAAACCCCATCTCTACTAAAAATATAAAATTAGCCAGGTGTGGTAGTGCATGCCTGTAATACCAGCTACTTGGGAGGCTGAGGCAGAAGAATTGCTTGAACCCAGGAGGTGGAGGTTGCAGTGAGCCGAGATCGTCCCACTGCATTCCAGCCTGGGCAATAAGAGTGAAACTCCAGGCCGAGCACAGTGGCTCATGCCTGTAATCCCAGCACTTTGGGAGGCCAAGGTGGGTGGATCACCTGAGGTCAGGAGTTCGAGACCAGCCTGGCCAACATGGTGAAACCCTGTCTCTCCTAAAAATATAAAACTAGCCGGCTGTGGTGGTGTATGCCTGTAATACCAGCTACTTGGGAGGCTGAGGCAGAAGAACTGCTTGAACCCAGGAGGCAGAGGTTGCAGTGAGCCGAGATCGTCCCACTGCATTCCAGCCTGGGCCACAAGAGTGAAACTGTCTCAAAAAACAAACAAACAAACAAACAAATAAATAAATAATTTGCACCAGCATGCGATTTTACAGACCGTAATATCAGAGTAAAATTTGTCTTTAGTTCTGGACTGCCATTAATCAGGCTAAAAAAAATGTCTATATTAAGTGTAGGATGTTTCCTAGGCTATCCATATGAGGAATGGAAGAAGGTAAAAGGAAAAAGAAGAGAAGAAACGGAAAGGAAACCAAAAAAGACAAAAAAGGAAGGAAACTGAGTGAGTAAAGAATGCAGGAAAAAAAGACAATAAACAGGGAGGAAAAGAATGGCCCACAACTGGTTTGCCGATATGCCAGGGCCAGGGTGGGCCTGCATCCACAAAACGCTCAGACAGATTCCAGACGTATTCAGGTTTTTTGTTTGTTTTGTTTAATTTTGGACAGAAAGTTTACCCAGAGGGGACGTTTTCCTTGTGCCTGCTCCTAGACTCCCTGTTGAAGACTAGGAAGATTACAGTGCATGAAAAGGAACACAGAGTCCACAGTCCAGAATACTCTAGATCAGGGGCCCCCAAGTCCCAGGCTACAGATGGGTATTGGTCTGCGGCCTGTTAGGAACGGGGCCACGCAGCAGGAGGTGTGCGGTGGACTAGTGAGCAAAGCTTCATCTGTATTTACAGCCGCACCCCATCACTCGCATCACCGCCTAAGCTCCGCCTTCTGTCAGATCAGCAGCGGCATTGGATTCTCATAGGAGCACCGACCCTACTGAGAACTGCGCATGCGAGGGATCTAGGCTGCGGGCTCCTTATGAGAGTCTAATGCCTGACGACCTGTCACTGTTTCCCATCATTCTGAGATGGGACCATCTAGTTGCAGGAAAACAAGCTCTGGGCTCCCACTGATACTACATTATGGTGAGTTGTATAATTACTTCATTATATATGACAATGTAATAATAATAGAAATGAAGTGCACAATAAATGGAATGCGCTTGAATCATCCTGAAACCATCCCCCACCCCACCCATCCGCGGAAAAATTATCTTCCACAAACCAGTCCCTGGTGCCAAAAAGATTGGGGACTGCTGCCCTAGGTGACTGACCTGCAATGTCCAAGACCCAACATGTTCCTGAGGAGTAATCTTACCAGAGCTTACAGCTCTTACTCCAAAAGAGCATGATGATAAAAAACACTTTTTAGGAAGTAAGATGAGTATTTATGCAACTACAGTTCAGTGCTTTAAAACAACTGTTACCCTCCAAAAACAACAATAAATGTGGTCAGAATGCATCCATTGCCAATGGATTCTCAGGAGCCACTGTGGTTTCCCTCCACAATGCAGGACCGCTTTCTGGGGTAAGCGGCTGGACCACTCAGATACAGAATGAGCCCAGGATGTGCCGCCACTGTTTCCCACAGAAGAGCAAATGTTCTTCAGTTATTGCAAGGCATGATTTCTCATACAGATGATCACTTTTAAAACTTTAGAGCAATTCTGTTGTTTGGATATTTCTGTTGTTTAGAATCCCAAATAATCTTTTATTTTTAAAAAATTTGTATCTCAAAAACATACTGCAGATGATATGAAATGACTAAACAGGGTACTGATTAAGCCTATGAAGTCCTTGTTCCAAACTGCTTGTTAGGCAGTAACACAGATATATGGCAAAGAACAAACCCCTATGTTTCTTTTTCAGAAGGATTAAATTAGTAGCAGAAAGAATCTCAATTTAGAACCCTTTAAAAGGGGGAGCAAAGGGGGATGTTATATCTTTTTCCATAAAAATAAGAGACGTGTAAGCAGAGTAACTTTTTGTAAGCTAACTAAGAGACATAAAACAAACTACAGATTTCAAAGATAAAATCCAAAATAAACAGCATTTTAAAAAAAACTTTCATTTGCTATTAAATACCTGAATTTTCAGGCAATACGCGCTAAAAATAGAAGAGTCACCACAAATTATTTTGGAAGTAGGCCCATAAAAAGTAGGTATTATAAAATTCTAAAAAGCTAAAAAATAGGAATAGCTAAAGGAATATGAATGGCACTAAGGACAAAGGGTTAAATAAATGTTCTTAGCATAGCAATAACTAATCTCTCTGGAAACAAACAGAAAAGATAAACACAGATTTTAAAAAATAAACAATATGTGCAATGAATGCATGACACATCAATACAAAAGCAGACAGCAAAAAAACTGTCAGTGGCCTTGACAATGGACAGATAAGTAGCTTGGTGAACATAACAAAAAGATTCAGTACTAACAAAAATGTCCCTAGAAATTGTGCATGCACAATTTTGCAAGAGAAATATCTGAAGTGGCATTTTTTATGAGTTGTATAAGAATTAACAGAGGCATGAAGCAGGTTCCCAGAAACTCTCCTAGTGGTTTAAATACCATCACCGAAAGAATGACTTTAGAAGGCCACTGCCTCCTTCATGGAGATGAGAAGCAGCAGAATATTTCACACCTGTGTCAGCAATTTTTCCAAAGTGTAATCCAGGTTCAATATTCGGGTCTTCTAACGTAGATAGCACAATAAAGACAAGGGTGCCCTCCTGACCCATCCCTAACTCCTGAAGAAGAGGGCCGGCCACAAGGCAGGCAGTCTAATTTAAGGAGTCCAAGATCTAGTTTTACCTGGGGACTCAAAGGCATCACCCCTACACGGAGTCCAGTCTTGATTACTGGGTACCTTTCAAAATGCTGAAGTTTCCTGTGAGCGTCTACAACCATACCATCGTATGAATAATCTCAATCACAGCATTTTAGGGCTGGAAAGACCTTTCTCCATCCAACCTCTCATTTCAGATGAGCAGAGACTCAAATCTCTCACAGGGTTCCATAGCTAGTTGGAACCAGAAATCCAGCAGAAATACTGTAAGCAAGCTTGTCCAAGATGTGGCCCAGGACAGCTTTGAATGTGGCTCAATATAAATTCACAAACTTTTTAAAACGCTATGAGATTTTTTTTGCAATTTTTTTTTTTTTAGCTCATCAGCTATCGTTAGTGTTCATGTATTTTATGTGTGGCCCAAGACAGTTCTTCTTCTTCCAGTGTGGCCCAGGGAAGCCAAAAGATTGGACACTCCTGGAGGTGCAGCACAGTATCTAACACTACTCTACCTCAATACTTTTTCCACCAAACTACATAAGACCAGCCACAGCTGAGAAAAAGAACTTCCCACAGGAAAAGGAGGAAGAGGAAATGTGGAGGAAATCTACGAGGGGGGGATCGGCCAACTGCAAGTCAGCATGGGATGCTGGACACCTGGCCGTGCGAGAAACAGAAGAACAGAAACGTGAGAAGTTGGAAGAAAGGAGCATAAAGAGATGGGAGAAGGCAAAGGCAGACACTGCCACTTAAGCACTGGTCTTATTAAGTACAAGAAAAAAGAACGGTCATTAACATCCTAACTCTCTAAAGCACAGGAGCCTTTTTAAAGGGCTTGAGGAAGCAGCAGAGACAAACTCCAGGAAAGCCTGGGGAGGGGATCACACAGCAGCTCCCTGATTCACCAGTTCAGAGGTGGTCCCAGCATCTTGTTAAGCAGACTGCCAACCCCAGCCTCACACTGTCAAGTCTGAAGGATTCAAAACAGTTTCACAGATTTAATTACAAAGATTATGTCACAGATACATATTTGAGTCAAGAAATGAGTACAGATCTGGGTAGCAAGTCACATATAGCTCTTTTCAAAGAGAAAGAGGTGATCAAAATCTAAAGCTGGGTCCATGAAACATAGTCTCAAATCAATTACACGTATGCCAAATCAACTCTTAAGATTTTAAGGCTCAATCCTCTTATAAAAGTGGTGAGACAATATACAATTTCAAGATAAAACTAAAACTGGTAGTGTGAAAAACAGAGAAGTCTCATGGTCTCAACCCAGCTTCGTGGTCCGAGCTATACAAATGATTTGTTTCCTAACCCATAAAGCACGCCTAGTAATAACCGTCATGTGTGCCTTCCAGAAACTTGATTTAAACAAGGTAACGATCATAAAGCAATCTAAAAATGTAAGCATTGCATGAATTCTGGGCATAACTTTGGAAAGGCATTTGATATGAGTCAAATAATAGCACCTGGCGATATTGCGAAGTTTTCACCAGAAACAAAAAGGAAAACTTATTCATTTATTATTTTCTAACAAAGAACCCTGTGCTATTGACTCATCTTGACATAGTTAATATGTCTTTTAAAAGTTTTAGGACATTTAAAAACTTACAACATTCCATTTTTGTCTTCCCATTCCCTGCTCACCAATTTCTTCTATTTTATTTCTCTGCTTTCAGGTAAAGTTATATATATCTTCCTCAAAGTCTTAACTTTTCTTTTCTCTCCAATACATTCAGTCATATTAGAATATACTGTCAAACCTCACTTCGACTCAACTTGAGTCCATCTGATTCTCAGCACCTGGGAGTCTGGTTTAACATGGAATGCCTCCAGAGCGCCACCTGTCCTCTTAGAATGCCTTGGAATCTCCACCAATGCCTCCCCAAGATCTTCCCTCCTCCATAAACGTACACCCTAAGTAAGAACGGTGTGCTTGCTATGAAAGGGCTGCTTGAAGACAAGTCTCCTAGTAACCCCACTCCCTTTCCTACCAGATTCCAGCCCCACAGTCCCCTCATTTAGAAACTACAGAGCCACGACTGTTCTCCAAGGTCATCAAAATCAGATATGACTGTGCCCTGACGTACTCATCCACGCCCCTGATGGACATTTCCTTCCCGCAACCATGATTCTTCCATGAGGCTGTTAACTTCAGGGGATGTCCAAGTTAATGCTGTCACAGTCTATTATGGACCCAAATCCATGGAGTTTTGTCTAGAAAAAACTATGTCTCACGAAAATCATTGTATCTAGTGATTCCACAACTATATAATGTGCTGCATTGTACTCTGTAGCTGCATATTAAGAGAAGACCACATGCCGTGTCATGCACCTGTAGTCCCAGCTACTCAGAAGGTTGAGGTGGGGGGATTACTTGAGCCCAGGAGTTCAAGGGCAGTCTAGGCAATCTAGCGAGACTCCATTTCTAAAAATAAACAGGTCAGGCACAGTAGCTCATTCCTGTAATCCCAGCACTTTGGGAGGCTGGGGCAGGAGGATGGCTTGAACCCAGGAGTTCGAGATCAGCCTGTGCAACAAGGCAAGATCCCATCTCTAGAAAAACATTTTTTAAATTTAGCTGGGCGTGGTGGCACACATCTGCGGTCCCAGCTACTCAGGAGGTTGAGGAGGGAGGATCACTTGAGCCCAGGAGGTTGAGACTGCAATGAGCTATGATTGTGCCACTGCACTCCAGCCTGGGTGACAGAGTGAGACCATTTCTAAATAAATAAAAGGCACTTGGTTAGGTTTAATACAACATTTAGGTTTAGAGAGTAGCAAATAGTTTTGTCATTTAGTAACATCGGAAATACTTTAATATATTTTAACTGGGGATTTCTAATTTAGCTAAGTAGGAATACCCAATCTGAGTTTTAACAGACCCATTATTTTTGGAAGATATATGGAGTTCTCAAGAAATTCTCAAAATAAAATTAATTTAATCCATTTTAAACTTTTACAACTCAGTCTGCCATACAGCAATTTTTAAATGACATAATCCTTTAGAAATCAAGCAGTGATCAGTGCTCAATTTGAAAAGTGATGGGGGCTGGGGGAACAGGCAAAAAAAAAAAAAAAGTCACAGAACTTTAGAAGACACTGTCTATCCCAATGGCTCTCAAAGTTTGGCCCTCTGACCAGCAACGTCAGCATTACCTGGAAACTTGTAAGAAATATACATTAGTGGGTCCACCCTAGACCTTCTGAGTCAGAAACTCTGGGGTGCAGCCCAATAATGTGTGTTCTTCAGTGATTCTGATACACACCAAAGTTTGAGAACCACAGGTTCAATCCAACCACTCCACTGATGAGAAAGAAGTGAAGCCAGTAACATCCTCAAACTCGAACAAGTTAGTGACCTTCAAAATGATTCTTAAACTATATACCTGAATCCAAGTAGTCCCATAGGATCTTCTAGGCAAAAATACATCCTCATCTTTTGTAGCATTAATTCTAATATCATTACTATCTACTCAGATACAGGCAAGCATTTTTGTCATGAGTAATTTACATTTAATACCTAAAAAAGAAGACTTGGCCAAGCGCAGTGGCTCATGCCTGTAAACCAACACTTCGGGAGGCCGAGGGGGTGGGTGACTGGAGCCTAGGAGTTCAAGTCAAGCCTGGGCAACATAGCAAAACACTGTCTCTACAAACAAACAAACAAAAAAACACAAATTTGCCGGGCACAGTAGCATGTGCCTGTAGTACCAGCTCCTGGGGAGGCTGAGGTGGGAAGATTGCTTGAGGCCAGGAGGTTAAGGCTGCAGTAAGCCGCGATTATGCTACTGCACTCCAGACCCCGCCTTGAAAAAGATAAATAAAAAATTTTTTAAATAAAAAAGACTTCACATGATTGACCTCGCTACAAAAATGACAACTCGAATCTCACAGGCTTTCTGTGTGGTAGGTTGGGTTAACTTTTGTTGCTATTAGTGGTGGGTTTTGTCTTGTTATGCTCCTGTTTTGGTTTGGTTTCAAGGGCAACAGCAGGAATTGACGAACACGTGGTTGATACTTTGTTTTGGACTCGGGAGCTTTTATTTTTTTGCCTCACCCAAAAGGTTCACACCAAAGGTATTTGGAAAGTAAGGACTAAAGGACTAGGAATTGCTTAAAAGAGAAGTCTTCCCATTTTATCTTGGAATGTATTCTATGACTTTTTTTTTTTAAGACAACAGATTTGTATTTCCAATTGTGTTTGACTTACTCTATGATAAAATTACTTTTCATTTGTGGAACATGTAGTGGCAGAATGATAGGAAGACAACATTTATCCTAGGAACAAGCTGTTGTGGATGAAGACAGGCCTAAAATCCAAACACACATAGCAGCACAAAGTAGGTTAAGTCTGATGCATAGTACAGATAGCAGAGTATGTTTATCACCTCTTAAAGGTACTAAACCAAATATTCGGCTACATCATCAACCCCCGATATAGGATCTACTACATGAAATAAAATCTACAATTTTTGGTTTTAGGACTCTTATGCTAAACAGATGTTTGATGTGTCTGATACTATATATATATTTTTTTCAAAGCCTAGTAGGAGTTATCTACACAATTAAATATTTTCTATTTACATTTTAAATATCCCGTTTGGCAAGCTTATAACTTGGGTGCTAGGATTACCATAGAAAAAAAGACTTAGAATACATGAGATTTGGAAGCTGAAGAAAGAAATGTTTCCATTCCTGTTTGTCATGGTTAAGTTGTTTTGTCAATGTCCTGCCACACTAGAGGTAATATTTTCAGTCCTTTTTTCAGACTCCATTAACATACACAATTACCAGACAAACTTGGATTTTACAACCCAAACTTTCTAACATAGTTCAGCACATGATTTTATTTTATTTTATTTCCTCTGAAGAAGTTACCATGGGCCAGGTGCCGTGGCTCACGCCTGTAATCCCAGCACTTTGGGAGGCTGAGGTGGGCGGATCACCTGAGGCCAGGAGTTCGAGACCAGCCTGACCAACATGGTGAAACCCCATCTCTACTAAAAATACAAAAATTAGCCGGGCGTGGTGGCGCACACCTGTAATCCCAGCTACTAGGGAGGCTGAAGCAGGAAAATCTCTTGAACCTGGAAGGCAGAGGCTGCAATGAGCTGATATCGTGCCACTGCACTCCAGCCTAGGCAACAGAGCGAGACTCCATCTCAAAAAAAAAAAAAAAAAGAAGAAGTTATCATGGATGACTGCACAATGCAATAGAAACAACTACTTCAATTTGATGTACACTTCCAACTCTCTCTGAGTTGGAAGTGCTATGACCTGAGCACCAAATCTTCTTGTGACTTTATTTTTCAATCTGTCATCAAATAAGTGTAACAATTCCTGCTACATATCTTGCCAGAAAGAAATCAGAGTCGCAGAGCTAACAATAGTAACCCTGGAGAGACTGCGTTCCTTGGAAGAACTATAAAGCCAGTGGTGTAGTTACTCGTTACTTCTCTTCTCAGCTCCATGTTACAGCCTCTGAAGCTAAACTGGAAGGCTTAAGTTAATTGAACATTCATTCATTCATTCAACACATATTTATGAGCACTGATAGGTGTCAAGCAGCATATTAGGCCTTGGAGATCAATGGTCAGCAAGACAAGCACAGTTCCTTCCCCTCACAATGCATCTCAGAAAAGTACTGATTCAACTCATAGGACTTTCATTTAGTGTATACGCCAAGGGCTCACATCCATTTGTAAATAATTACTCATAATCATAATTACTAATAATCACTCTACTCTGCTCCTGAAAAAGACCACATGCACTACATGAAAAGCCACAGAACACATGAATGCTCCATAATATGAAGGCCCCACATAGGCCAAAAATATCACCCACTAAGCACCTTATAATCTATGAATGGGAAACATGGTGTTAAGCCCTAGAAGATGACTGCAGACTTTTAAAGGCAGAATACCTTAGCCTAAATGATGACCTGTCAATTACAGGATTTAAACACAGACATATCTTCTGTAACTGTGCCATCCAATACAGTAGCCATTAGCAGCTATTTACATTTATCAATTAGAAATTCAATTCTGGCCAGGCGCAGTGGATCACGCCTGTAATCCCAGCACTTTGGGGGGCCGAGGCGGGCAGATTGCTTGAGCCCAGGAGTTCAGAACCAGCCTGAGTAACATGGCGAAATCCCACCTCCACTAAAAACACAAAAATAGCCAGGCATGGTGGCAGGCCCCTGTAATCCCAGCTACTCGGGAGGGCTGAGCAGGGAGGATCGCTTCAGCCTGGGAAGCAGAGGTTGCAGTGGGCCAAGATTGCACCACTGCACTCCAGCCTTAGTGACAGAACAACACCCTGTCTCAAAAAAAAAAAAAAAAAAGAAAGAAAAGAAAAGAAATTCAGTTCGTCAGTCACACTTAATGTGCTCAATAGCCACAAGTGGCTAATGGCTACCACACTGGATAACACAAATTTATAAATCATTTCCATCCTCTCCAAAAGCTCTATGGGACAGTGCTGCTCTACAAATACCTCTGTAATACTCAATCTGAAAATTACAGCAATGAAATGTGATGAAGCACCTGTGCTCTGTTATGGCACATCAAATACCAGTGGACACAGCATGTCCACTGGTAATGTAGTAGTAGTTCTTCCTTCCCAAGTAAATCGAAAAGTGAAAACAACCTTAGGCATCTCTTCCAGCATATATTAGTAACCAAGAAAATTCATACCATCCAATCGACCAATGAAGGATGAAATTCACAAACAAGTGAAAAACTGATATTTTGCCCCTTCCTATTTCTTTGATAATGTGTTACTAGTATCGTGTATTTTCTGTGTAAGTTTTGTCTTGGGGTGCTTTCAGCTGTGTTTTTAGCCTGGTAGCTAGCAGCAGAGAAGGAGGTGAGGACAGTTCAGAATGAAGATGAGTGATTCAGGAAAACACCGACACAGATAATGCAACTTAAATGGAAGTAAATGTAATTGCGACCAATGCAATAAACTTAAGTGCTCACTGTGTGCCAGTGATGTGCAGATAAACAAGTCACCATTCTCACCTTTGAAGAGCCCAATTTAGTAGCGGTGTCCAATATGTAACAAATACAATGAGATATGCTGTGATATAATGCAATAAGACAAGCATATATATAATGCGGAGATGATGCAGGGAGGGTATTTTTAAATGGTTTCTGAGGAGAAATCAGGGAACATTTCCTGAAGGAGGTATCCAAGAAGCAGAAGAGCAAACTAAGCAAAGCCGTGCACAGGAACCCCAAGTGGTTTGGCAATGCTGGTGAAAAATGTGTTTCGTGGTAAGGAGGAGGGGGATGGACAATGGGAGGAGGGAGACAGGGCTAGAGAGCTATTTCCACACCAGACCACAGATACTCACGTTCCAGTCAGGTTTGCCTGAGTAGGTCTATAAGCCTTCCTCACCAAAACTGCAAGTAATATGAAAACCAATCCCTAAAGTGTGCTAAATAATATACCCATACCTGCCATAGAGGTAACAATATTTGACAGCAATCAACAGGAATATAAAGTTCTTTGTGACACGATACCTCTTAATAATACGTACTGGTCACAAATACGCTGTAGCTAGTATCATTTGTTTTCAGGGAGAAACCTCTGTTTACTATGAGTTTTCTTTGGAATCTCTGTACAGAAAATACTAATGAAATGGACTACTCCCACATCTAAACGTCCCACCAACAGTTTATCTGACCAGGAGACAAATGAAACAAATTAAGGGGAGAAGAGAGATGTAACAGCAAAGTTTCTGTACTCCAGACCAGTTTTTTTTTTTTTCTCCAAAATGCTAATGGCAGAACTTCTGCTACTCTGTACTGTACCGCACCTCTGGATACATCCAGCTGTGACCACACCACAACTGTATCAAATCCAGCAACCTAAAGCACTCTTGTGGTTGCTCATGTAAATACTTGGAAAATATCTGCCTCTTCCCGACACTCCCCTTCATATTATACAAATGCTCAAGTCTCAAAAACAAAACAAGAAACTTCCAGAGAACCTATTCACTTCAAATTACGGAGATCCCCTCTCTCCCTGATCCACAATAAACTTCTGGAAAAGGTCGCCTACAGGCCTTAAAGAATCACCAAATGATTTTCCTCCCCTATACAAACAAAGCTTTTCAGACAAAAATCTTAACAGTAGAAATGTACCCACATAAACAAGCTGGCCCTTAGGCAAACATTACTACTATTCACACAAACATGGGGCCCTTAGGCAAAGGTACATTTTCCATGAGGCATATGTGACTGTTGAAAGTAGGGGTTTTGAACTCGACCTCTCCAGGTCCTAGTCACAGTACTCCTCCCTGATTAACTCCGAGCTTCCACTCCTCCTCCAACTGTAAAATAGGGGTAACAGTACTTCTACGAGTAGATCCATGTTTGGGGAGCCGCAGTATCTGACACATAGAGACCCCACTGAGTGACAGATCAATACGTGTTAGCTATTTTAGCTATTTTTACTATTTTGTCCCTAATAGGTATGATTTCACAAGTAGCTATTTCATCAATCTGGTTACTTCTATAAATTCTCACTGCACCAAAATCACTTATGGGGAAGAGGGGGTTAAAAATACACTGTCCAGGCCCTATGTGGATGTGGGTCCAACTGGTCTGGGATTGGGCTGGGCGTTAGAATCCTTCTTAAAGCGCTCCAGTTGGTTATTACACGCAGCCGGCCTTCAGGAGCACACAGAAGTGTCTACACGTCCACCGGGATGTACACACCACCTGTAAGGTCCGAGTTCTGAGCCGAGCAGCGTAGGCAGGCCCTCTCGCCTGGACTAGACTCCCCGAAGCACTGCGACGATGAACCTAGCACTGCTCGCCAAGCCCCTCAGCCAGCGCCGGGCCACCCACGCGGCAGGGATCCATCGGGGGCCACACGCCCCCTCGCGCGCCCTCCGCGGGCGCAGGCCCCTCCAGCCCGTGTGACCGCGCCCTCGCCTCCCGCGCCCCGGCCCCCTCCCGCCCACGGCACGTGACTCGACACGCGCCAGCTGCACGCGGGCTCCATCAAAACAAAAACAGAGGAGGCCGGCCGGGCGGCGGCGGGCGCGCGCGGAGGCGGCGGAGAGCGGGCGCGCCCCCGCTGCCCGGCGCCGCGACCGCGCCTCCGCCACCCCGGGCGCCGCCGGCCGCGCGCCACGGCAGGCCGGGGGCGGGAGGGCAGAGGACGCCACCCTGTTTACCGCCCCGGCCCCGCCCCGCCAGCGCCCGCTCCCGGAAACGGTCTCCCGGGAGAGGGCCGGCGAGTGCGCACCCACCCGCGGCGCGGAACGCCGGCCCTGCGTGGGAGGCGCCCGGCTCCGGCGGCCCGCCGCCCCCGGCTGCTGCGTGTCACCCCCGTCACGACTCTGCTACGCACTTCGCCCCCAGCTTTCAGCTCCGGCGCTTCCGCAGACCCCTCACGTGGCTGCCACCTCCCTACCACGGCACTCCCCGGCGACCGGAGCTGCGGCCCCTAGCGCTGCGAGGGATCCCGAGCCTGTGCCCACCCCACCTCGGACGTCACCCTCCTCGGACCACCCAACCCACACCTTCCGCCTAGGGCGGGGCGAGAGGAGGACGGCTACGAGCTGTCAGGAGCCTCCAGCTTTCCCCGTGACGAAGCTCACCCTCGCCCTGATGTCGCCACTCACCCAGCAGCGGGCTGCGAGCTGGAGCAGACGTTAACACCGAGGGAGGACTGAGGGGAGCGTCTTGATTTTTCTCCTTAATTTGCCACAGACACAGAAAAAAAAACAAAAAAACAAAAAAACAAAAAACAGACGCAGCTCTACCCTTGCGCTGGCTTTAAAGCTTTTAAGCTCCCCACGTCATCCTACCCCATGCAACAGACTTACCGAATAGCAATGCCCACCCCACACACCTGCTAGGTAACTCGCCTTCTGGAAATCGGGGGCCCCACCCACCCCGCCTTCTGGAAACCTGCGCCTGGGGTGGGGTTGAAGAGACACTGTCTGGTATCCTAAAGTCAGAGGGTGTGAGGGGACCCGCGCCCTTCGCCCCACCCAGGCGCGCTGCACCCTCCGGTCCCCGTCTCTAGAGTGCACCAAGGCATCCTGCGTCCCTGCCGGAGAAAAGAGGGATGGGGCCAGAGGCCCGAGTTCCAGGGAGTTGCTGATTCCAGTGGAGAACCGAGACACCGCGTCCTTTCTAATTAATAAGTACGCCACCCCCTACTTCCAACCCCCCCCCCCGCCCTTATTTCTTGTTGACAGCAAAGGTGGGGGACGTGGGAGAAAGGCGAGAGTTGTCTGTAGGTTCGGGATGTTGGGCTGCGCGGAGGGAAGAGGTGGGATCTCGAAATGGAAACAGTCCCCCCCTTCCTCCCCCCTCCCCCCCTCCTCCTCCTCCTCCTCTTCTTCTGTTTACCTCAAGTTTGAATTTTATCTGCGCAACATTAGCTGGAATGCGGACATTGAAAAAAAAAAAAAAAACACTCTCTCAGCCCGGCAGCAGCTCCGGAGGAGCCATGTGGCATCAAGCCACAGCAAAGGGGAAAAAGTGCTCTTAGCAACACAAACATGGCGAAATCGCTCCCACAAGCCGGGTTCCCGCGACAGCCCTACCTTCCCCCGCTCGCCTTCCGAACGTCCTGGCCAGGAACCGCAGACCCCTTCCGGGGGACGGCGAGGGGGCCCCGGGCTGAGCGAGGGTGGGCGCACGGGGCGTGCTAAGGGGAAATTGACTAGCCAGCCGATCAGCCCCGCCGGGAGCGGAGGGGACGCCTTCTTCACGCCCTGAGATCGCAAAGGAGAGCAAAATTCCCATCCCAAAGTCCTGCGGGACCGGCTTCCCCACCCGACGAACTTACCCCAGGGCTGAACGCACGCTGCTTTAGCTCCTTGCCTGGTTCCTTCCTCCCGGGCGCGACGCGAGGGGAAAACGATGCGCACGTAGATTTGTAGAGCGTATTCTTGAGAATTTCCTTGGGATGGATCGGGAGGAGCGGTGGAGACTCCGGAGACAGGTGCCGCGCTGGCCGGGGCTGCCGGCTAAAAGTTGTCCTCCGCGCGGTGGGCGGTGGGGTCCCCGTCCAGGGCCAAGGACCCTGGCTCCCTGCCCCCCGGCGTCGCCCACTTGTCACGCCAGGCTGCTGCGTGCACTCGGCTGCAGGGGAGGTGGCGTAGTTTCTCTTCCTCCCACCTCTTCTCACTCACTTGTTTTTGTAGCCGTGGGCTCCCCTAATGCTTTCCTCTCCACAATGTTGTTTCATTATATCATGTCCATCATGTGACACCAGAGAGGCCTCTCTATGGAAACTTAAAGGGGCTCCCACGTGACTGCAGCAGCAACAACAGCAGCAGGACTGGCGGCGGCGGCCGCAGCGGCGTCCGTACCTCCACCCACCGGGAGCCCCTCGAAGCATCCCGGAGGGGCTTCTGGCGCTGCAGGAGCCCAGATCGGGGATCCACAGCATCCGGGAGCCGTGGTGTCTGTGCGTGCGTGGAGCCGGTGCTCATGACATAGGAAGCCGAACAGAAGGAGCGTCCTCAAATCCTTTCCTACAGTCACCAAACCCACGCTCTGTTAAAATGACATTTCGTGGCTCCTACTTTGTTTCCCCGGAGAGCAATGAGTTTTCTATCAGGCCTGATTCAGTTTGACAAAAGTCAAAAAGAAAAACTGGATTTGTCCCTCTGCGAGTTCAGTCAGATCGCTGGGAGAACAGAAATGACAAAACAATAATAACAGAAATAGAACCAGGCATTTGACACATAATTACCATCACCACGGCTTTCAAGCTTTCTGGAATTACGTTCCTCCAGTAACTGTTGATGATGCTTGCAGGAGGCAAAATGCAATGCAGTTTTTCTCTTCCGCAGCTATATTAGGGCTTTGTTGCTGACAACAGTGAAAACTTGTTTGTGTCAGGAAGTGAGGTACGGAGATATGACCTGGAAGGTACAGACAAAACCAAAGTGGCAGTTTTTGCATTACTTTTCTGACCACATTCTTTCAAATGGTGACAAGAAGGCGGTCTGCTCTAAAATTTGTGGGGTGTTTGATGGGAAACAAAATAATTAGAAAAACATAATTATCCCTAGCCATACCATACTTGCTAGACGCTAGAAAGTATACATATATGTAATCTCTGTATACATAGAGAAAGCAAAAAGCGTGTGCACTTTAATATTTTTGAACCACTAATTTTGTCATCCAACAAACACTTGGAAAGACTTACTCAAGTCCAGGGATGTGTGGAAACTCACAATGTTGAGTGCTGTGGGTATTACTGACTCACAGTCCCTTTAAAGGGTTTGTACCATAAATCCCAAATTTCTGCCTTAAGATTTTTACAGACATGGAGATTTTATCCTGTAAATCTAAGCCAGATAGCTATTTCTGGGTTTTTTAGTTCATGCTTTTCCATTTTATAAGGGAAACTGTGTGGATTGGCGGAATCAAGAAAAACTTCGCAAGAAACTGAAGAGTGGGATGGAAGATCTTTTCGTTTGGCCTTGCCTTGACTCTGTCTCTCTCCACCTCATCAGTTTACCTCATCAGCCATGATGAATGAGCTCCATTCCAACCCTTCTAATTCTATAATATCTCTCCCAAGTTTTACCTTCCTATCTCATGCCTAATTATTTCATCCCTTTCCTCCTACATCCCTTGACTCCCAACTCAGCCCCTTTTCTGCCTGGGGGCTCAGCTCAGGCCTCCCCAAAGACTGTACCCCCCACCCTCCCCTGCAGCTACCCCCACCCCTACGCCCTTCCCAGCTCGGCCTCTCTTCTCTGCAACTCTACCTCCTTACCTCTCTTTGACCTCTAATCACCTTCACAGTCTGGCCCTTGACTTCTGGGCCTCTTCTTACCTCTCTTTACCTGAAATGGCCTGGCCCTCACTGGGGTCTCCTCCACACCCTTCTCTCTGGTCCCATCCCTTCTGCTGCCCAGCCCCAGCGTTCCTCCGGCTCGGCCTGGTCAGCTTGAGCCTCATTTTGTTCGCGTGCCCCTGGGCTGGGAAAGGAGTGTGTGGTGCACAGTGAGGCCAAGGATCCCCCGGGGCCGTGGCCTCTGCCTCGCCCCCTCCACCCCTCCCGAGTCCCGGTTGCGGCGCTTCCTGGGCGGATGGCTTGGAATTGCTGCAGCAGCTGCAGTTCTGCTGTGTCATGCAAGAAGGAGGCGGCGGCGGCGGCGGCGGCGGCGGCCGGAGCTGGAGGGGGAGGAGGGGAGGAACCTGATCCTCCGGTAGCGAAGGGCTAGAGGCAAACACCGACCTCCTCCAGAGCCGCCCGGGAGCAGGGAGGGCTCCGCTAGCCCGGGGGGCCCTCCCCGCGGGGCAGATGGTAAGTGGGGCGGTGCAGGTGGTCGCCTTGGGAAGGGAGCGCGCAGGGGGGTAAGGTGGGGCGGCGGGAAGTACTAGAAGTCACCCCAGCCAAACTGAAGGAGCCCAGTGTCCAGCTGAGAGGGACCCAGGCCGTAATAAGGATGTCCAGCCAAACGCAGCAATAATTACTATTGGAGTGACGCCCCGAAGTTGACCCAAGCTACACAGAGGGTGGAGTGGTGCATCCTGAACCCAGGACAGAGCTGGAGGCAATGATTCAGGGTTTGAGAAGTATCAGCCCATCGGCCTGGCGCTTTAAGGTGCAGCTGAGTAGGAAAAGCCAACCCACATCATATTCCCAGAGCCTTGCTGCGCTTTCTGGGTTGTCTTGTTTAAAACTAGTGAAAGGGATGGGAAACCTGCCCAACCTCACTTTAGCCACGAAAATAATGCTCTTGGCCAGTGGCCTTGGACAAACAGCCTCTGGTGCAATAAAACAGTCAATAGGAAGAAGAACTTCATTCCCCTCACCATCCTCCTTCCCCAAGTTCCTTTGACCAGAGTACCTCATTCGGCTTAAAGGAGAAAGAAAACTATGTGTGACATTCCCTCCCAGGCTACCTGCAGCGGGCCTCCTCACCACACAAACTGCCCATCCCGCTCCTCTCCTCATTTTCAGAGCCATGATTCCGAGAGACATTGCAATACTACTCACGTTGGGTGAGAAGACTGCCTGAAACTCTGAACAATTTCACCTCCCTTGCCCTTTGCCACAGGGGATTCAGAAACCTACAACTGAGAGCAGGGAAATATACAGACAGGCTGGGCACGTAGGAACATTACTTCCTTCACTGGAGTGTAGTTCTCCAGACAACTTTTTAATTATGATTATTCCCTTCCATTGCACTCCTGGAAATTTCAAAGCACTCTCTAAAACATAATTTTTTTAATGTCAGTCATACATTTAGAGGTAAGGGGTTGATGGGATTAACTGAAAGGCTAATGACTGTCTCAAAAGCACATGCTGTTGCTAGGGAACCCAAGCTCCTGCTGCTCTCTAATCACCAGCATGTTCCGTGGAAATCAAACTGCTCAGGGTGTTATTAAAATGAATGGCATCGGGTTAAAAGCGTTCTTGCTTATGTTGTAGCATCCTGGATTATTATCGATTGCCTCACACCCACATATCTTGTTTTCCTAATTTGATTTCTGTATTTGCGTCACTGCCAGGGACACTCAGACTAGACCAGTCAGTTCACTTCCTGTTTCTCAGAACTGGTTTATATTTGGTCTCGTAGCACTAGCTGGTAAAACATTATCAAACTGATCCTCTTGGAAAGAAATCTTTGCTTCCCATTGAAAACAAATTATTCCAATTAAATTCTAATTCCCGTGGAAAACGTCATCATTTGAGGAGCAGACTGCCAGTTGCCATTTGAGAAACCATCCTTGAAATGTAAAGCCTAGAAAAAAAAAACCATCATCTTGATTTCTTTTACCCAGAATCTTCATTCCTCAGCACTAGAACTAAGACAAACTCGAGTAAAGAGTAGATTTAAGTATACTTCTAAAATGAAACGCATAAGTAAATAAATAAATAAATAAATACACGTTGAAGCTGGGGAAATCATTTAGACTAAATAAGGCATAGAATTGAATGGAATCCAGGCCCAGGAAGGACAAGTAAGCTTGGGTTAGCATTGTGGCATTCAGAAAAGACAGTGTGACTACAAGGCTACACTACAAATCGGAAACCCCATCACTTTGTGTACTAATTATCTCTTTTACCAATTCCCCTATGTCCCTGGACAAGACAACCTTGTTTTGTTTGTTTTCAGTTCCTTCCTCTTTATAACAAGGATATTGCAAAGGCAGTATCAGAAAGATAAGCCCTATGTAAATAGGTGGATTCTGATGTAGATAATTTGTTTAGATGGAAAATAAAGCCCTTTGAAAAAGATGTATAATGGCATCGATAGGCTGGATGACCTTGAGTGAGCCATTATAGGTCTTATGTCAGTTTCTTCGTAGAAGCTTAAATGAAAGTGCTGGACTAAAGGATTTCTAAGGTTCCTCCCATTTACAAACTTCCGTGATGAGATTGAACTCACTACATAAAAATTTCAATTTTAGCTGGATTTTGCAATGTTAAATTTAAGCACTGAACCTTCAGTATCTATCCATAGGAACCTTGAGGGAAATGATGGGAAATGATTTTCTATTGACGTAGCCGTTTTTAGTGTCTGTTGACAGAAAAATAAAATTTACCTTGCTCCCCATGTACTTACTCTCTCCCTGCCTCAGTGGTATTATGGAAGCAACAGGCTGAGAGTTACAAAAGGATATAAAAGTATAGAGAAAGTTCTTTCAGTCTACTTATTTATTACAACAACGTGTCACTGTGTTACCCAGGCTGGTCTCCAACTCCTGGGCTCAAGCAAGCCTCCCACCTCAGCCTCCTGAGTAGCTGGGGCTACAGATGCACTCAACCATGCCTAGCCTTTCAGTCATTTTAGATGTAGGTAATCCTAAGTACTCTGATGATCAAAGTGGTGGAATGATGGAGGAAGGGGTGTACAAAAAAATAATCAACTGAATCCTCATGGAACTAATAATAATCTATTTACCTGTGTTTTAATTAGTGCTAGGCAAAAATAGACCTAGCTCAGCTCTTAGAATTTTTCAGATTCACAGTATTGAGAAGTAGCATGAAGAAATGTGAGATTTGTGCCAGAGAGAAAAGACCTGACTTTGAAACCCAGCTCTGCCACTTTATTCATTATTGAGTGCTTGCTGTGTGTCAGGTACTGTGCTGGGTGCTGGGAATACAAAGATGAATAAGACACAGTTTCTGCTCTGAAGAACATTATAGTATCGTGAGAACAAAGATGAATACACAGTTGATCACGCAGCAGTGAGATGATATCAACAGGAGAGGTCATAAGAAGGGTGCCTAACCCTGACCACACATAGGATCTCTAACCACACAAGGTGAATCTTGAGATGCATTCTGAAGGATAAGTAGAAGTAAACCAGACAAGTGGGCAGGTTACAGGGAAAGATATTCCAAGCAAATAAAGTACTATGTGTAAAGACCTTAGGGAAAAAGCTGTGCCCAGAGAGTTGAGGGTGAAGAACAGAGCCTGGCAAGTAGGTTCTAAATAAATACATTATATAAATGCATGGCAGAAGTCCTGAAGGAGAAATCCAGAAAGATTAGCATGGTTGAGTATGTCATCCTAAAAAGTTTGAACTTATTCTAAGGCCAGTGGAGAACCATTGATGAATTTTAAGGGGCATAGTGAACTGATCAAATGTTCATTTTAGAAAGTTCTCTCAGCTGGGTGCAGTGGCACACTACTGTAATCCCAGCAGTTTGGGAGGTTGAGGTGGGCAAATTGCTTGAGCTCAAGAGTTTGAGACCAGCCTGGGCAACATGGTGAAACCCTGTCTCTACAAAAATACAAAAAAAAAAAAAATTAGCCAGGCCTGGTGGCACACACCTGTAGTCCCAGCTCCTCAGGAGGATCACTTGAACCACAGAAGCGGAGGTTGCAATGAGCAGAGATCATGCTACTGTGCTCTGGCCTGGGGAAACTTACAATCATGGTGGAAGGTGAAGGGGAAGCAGGCACCTTCACAAGGCGGCAGGAGAGAGAGAGCTTGCGGGGGAAACTGACACTTTTAAAACCATCAGATCTCATGAGAACTCCCTCACTATCATGAGAACAGCATGGAGGGAACTGCCCCCATGATCCAGTCACCTCCCACCAGGTCCCTCCCTCAGCACGTGGGGCTAACAGTTTGAGATGGGACACAGAGCCAAACCATATCACATTATAAGAAAGAAATAATGATGCACGTCTAAACTAAGGTAGCCAGAATGGACATGGAGAGAGGAAGCATTGAAAGGGTTCAAGATATATTAAGGACATAGAACCAACAGAATTTGATTATCATGAGAACAGCATGGAGGGAACTGCCCCCATGATCCAGTCACCTCCCACCAGGTCCCTCCCTCAGCACGTGGGGCTAACAGTTTGAGATGGGACACAGAGCCAAACCATATCACATTATAAGAAAGAAATAATGATGCACGTCTAAACTAAGGTAGCCAGAATGGACATGGAGAGAGGAAGCATTGAAAGGGTTCAAGATATATTAAGGACATAGAACCAACAGAATTTGATTATTGATGGTATCCTCCATCAGTACTATCCTTCCATTTTCATAAGCCATAAATCTGCTCCCATTATATCCTGCAGATATATCCTGAGGTCCAAGATAGGGACCTCAGGAGGAAAAGCAGGTTGTGGAGTGGAGGTAGTTAGTTTAGTTTTCAACATGTTGAGTTGAAGTGTCCATAGAATATCAAAGTGAAGCTGTCTACTACATAATTGAACAGGGAAGTCTATGGAGAGAGATCTATGCTGGAGTCATCAGAATAAGGAATAGTTCATGGAAGTAGATGAAATCCCCAAGAGAAGGCATAGAGAAAGGGAAGAAGAGGATCTACTTTGGAATGCTATGAAAACACCGATATTTAAAAAGTGAGGAAAGAAAAAGTACAGGGGAAAAATATCCCAAGAGGTAGGAGGACCAGGAACAAGTAGTTTCAGAGGAGTCAGGGGAGGAAACATCAGCAGTATTAAATGCCAGCAAGAAGTCAAGAAAAAGAGGATTGTGGCCAGCTGCAGTGGCTCACACCTGTAATCCCAGCACTTTGGAAGGCCAAGGTGAGCGAATCACCTGAGGTTAGCAGTTCGAGACCAGCCTGGCCAATATGGCAAAACCCCGTCTCTACTAAAATCAGCCGGGCATAGTGGCACACACCTGTAGTCCCAGCTACTCAGGAGGCTGAGACACAGAATCTCTTGAATCCAGGAGGCAGAGGTTGTGGTGAGCTGAAATTGCACAACTGCACTCCAGTCTGAAGAAGAGAGCAAGACTCTGTCTCAAGAAAAAAAAAAAAAAAGAAAAGAAAAGAAAAAGAGGACTGAAAAGTTTTTGGATTTAGTAATAAGGAGGTCATTGGTGTGTTTGGCAAGAAGGAGTTTATTAGTAAAATGGGGATAGTAGCCAAACTGCAGTGAGATGAAGACAGGATAAGAGTAGAGGATGCAGATAGATGAAGTTCTTTTATATAAGAAGGACTAAAGGGCAAGTAGGGAAGGAAAATAAAAGTATTGGAAAGAGTGGTGCAATCCATGGTCTGCAAGCTTAAGGCTGCACAAGGAAAGAAGGAAATACTACACTAATAGAATCCTTTATTCTCTCAGCCTTCAAATTAAATGGCATTACCATCCACCAATTGTTCAACACAAAATGCATGTAGATATTCTTGATTCTCTCTTTTCCTCCGTTTTCACAATCCTCAGAATTCAGATCAACTTTACCTCCAAAACATTTCCAAAATGTCTCTTTCAGTCTCCACTGCTACCACCCTAATACAATGGTTTATCATCCCTCTTCTGTGCTCTTGTAATAGCTTTTTAAATGGTTTTCCTGCTTCTGCTCTTGTCCTCATTCGCCACAGCACAGCTAGAGTTTCATAAATCATAAGTCTTAAGACATAAATCAGATCATGTGATTTCTCATCTTAGAATCCCTCCATGTCTGCTGATGGCACTTGTGATAAAGTCCAGACTCCTCCTCCATGCAGGGCCCATGGAGCCCTGTATGGCATCCCCGACCACCTCTTCAACCTCATCTCCCACCACTCTCCACCAATGCAGTGACACCAGCCTTATTTCTCTTCCTCAAACTTGTTGAATTTGCTCTTGTATTATAGGATTTACCCTATATACTTCCGTTTCCTGGAATACTCTTTTGATCATTCTGATCTTTGCTTATATGTCACCTCCTCAAAGAATCCCTCCCTGACCACTCCACCTGAAGTGTCCTTCTCTCTCCACGTTTCCAACCATCCTATATATATTTTTTTCATAGTAGTGGAACTTTATTTCTATTTGTTTTTATCACGTATGGTTGAGAACTCCTCTAAAATGCAAACCTTGTGAAGATTACTGGCATATATCAGGCACTTAAAAAATATTCATTAGGGCCGGGCACAGTGGCTCACGCCTGCAATCCCAGCACTTTGGGATGCCAAGGCCGGCAGATCACGAGGTCAGGAGATCGAGACCATCCTGGCTAACATGGTGAAACCCCGTCTTCACTAAAAAGACAAAAAATTAGTTGGGCATGGTGGTGGGTGCCTGTAGTCCCAGCTACTCGGGAGGCTGAGGCAGGAGAATGGCGTGAACCTGGGAGGCAGAGTTTGCAGTGCGCCGAGATCTCGCCACTGCACTCCAGCCTGAGCGACGGAGCGAGACTCCGTCTAAAATATATACATATATATATATATACGTATATATATATATACATATATATATACGTATATATATATATACATATATATACGTATATATATATACATATATATACACACATATATATACATATATATACGTATATATATACATATATATACACACATATATATATACATATATATACATATATACATATATATATACACATATATATACATATATATATATTCATTGGATGTTTGTAGTAGGAAAAGGAGAAGAGCAACCATTTATTAGAAATTAGAGACATCAAGAATCAGAGTCTTAGTGTAATTGGAATGGCTAGTGGTGATGATTACTAGGATTTTAAGATTTTGGAAGTGGAAGAGTTACTAGCTGTGTGATCCTGGACATTTACATTCTCTGAGCCTCACTTTGTGGTTAACAATACTATATGCCTCACAAGCTGGTTAGGAAAATGAAATGAAATGGAATAGGTATAGGCATAAGGCAGTCTTGTGAAATTATTTTCAGGAATTCAAGACTTCTGCAAATCAATTCACACATTCTACATATGGACTCCCTTGTAATGGAGTTAGCCCTTGACGATTACTTATTATTAGAATAAAAAATTGACCAAATCGTTACTTTGAAAAGATACCAGGATATCTGATAGAACATGGAAATTAAACTATTTAAGAAGAAATCAGAGTACTCCCACAAATCCATAAAAAAAAACCTTTAAAACTCTGGAAAATTGGGCAAAGGGTATGACAAACAGATTGTAGTCAAAGAAATACAAATGGATCTTAAAATATGTAATAATAAAAGGCATGCACCTCACAACTGCAGTGACATCTATTTTTTACTGTCAAGTTGACAAAAATAAAAAAGTTTAATAACATACTTGGCTGGCCAGGCTGGGAAGCAGGCACTTTCTTATACTGTCAGTGGAAGTGAAAGTGGGTATCACATCTATGGAGGGCAATCTGGCAACATTTATCAAATTTTTAAATGTACAAAGCCTTTACCCTGGCAATTCTACTTTTATATATTTATCCAATAGATATACTCACACAGGTATTGGAGGATGACTTTTCTAGGACCTACACTGAAGCACAATTTATAGTAGTAGTTAAAGACTGAAAACAGCCATCAATAGAGAAGTGGTTAAATAAAGTATGCGCAAGAGGCTGGACGCGGTGGCTCAGGCCTGTAATCCCAGCACTTTGGGAGGCCGAGGTGGGCGGATCACGAGGTCAGGAGATCGAGACCATCCTGGCCAACATGGTGAAACCTTGTCTCTACTAAAATACAAAAAATTAGCTGGGCATGGTGGTGCACACCTGTAATCCCAGCTACTCGGGAGGCTGAGGCAGGAGATTTGCTTGAACCCAGGAGGCAGAGATTGCAGTGAGCCAAGATTGTGCCACTGCACTCCAGCCTGGGCAACAGACCAAGACTCCGTCTCAGAAAAACAAAAACAACAACAAACAAAGAAACAAAAAAAGAAAAAATAAAAAACAAGTGAAAGATAGGCAGCTGTTAAAAGTGTGAGACAATTCTAGGCATACTTATGTGAAAAGATCTTCATGAGACGTTACTAAGTAAAAAAAATTACGATGAAGAACAATGTGTATTTTGCTAGCATTGCATTTCTTTTTAAAAGACAGTTTACATTTTTTGGTCTGAAAAACGTTATTTGTGGGGAGATAAAATAGAGCAGAGAATGAGCAGATGTGGAGAGAATAGTTGGAAGGTACACTAATGGCTCCTCTGAGAGATCATGGTTGCCCAGATTAAGGCAGTGAAACACACAGGGAGAGAAATGATGAGAGCCAACAGTTATTTTAAAGAAACTGATGATTGACTGGAAATAGTGGGTTATGGAGAGGGAGACACTGTCATAGTTGACTTTTCTCCCAAGATCAGGTACATGAATAGAGGTGTCAAGACCATGACTAAGATGGAGAATCCTAGGACAGAAATAGAATTGCAGGGTGATACAGTTTGGATATTTGTCCCATTTAAATATCATGTTGAAGTGTAATCCCCAGTGTTGGAGGTGGGGGCTGGTGGGAGGTATTGGATCATGGGGGCAGATCCCTCATGAAGGGCTTAGTGCCAGCCTATTGATGATGAATGAGTTCTCACTCAATTAGTTCATAAGAGACCTGGTTGTTTCAAAGAGTCTGGGACCTCTGCCTTTTCTTTCTTGCTCCTGCTCACACCATGTGACTTGCTGGCTGCCCTTCCCTTCTGCCATGATTGAAAGCTCCTGTAGTGGTCAGTTCTCGCACTGCTATAAAGACATACCTGAGGGCTGGGCGCAGTGGCTCACACCTGTAATCCCAACACTTTGGGAGGCCGAGGCGGGTGAATCACTGGATGTCAGGAGTTCGAGACCAGCCTGGCCAACATGGTGAAACCCCATCTCTACTAAAAATACAAAATTAGCTGGGCACAGTGGTGGGCACCTGTAATGCCAGCTACTCAGGAGGCTGAGGCGAGAAAATCACTTGAACCTGGGAGGCAGAGATTGCAGTGAGCCAAGATTGCATCATTGCACTCCAGCCTGAGCAACAAGAGCAAAACTCTGTCTCAAAAAAAAAAAAAAAAAAAAGAAAGAAAGAAAGGCATACCTGAGACTGGCTAATAAGAAAATAGGTTTAATTGGCTCATGGTTCTGTGGGCTGTACAGGAAGCATTGCTGGGGAGGTCTCCGGAAACTCACAATCATGGCGAAAGGTGAGGAGGAAGCAAACACATCTTCACGTGGCCAGCACAGAAGAAAGAGAGTGAAGGAGGAAGTGCTACACACTTTTAAACAAACACATATCTTGAGAACTCACTGACTATCACGAGAAGAGCAAGGGGGCATCTTTCC